>NC_044909.1:37802490-38142441 GCF_001633185.2 Quercus lobata
TTTTGACCTGTTGTTAATTTTCTCACGCAGGACACATGGAATACTACTATGAGGCAACATTTGTATGAGAGTTCTCATTTTGGAATGAGTAGCAGCCAAGATTTGCACGAAGGAAAAATAATGGGTCATTGTGGGACAAATCGAGGTTTATTTGGATGCAGTCCTTTGGAACGAGGCCCTGTTTGTGTTGGCTCAAATCGAATTTTTCAGAATACCAAATCCTCTAACTGCTAGGACCTGTCCCACATGCCTTAATAGTTAATTGTCTTCAATGGGCTCGATTTCTTTTGGTTCCCATAATCCTGATACCAAAGATCACTTCCAATTTTGTTCAGTATTCCTGAATACTAGTGCTCTCCTGCTTCTGCCTTTTTTTCGTTTTTTCTGCTAATGTACATATGAGCTGTAGATTTGTAGTGTTGGACTTGGAGCATGCTCACTTTTAACAGGTTTTCTCGAAGTCCACTGGCGAGTGTTAATGCCGGCTAGATTGTTGGAGCATGCTCACGTTTATCTGAATCTGATGAAAGGATAAAAAAAGGATTTTTGAGGTGGTTGTAGGAATATAGTCCAGAACTATTTGGGTAGATTTCTGACTAGTCACTTACTTCCCAAATGTAGTTCTGATGTTGTGCCTGTATATATTTGTGTACATTTATGGGCTACTTCGTTTAATAAAAAAGCTGCAATTTGATGTTAATGTGAATTTGATGGATTGAAATTATTAATCAGGTACTCTCCTAAGACAGCAATGAGCAAATATCACAAGTGGTGATATTTGCAATTACTCCGGTAGATTTTAGCCATATCGGATTATGATTCAATTGAATTCCAATAATGAAAATTAGGATGCTTACTCCATTTGTTGCTGGGGAAATTTATTTCTCATTATACAGCAATTGTGAAGGGCTTTAAACTGTAACCCTAGACGCATATGTTTGTGCCTGGAAATGAATATCTTTCCAGTTTAAAAGTAATACATAACATGTTCCCTTAAAAAAAAGAGTAATGCATAACATGTTCTTGAGGTTGGGGTTATACTAATGAAAACAATAATTTCAATCTAAAGCCTTTTAATTATTGCGATTATTTTGTTAATTCCATAGCCTTTAAAATCATCATCCATTTTCATACTTCCCGCATAAGCTCTCCCTGCATTTTCCCCCTCGTATTCATTCGCCAAAGTTTAAAAAGAAAATCTTATATTTGAAACTACTTTTTACATTTATAAAACTCTATTGCTGGATAATAATTAAAAAAAAAAAAAAAAAAAAAAAAAACTCCCTGGCTCTGGATGGGTCTGTGCAATCTGATTCTTGATTGACCCTGAGGTTTAAGACTTGTTAAATTCAATATCCATTCCGTTAATTATAATCAATATATATATATCATATCATATCATATCATATACTATATAATAAAAGTTGAGCTTAGAAGCGGCTGCACCATATTGCAATTTTTTTTTTTTAATTTTTAGATTTTTTTAAAAATATATAATTTTTCTTTTCCTATAATTTCTAAATTGATAAATATCTTAATTTAATTATAATTCAAATTCTTCATCTAATCCTTATTTAATTAAGTATTATACTACACGTAAAAGAAAACATTTATATATAAAAAAAAATTAGCAACGTGTATTATGAAAAAAGAAAAGAAAAAAAAAAGCAACGTGTATTATAAAAAAAAATATATAATTTTTCTTCTCCTATAATTTCTAAATTGATAAATATCTTAATTTAATTACAATTCAAATTCTTCATCTGATCCATTTAATCCTTATTTAATTACTATACTACACGTAAAAGGAAACATTTATATATAAAAAAAGTAGACTGTATTATAATTAAAAAAAAAAATGGCAAGTGTGTTATAAATTTTTTTTTTTTTTTTTTTTTAAAAAAGCAACAACGTAGTGTAATCTAATCATTCTCAAATTCTTCATCTAATCAATCTAAGCCGTGGTTGTGCCAAGTGGCTACACTATATTGCAAAAAAAAAATTAGATTTAAAAAAAAAAAAAATCTTCTCCCATAATTTCTAAGTTGATAAATATCTTGATTTAATTACAATTCAAATTCTTCATCTGATCCATCTAATCCTTATTTAATTACTATATTACACGTTGTGAGGGTCCTTTTTGGATAGTACTCAGGCCCAAGTAGAAACAAGGATCCTGGGCCCTTTAACAAGGATCTTGGGCCCTTTACTTGTTGTTTGGTGGACTGGGCTTGGTTCACCACAGCTAAATGGGGGTTGATTACGAACTAAGTTGTGTGCAAGTCACATAAAGCTCCTCAAAGCAAAATGCAATTCCTCATAAGCAATAAAATACTATTATAAGTGTTTTAGTGTCATAAAATGACCATTTACTCTTACGAAACAAGTAAAATAATTATTCATAATATTCACAATGAGAAAGAGATTGAAATAGAGTATTTGAGACTTATATTTTATTGTGTAAACATTTAAAAAGTTCCTTCACTTGGTACCCCGAATGTACTGTCGTGGTACCCTGGGTGTACTGTCATGGTTCCCAAGGGTACTAGGCTTGTAAGAACCTAGAATGCTGATTCTCTGAACTACACAATCTTTCTCCATGCTTATTATGCAATGAAGTTTTGTCCTTTCTCTTACCTCTATGGGTCCTACATAAGAACACACTATACAATACATATATCTTCAAATAATTGTTAGTTTTTTAGATTAGGATATACATTTTAATACATATACATATATGTAAATGAATTTCATGAGAATGATTCAGCCACGAGGATTTTGACCCTAATTCTTACAGACTTAGTGCTTTTGCACAAGACTTATGGGATTTGGAACTCAAGTTCAAGTGGCTTTACTTGGGCATTGCCCCCCAAGATAGTTAGGTGAGAAGGATTTTTGTGGGAGAGAGTGATATCTGATGTGTGCATGTTTTGGCATATGTTTCTTTGGAGGTTAAGTGTGTCCAAGGCCCAAGTTGAAGTGAGGACCCCGGTAAAAAGATTCAGCTTTTGGCTAAGTAAAAGTAAAACTAACAAGCAAGAATATATGTATTGAGCAGCAAAAAACAGTAAAGGAAGACAATGTAATAAAGAAATACGCGAAATAATTGTTAGAGATTGTTGAGGTCTGAAAAGGATCATAGTGAAATAAGCCCAAAAAGAATAAGTCAAGCCCAAAAGGAAAATTCGAGCTAAAAGTAGTAGATACAGGAGACCCATGAGGGAATAAAAGAAAGGCCCAGAAGATCCTGAAGCCCAGAAAAAGAAGCATCCACAAAAAAGAGGACCACGGCAAGGGATAAGAAGCAAGGATCCTTAGGAAGCATCAATAGGCGCGGATCCCTTCAGGCACAAAGACAAAGGAAGACTGGGACAGCTCGAAAGAAAAAGACAGAAGAAGAAAACAAGAAACAAAAGCAAAAAAGAACGCAAACGGCAGTAGAACCCAGCGACCTCTCATGGCACAGACAGAAAAAAAGCCTCGAGGAACCAGAACGGAGAAGCATTAAAGAAAGAATGATAACAAGCGGCTTTCAAAATGGCAGAACAGGATTCCGCCCAGATGGGAAAGAAAAGGGAAAAGTGGAAAACGCCAGAAACGGGGATGCCGAGAAGGGCATACCTCAGCACATCCCAAAGAAGATGGCCAACCAGGAACTTTCAAAAGAATCAGAGCTGAAAGAAGGAAAGAATGAGAAAAAACAGAAATGGGACTTACCAAGATAATGGATACAGGACGTGCTCTATTTGCAAAAGGATAAAACAGGGGAACCAACGGTTCCTCGGGAAGACCAAAAACTCCATTATAAAAGGAGGGGATGGGTTGTGAAGAAAAGGCGGCGAAAAAAGAGAGAGAAACACAAGAAAGAAGAGATTCTCTAGAAAAACTATCAGAAAAATCTAGAGTGAAGAGAAAATACTAAGGGAAAAACGAACATTGCTTCCCGGTATCCTGTAAAAGCCACTATTGCACATACTTGGATTCAACGAGAATCAAACTTTGCAAGTTTTGAAGGCTGAAATAGTCATTCAAGACTGTAATTTTTGAGCTTGATTGAACCTTGTATCACGTCCTAGTGAGCTTTCTGTAATCCAACAGATAATGTATTAATGAAATATGCTTCATATTTCCCAGGATCCCCTCAGCATTAATTTCTTATCGCTTTGCTAATCCTGTTTCTTTCCTTCTGAACTTACCTTGTTAATTTTTGGCACTCTTCGATATCCTTGCTTGTCATTTTTTATATTTGTCAGGAGCATCCTCTGTATACCACTTGACTCTTAAACAGCTCGTTAGCTGCGGTGAGTCAAGGCCCGGTTCACCAAAACCTTTACATTTAGGCCCGAGATCCTTGGGCCTGGGTGTCACGAAAAAGGCACTCTCACATTTTGGCGACTCCGCTAGGGACTGGGCAAAGAAGAAGGAAGAAGCAATCCCTTCACAGAGTACGCCTCCAAGACAAAGAAACAGCAAAGGAACGAATGTGCCACCTATGGCCTCTGAGCCCGTAGGAGAAAACGAGGTAGCTTCCAGGCAAGGAGGCGGGATACCCTTGGTAGAACAGGAGGTTGTGTCAGAGCAAAGACACGCAAGGCAGGAACCAAACCTCATGGCCAGGATGACAGCAATGTTGAAGGATCTAGAGCAAGAAGTTCGTTTTCTCAAATAGGACAGGACACAGGAAATCAGAGACAATGTTCCCCCTACTGGTCACCAAGATGGGACGCAGCCAGAAGGAGGGTCAGCAGTGGGAGGAAGAGCCAACTCTCAGTACTTAACACTGGCAGATGTCAATGCCCTCCTGGAGCAAGAAAGGGAAAAACTCTCAGGGATCCCCAAGCAATTCTCTCGGGATCCCCCGTTCCCTCCAGAACTTCTTGGTAAACCATACCCTAAGGGGTACGAACCCCCAAAGTTTCATCCTTTCGATGGAAGAAATGGAAGTGTCGTGGAACATGTGAGTAGATTTGTCCACACTATGGGCCACTATGCAGGAGACAGAGAATTATGTCTAAGGGAGTTCGCCAAGTCCTTAGTGGATAGGGCCTACACTTGGTACACCACGCTGAGACCCGGGTCCATCAAAACCTGGGATGAGATGATGGAAAAATTCTGCGCCAAATATTACCCTGGTGAAAACAAGATCACTTTCCAGAATTTGCAAATGGTGAGGCAGAAACCTGGAGAGGATCCCGTCCAATTCATTAAAAGATTTGAAGATGTGTCCCTAGACTGCTATGGGGACCATGAAGAAAAGGAGCTCGTGGAGACCTGTGTAGCTAACATGCTTTTTGATTACAGGCTCAACCTTGAAAATTTATGTATTACGCAATTTGCTGACTTGCTACAGAGAACTAGAAGGACGGCGCAAACCATGAGGACAAAAAGGCTGCCCGCGTCCCAAGCTATGACAGCATCAGTAGGAGAAAAAAGGAAGAGACCAGATGGGAAGGTGTTCGAGGAACCACCAGTGATCCTATGTACAGCTGAGGAGTTAAGCCATGTCTTAGACAAATGGATCGGAGATGGGGTTGTTAGGCCATTCACTGTGTCCAGGCCACCAACTGAAGAAGAAAGGAAGAATCCTTTATTTTGCAGAATCCATAATTATGTCAAGCACTCCACCAAGGATTGCTGGACCCTTCGCAGACTCTTCCACAAAAAGTTGAGAGAAGGAATCCTGGAACTCACTTAGAAGGAGCCAGAAGTGCAGAGGAACCCCTTGCCTAACCACAAAGGAAAAGGGGTGGTAGCAGTAGTAATACATGGGAACCCGGCAGAAGCAGGAGAATCTGAAGGATCTTTCCACCCGAACACAGTCAGGACCCTCCAGAAGAATCCTAAGTTCAGGTCACTATTCAATCAATTAGGATTCGGACCAGAAGAAAGAAGAGTGGCCACAAAGTCTCTCATGAGCATAGCAGCAGATTCAGGGATGGAATGCTTTACAGCAGAGTCACATGCTAGTCGAGCTTTCCTGGAGACAACCAATGCAATAACCTTCACTGATGAAGACATGGAGGTTGAGCACCCACACCATCGTAGACCCCTTTATCTAATGGCCACCATAAACGGCGTTCAAGTCAGAAGAGCACTGGTGGATATGGGGGCATCACTCAATCTCATAGCCTTGAGTACCCTGGAAGCTGTGGACTTAGTTGACAGAAGGATCCTGGGGGCTCCCATGGAAATAATAGGATTTGGAGGATCGGTGGAATCAACAGAAGGATACATGCAGCTAGCCTTAAGGGTAGGGCCAATAGTAGTCCTGACAAGGTTTCATGTGATTAATGTAGAAGTTTCTTATCATGTGTTGCTGGGACGCCCGTGGCTTCATAAACATCGCCTTATTCCATCCACGTTCCATCAATGCATTAAAGGGAGACTGAATGGGAGGCCCATAAGGATCCCTGCCAACCATAATCCTTTCAGCCAGGGAGAAGTGAATTTTGCAGAAACGATGTTTTATGATGAATTGGAGCCAGATGTTGAGAATCCCGCCCCGAGGACCCCAGGGACACCTATCCTAGAAGAAGAAGAAGGAGGGAGGGGCACCCGTGACCTGAGGAACCTTCTGGAAAGAAAAAGACAAAAAAGGGAGCCCAGCTCTTCAGGATCCCGAGAATGTGTGGTGGTGCGGGAACCTGGGGGAAGGCTAATCTATCGTTTGTGAAGGTGCGCGGGACCCGAATGCATTGTACAGGAAGGTCCCGGACCACCAAGCTGCATGATGGCCCAAGAAGAAATTCTAGAAGAACCAGTTAAGGAGGCCCAGATTCAGCCTGAGGAAGAATTAAAGGAAATAGATTTGGGGACAGAACCGGGATCCCGAAAGCTTGTCTTCATTAGCAGTCAATTGGTGGCGCAAGAAAGAGAACAACTGGTAACCTTGCTTCAAAAATACAGAGATGTGTTTGCATGGACCTATGATGAGATGCCTGGTCTAGACCCAGGGTTGGTAGTCCATTCCCTTAATGTGGACCCAGGGATGAGGCCAATAGTCCAACCGGCTAGGGTCTTCCACACTGAGGTAGAAGCTCAAATAGTTCAAGAAGTCAAAAAATTGCTAACAGCTGGTTTTATCAAACCCATCCAACACCCAAAATGGCTTTCCAACATTGTGTGAAGAAGAAAAACGGTCAGATCCGTTGCTGTGTAGACTTTCGCAACTTGAACAAGGCATGTCCTAAAGATGAATTCCCCTTACCCAATATCGACCTCCTTGTAGATTCAGCTGCAGGAAGCTCAATGTTCTCATTTATGGATGGGTATAGTGGGTACAACCAAATCCTCATGGCAGCCAAAGATGTAGAGAAGATGGCATTCAGAACTCCGATTGGGAACTTTTACTACACTGTAATGCCCTTTGGCCTCAAAAATGCGGAGGCTACGTATCAGCGGACCATGACAGCCATTTTCCATAACATGATGCATGAGGAGATGGAAGATTATGTAGATGACATTGTGGTCAAGTTAAAAACCAAAACAGGACATTTCCAAGTACTTGAGCAAGTCTTTGAAAGATGCAGGAAGTACAAGTTACGTATGAACCCCATGAAGTGCGCCTTTGAAGTGTCTGTTGGAAAGTTCCTTGGGTTCCTGGTACATCACAAAGGCATAAGTGTGGATCCAGCCAAGGCCACAGCTATCGTCACAATGAGAAGACCAACTACTGTTAGGGAACTCAAAAGCTTCCTAGGAAGGGTCTCCTATATTAGGAGATTTGTGCCTGATTTAGCCTCAGTTACAGCAGGCCTATCCAAACTGTTGAAAAAGGGGAATGAATTTACCTGGGGGACAGAGCAGCAGGAAACTTTTCAAAGAATTCAGGGCATCATGAATCATCTGCCCACCCTCTAGGCACCAGTACATGGGCGACCTCTATTGCTATACTTAGCATTAAACTCCCAGGCAATAGGAGCTTTGCTGGCACAAGAAGATGACCAAGGAAACGAGCAGCCTGTATATTATGTAAGTAGAACACTCAAGGATACCGAGACCAGGTACCCCAGAATAGAGAAAGCCTGCCTAGTGATCATTTATGCATCCCAAAGGCTGAAGAGGTACTTCTCAGCTCACCAAATCCTCTTGGTAACCAAGTCCCACCCCATAAAAGCACTCCTGCACCAGCCCTTTCTTACGGGAAGGGTAGCACAATGGCTAGTGTTACTCTCTCAATATGATATAGACATAAGAACTCCCAAGGCTGTCAAGAGCCAGGCCATAGTAGATTTTCTAACTCAATTCCCAGGGAAGGAGGAAAGCCCGCTGAGCGAAGAAATCCCTGGTGAGGTAGCAGTAATGGAGATCCCAGGGAAGAAATGGACCATGAGGTTTGATGGGTCGGCTACAGCAACTTCAAATGGGGTAGGAATTGTACTAAGCTGTGAAAATGGGGATATCATGCCCTTGTCTTTCAAGCTTGGTTTCTTATGCTCTAATAATGCAGCTGAATATGAGGCATACTTAACTAAGTTGACTATAGCATTCAGCATAGGAGTGAAACATATGAGAGTGTTGGGAGATTCCAATCTTGTAGTCTCCCAAGTGAAAGGTGACTTCGCATTACGAGAACAAAACTTAGCAGCCTACAGGACTTGGGCATAAAGGCTGGAGATGGAATTTCAGACCTTCAGCATAGAGTACACTCAAAGAAGTGAAAACAGGTTTGCTAATGCACTCGCCACCCTGGGATCCCAAATACCATTTAATGGGAGAGATACGCTGATAAAAATAGGAAGGCAGGAACATTCTATTGTAAGGATCCTCCAAGGGATGTACCCCGGAGAGTCCAAACAGTGGGACTGGAGGGATGAAGTCAAAGAAAAGATGAAAGAGGCAGGGCCTAGAGGGAACATCAAAGAACTAATGGATTACACTCAGATAGAAGGAGAATTGTATAGAAGGCTGCCAAGAGAAATATTGTCCAGATGTATTGCCAAGAAGGAAGGAAAGTCGAAACTAGAAGGATTACACGCCCAAGCATGTGGAGTTGCAGAAAAGGTCAGCCTATATAGAAGGATGCAACGCATGGGGTATTACTGGCCAGATATGGACAAGGAAGCAGCAATTATACAGGAGAAATGCCAGGAATGTCGTTTGGCAATTGATAAAGAAGAAAGCTACGCGGTGTTTATTGCAGAAGATTGGCGGGTTCCTTTCATAGGATACCTGGCTTGGGGGATCCTGCCAACCGACAGGAAACTGGCCCACAAGCTCAAAAAGCTAGCAGGCAGGTATTTCCTACAGAACGACATCTTATTCAAAAAGGGATACCATGGGGATCCCCTCGGGTGCCTGGGACCAAAGGAAGCTAGAGAAGTAGTCAGAGAAGTACATTCTGGAGATTGTGGAAGTCACCCGGGGAAGAGAAGGCTGTATAAGCAGTTACTGTTGTTGGGATATTATTGGCCAACGATGAAAAGAGACTCTGAGGAGCTGGTCAAAACATGTCATGCTAGCCAAGTCCTGGGAGATGCAATTCACACTCACTCAAATGTCCTACAGGATATGACGACGCCATGGCCTTTTCATACTTGGGGGCTTGATCTCATAGGGCCTATAAACTCTCCATCCAACGGTTATATATGGATCCTGGTAGCCACAGAGTACTTTACAAAATGGGTAGAGGCCATCCCTTTGAAAAAAGCTATTGGAGCAGCTGTAGCAAATTTCATTCGAAACCACATCATTACAAGGTTCGGGATCCCCAGAAGATTGATCGGTGATAACGGAACCCCATTCATAAACAAAGATATGAAGGGGTTAACTGAAGCATACCACATCAAGCATGGAAGATCTACCCCATACTACCCACAAGGAAACGGCCAAGCTGAAGCTACTAATAGGGTAATGTTGAAAATCCTTAAGAAAATGAAGCATGAGTATGGAGGGAAATGGAGTGACCATCTGGCAGATATGCTTTGGGCATGTAGAAGCTCTGTAAAGATAGCCACAGGATTCTCCCCATTCTCCCTGGTCTATGGAACAGAAGCCATCAGCCTCGTGGAGTTAGTCATTTCTACACCAAGGATAGTTCTGGAGGAAAATCAAGGAGAAAGTGAGGACACAAACAATGAAAGGAGGCTAGCAGATCTGGAAGGGATAGAAGAAGAAAGAGAGCTGGCCAAGAAAAGGAGCCAGAGGTACCAGCAAAGAATGACCAGAGCATATGCACAAGCAGTATGCCCAAGAGTGTTCACTGAAGGACAATTAGTACTAAGGATGGCGGAGCATGTGAGGAGGAACCTGCTAGGGCCTTCCAAGTTCACCCCAAAATAGGAAGGACCCTACATCATTAATGCAGCTCATGAGAGTGGGTATTATTACCTTACCAAAGAAGATGGGACAGTCCTGACAGAGCCCATAAACGAGAAATGGCTGAAGCAATACTATGCATAAGGATGAGGGGATCTCGGTACCTCAGGGTCCTTTTACCAGCTTCACTATCTGCTAAGTTTTTTTTTATTTTTTATTTTTTTTATTTTTTTTATTTCAGCCTTTATCATGAATTCTGGTCTAAAATGATTTTGTTCAGGAACATATGATAGATTGACACTTTGTGGTCAATATTGCACTAAATGATTTTTTCTTTGTTCCTTAAAAATGACCATGTTTTAATGAAGTTCCTGTTTCTTCAACATTTAAGTCTTTCTTTAAATATCCAGCATTTTTCTCAAAAAAAAAGAAGAAGTCTTTCTTTAAATACTGCAAAGACCAAGTTTGGATAGATTTAAGGAAGGATACCTGAGTAAAAAAAAAAAAGGGTATGTAACACCCTTTTACATATGGCCCAGGATCCACCTCACAGATAATTTCAGATATCCCACAGACAGTTCCAAGTGCATAGGTCTAGGATCACAGATAAAAGTAAAGTATCCAAGATACCTAGCCTAGCACTTGGCAAAAGGGGGGAACCTGTCAAAGTTCATGAACTGGGACCGTATCTTAAAAAAAAATATATAGGAAAGGATACCAGTGTACCCAGTTCAGTACTTGCATAATAGATTATCAGGTACCTGGACCAGAACTTGCAGTGAAGCCTGTGGAAACCATGGTCCAGGACTCAGGAAAGAAAAGAAAAAAGTCATAAGAAAGAAAATGCAATATATCAAAGAGAAAGGCAGATTCACATACTAAGAAATGAGAAGCAGTTTTGAAACACAAAAATAAAAAAGAAACAAAGAGTAGAGCAATGTTCAAAAAATGAAACTTATACAACCCCAAATTGTTTATGTAAATCTAAAATAAGCTAAGGAATGAGGCCAGCCAACAGGGAGGCATCCGGAGAAATAACAGGCACAGTCAAAGTAGAAAGGATCCTCTGCCGCTTGACCTTCAAGTCTTGTAGAACCTTGTGAGCATGAGCCAAAGCTTCCTCAGCAGCAGCTATCTTGATGTCTATACTCTTGGATGATTGCCTCTGAAACAGCATATGGGCCAACAAACGCAAGTGATCCAACAAAAAAGACAAATTGAACTTGGCCTCCAGAAGGTCTTGGACCACCCCTCTCCACTCCAGAAGCTTTTCTTCAGACAAAGAATCTACAGAAGAATTCCTCGGGAAAACCAGCACAGCACACAACAACTCCATCAAAATATTGCCCAGAAAAACGCCTCCCCTGAAGCCACTGGTGAAATCCCCGTGACTCTTGAGCAGACTCTCTAACAGTGGCAGGCCTTCAACAGGAACAGAGAAGCGCATGAAGCTGCCATAAGAAGACCCAAAAACGTGGAAATGGCTGGCAGGAAGACTGTTAAATTCCAAGAGATCAAAGCGAGCTAGGAAGGAGGAAAGCCTGGAATCAAGATCTGAGGCAGCCACTTTCGAGGCATCCCCCATCGCTGTGTCACCACTTGTAGAGACTGGAGGACTTACAGCCTTTCGCTCTGGATGAAGGTCAGCAATTTGAACGGGTCTCACAATTCCTTCAGGGATAACAGGCTCAGAATCTGCAAATCCTGTATCAATATTCAAAAAAGAAAAGAAAAGGAAGAACAGATTTATTCTTTAAAAAAAAAAAGAAAAGGGGAGAAAGAAGGACAAACCAGTACCGGCTTCTTAGGGCAGAGCTTTTTCTTCCTGATCCCCTGACTTCCCCGAGGATTCTGGGAAAGAACATAAGGCAAGTTGAAGAAAGGGTGAAGAACCAATGGCAAAGTGGCTAAAGGAAGGAATAGATGCAGGGGGCTTCACCGTAAAAAAAAAAGAGAAGAGCGAAGAGAAGGAAAGAAAGGAAAAAGGAAACACAATGGGAGCAGCTCGCACTCACCTTCTGAGTTTTCTAATTCTAAAGAAGAGGCAACACTGGGAGCAGATTTCTCACTAGTTTGACCTAAGAGGAGAAAGAAAAGGAGGAACTCAAAAAGAAAATCTGGAAAAAGAAAATAGAGATGTAACGCTATTTCAAGGAAATAAGGCTCACCTGTTTGTTTGGATAAAGGAGTGTCTCCCAAAGCACCTTTATCTGACAAGGTTTGAGGAAACACAGTCCTGATGGGACTAGGAGTGTGCTCAAGATGGGGACTTTGAGATGAAGGGATCCCAGAGGCTTTGGGATCCTGAGAATCCTGGGAACCCTGCATCGGTTGCTTGGTTTCCTCAGCTGGACCACTAGTAGGGGGCTCCTCCCCCACAGTAGGAAAAGCAACAGAAAGAGCTGTCACGGTTTCCTCTCCCAGAGCCTTGCCGGTCATAGGAGGAGATACCTCCACTTAAAGGAAGAAGAAGAGGAAAAAACAGTGCCAAGTAAAAAACAGCGGGATAATGCTAACAACACAATGTCAGAGCAAAAGGGAGAAAAAGAAAAATAAAGGGGGCACACATACCACGTCGTCACCAGAAGATTGGCTTTTGCCCTTCTTGTAATCAGACTTGCGTTTGGACTGCAAAGGAAATCACCACTCATCAGCAAAATAGAGATAAGTGCAACAAGATGAACAAATAAAAAAGAGAGAAGAAGGAAAGAGGTCTTGCCCTTCTCTCTCTCTCTACAGATTCTCTGGAAGTCTTTTGCTTACTACGAGTACGCCCAGAGGGTTCTAAAGGAGGCTGAGATACAAAACCAGAGGATTCTAAAGAACCATGGACTGAAGCAGTCACAGGAACCTAGGAAAAAGAAGACTCTACCTTGGTCTTCTTCCGGGTCCTTGAAGCCAAAGGTTCCCTGACATCCTTGCCTTCCTGAGATGCCAAGTGTGTTTGAGATTTCCCAGTTTTTCTTCTTTTTGTCTCAGAACCTATCTCCACGCCCCATGTACTTTCATCAACATCAACAGCTTTCATTTTCTTCGGCTTGACATCCTTACTTTTACTCGGAACAGTGGCAGCACCTATTGTCTCTACTGCACCTTTCTTAATGGGCACTCCAGAGGAAGTGCCAATGATGAGACTATAACCCAGTCAAATCTCAGGAAAATCCTGTCCATAAGTCACCCAACCTCCCCTGGAGGCATGCCACTCTGCAAACCCAGTCTTGCTGCTTGCAGCAGCAGAAACGATCCCAGCAGTAGGAAGGGATAAACGCCTATTGGATGTCGGAGCAGAAACAATGCTAAGATTCGGGGTTTCCCGAACTGTACCGGAGCCAACATAGTCAACAAAAGACTTCTGAACTCTTCTCCAATAACTGGTATAGCCACTAGAAGCAAAGACTCCTCTCTAGGAGCTAGGCACTGCAAATTGGGGGCTCCTCCGTGACCAGTAAGAAAAGGCCTGCAGCCTCAGGAAAGGATCCAAAGAAGGAAGGGACGACACCACGTCCTTAAAAATTGGAGGAATGTCCTGATCAAAACCAAACTGACGGAGCACCCGGTGTGCTGAATAATGAGTATATTTTGGGCCACTTAAAGAAGGCACAGGAAGCCAGGAGGGGCTAATGCAGGCAAGATAAGCCAGACTGCCCTCATCGCCACGGCGCAAGTCAAAGGTATTACCTGTAGAAGATAAAAAAGAAGACAATACAGAATCACACGCAAAGCCAGGGCCAAACTCACGAGGGGATCTCCAATGTAAGTTCCCTGCTTGATCAAATAATTCCATAAGATTGAGGCCACCACCTTTCAAGCTAATCCAACGAAAGATAATGGGAAAGGCATCAGTAGAATTGCCACAAAGACCCTTCACTATGTCGGGGGATCCTTGGAATTTGTCCTTCACAAATTTCAAATTCCTACATTTGGCCAAAGTAGCTGCAGAACGATCCCACATGAAAATCTGAAGGATAGCACAGTGAAGAGATGAAGTAATCACATAACAAGAATCACCCTTAGTCTTATCTCCATGAAGCTGGTCCAATTGAGAGTAAACATGACCCAAAAACAGAGGGGCTAAAGGATATTGGGTACCTCGAGCCAACTTGATTGCCAACGGAAAAAAGGAAGACTTAACTCCGTACCCAGGAAACTCACTAAACAAGAATTTGCTAAGCCAAAAAGCTAGAAAATCGGCCCACCTCACTTCCTTATCTTTCTCACGAGAGAGGGTCATCACCCATCTCCCCATCCTAGCCGGCTTACCACCAGAAGAGGCAGCGCGACCACCAAAATGACCAAACAATTTATCTTCTACCACGAGATCCTCACCAGAAAGGTTAATATCAAAGGGGCTCTCGTCACCAAATACCGGGAGGAGGAAGTTATTAACCACATCTTCCAAGGTAATTGTCAATTCACCAACAGAAAAGAAAAAAGTATGAAGGGAAGGGCACTAACGACGTACCAGATGCCTGAGCCCTTTGGCGTCTCTGAAGCCCTCGAGGTTTCTGGAAATAGTCACTGCCTTTAGGATACCGGCGCGCTCCAAGCGACCCACAAACTCAGCATCAGACAGTTCCTTGTCTACCCATATAGGCCAGCCCTGAATCTTTCCCGGGACAAAATCAAAGAAGATAGGAACCACCTCTCGAATTCCTTGTCTAATCTGAAGATCAAAAATCTCTCTAGGGTCAGGAACCTGGGCGGAACCAGCGAAACCCGCTTGGCCAAAAAACATCCAAGCATGAGGGGATGGAGGAGCCTCACCATGAGATACATGAGGGAAAAATGAACTGAGAGAATACCAAGGATCCCGTAAAGGGAAGGCCGGACGTTCGGTAACCTCACGAGAATCGCTCGGAGCAGAACCAGAAGAACCTTCACCCTCAGAAGGACTGGGGGTACGCTCTCTCCTCTTTCGGGAAGAAGAAGAAGCCATTGGAACAACACGTACAATGAGAAGAAAGGAGATTGAAAGTGCGAAAATGGGGAAGACTCGAGTAACAGAGAAGAAGAGAAAAAGAAAAAGAAACTCAAAGAATGAAAGACTCAGAGAAGCAAAGTGATAAGATGAAACGGCTACAATAAAGGCGCAAATAGCAGTTGGGGAAGACAGTTTATGGAAAGACGTGCCAGTTGCCAAAAAATTTAATTTGAAGAAGGGATTAATTAGCGGTTATTAATGAGAAGTAACGGGAAACGAGAAAAATGGGTAGAGGAGTTTTACCTCAAATACTCAACTGCCACGTCCCGTGCAAAGAGGAAGCTGCAAAAAGTAATAATTATAAGAGAATGCAACACGCAAAAAAGAGGTGACCAAAAGCAGCAGAAAAGGGCCAGGATCCCAAGTAAAAAAGGAAGGGAACCCAGTAGAAGTTGAGAAAAAGGGGATCCCACGAAAATCTTAGGAAACCTAAATCACTCACGCGTGGGCTTCAGGCAACCCACGAGCTCGGGGGGTTAAATGTTGAGGTCTGAAAAGGATCATAGTGAAATAAGCCCAAAAAAAAATAAGTCAAGCCCAAAAGGAAAATTCAAGCTAAAAGTAGTAGATACAAAAGATCCATGAGGGAATAAAAGAAAGGCCCAGAAGATCCTGAAGCCCAGAAAAAGAAGCATCCACAAAAAAGAGGACCACGGCAAGGGATAAGAAGCAAGGATCCTCAGGAAGCATCAATAGGCGCGGATCCCTTCAGGCACAAAGACAAAGGAAGACTGGGACAGCTCGAAAGAAAAAGACAGAAGAAGAAAACAAGAAACAAAAGCAAAAAAGAACGCAAACGGCAGTAGAACCCAGCGACCTCTCATGGTACAGACAGAAAAAAAGTCTCGAGGAACCAGAACGGAGAAGCATTAAAGAAAGAATGATAACAAGCGGCTTTCAAAATGGCAGAACAGGATTCCGTCCAGATGGGAAAGAAAAGGGAAAAGTGGAAAACGCCAGAAATGGGGATGCCGAGAAGGGCATACCTCAGCACATCCCAAAGAAGATGGCCAACCAGGAACTTTCAAAAGAATCAGAGCTGAAAGAAGGAAAGAATGAGAAAAAACGGAAATGAGACTTACCAAGATGATGGATACAGGACGTGCTCTGTTTGCAAAAGGGTAAAACAGGGGAACCAACGGTTCCCCGGGAAGACCAAAAACTCCATTATAAAAGGAGGGGATGGGTTGTGAAGAAAAGGCGGCGAAAAAAAAAGAGAGAAACACAAGAAAGAAGAGATTCTCTAGAAAAACTATCAGAAAAATCTAGAGTGAAGAGAAAATACTAAGGGAAAAACGAACATTGCTTCCTGGTATCCTGTAAAAGCCACTATTGCACATACTCGGATTCAATGAGAATCAAACTTTGCAAGTTTTGAAGGCTGAAATAGCCATTCAAGACTGTAATTTTTGAGCTTGATTGAACATTGTATCACGTCCTAGTGAGCTTTCTGTAATCCAACAGATAATGTATTAATGAAACATGCTTCATATTTCCCAGGATCCCCTCAGCATTAATTTATTATCGCTTTGCTAATCCTGTTTCTTTCCTTTTGAACTTACCTTGTTAATTTTTGGCACTCTTCGATATCCTTGCTTGTCATTTTTTATATTTGTTAGGAGCATCCTCTGTATACCACTTGACTCTTAAACAGCTCGTTAACTGCGGTGAGTCAAGGCCCGGTTCACCAAAACCTTTACATTTAGGCCCGGGATCCTTGGGCCTGGGTGTCACGAAAAAGGCACTCTCACAAAGATCTTCAAATCAATATGAGATATTTCATTATTTTTCTTAATTGTGAATTACAATGTGCTCACTAAGATGTGTTATAAGACCAAATAAGTTCAAAAATTACAGACTTAGATGGCTATCTAAACCTCTAAGACTTGTAAAGTTTGAATCCCTTTGAATCCAAGTACGTTTTATAGTGGCTGTTCTGGGATACCAGACGCTGTTTTCTACTTTCTTTAAGTTTTTTCTCAATGATTCTATTATGATTTCCTCCTATTGAATAATGCCCCTTAATGTTGGCTACTTCCCCCCTTTTATAATGTCATTCTAAGGTTCGGATACCACTGATTCTCCCCCCTGGTTCTCTGGGTACTAGAGCCCTTGTTATGTCAGCCACTTTAATGGCTGGTTCTTTCCATGTTTCTGATAGTTTTCATCTTTTAGTGCTGTTTCGCTAAAAGTCACTTGCTGACTTTTCATTCCGGGGCGTCCTTAGGCAGCTAACTTTCAATCTCTCTTCTTTCAAGGCTTCTTACTTTTTAGACTCAGCTTTTGGTTGTCTTTCCTTGCTGTCATTTTTCCTAAGTGAGCGGAATCCATTTCTGCTGGGTTGAAGGTTTTCCCAGTCACTTCCCCTTATAGTTTTTCATTCTTGGTTCCTTGAGGTACCAGCCTTTTGTTCATGAATTGTCACTCTCCAAGCTTTCTGATTCTTTGTTGCACCACTGGGTTCTTGAGAAGGACATATCTGTTTTTCGTTTCTTGTATTTCGTGGTACCCCTTTTGAACTGTCTCAATCCCACTTTAGCTGTGCTGCACGTCCCAAAGATCTCGAGCCTCTGGCAACCTCTAAGTATCTCAGCCCAGTTCTTTCACTGGATTTTGCTGGATTTTTAATGGCCTTTTTACTGGAAATCTAAACATACATAGGGCCTTGATGTTGATTCTTCTTGTTGCATATCCTTTGGCCTGGTCAAGATCCTTGCTGTATGTCCTCTGACCGAGATCCTCTTCTTTTTTCTTTATTATTTCTTTCTTTTTCCTTCTTTTTGGGACTTTGGGCCTTCATATTCCTTCTTAACTTCATGAATTGGGCCTTCTTTGTTAAGGCCCATGGTCTTTCCTTACTTTTCATGGAATTGGTTTTTTTGTGAAATTTTGACCCGCAACACACATAAACGAAAACATTTATATATATATAAAAAAAAGGTAGCACGTGTATTATAATAATAAAATAAAAAAAAGCAGCAACATAGTGAAATCTAATCCTTCTCAAATTCTTCATCTAATCCTGATAATTAATAATAAAAAAATTAGCAATGCGTATTATAAATTTTTTTTTTTTTTTGAAAAGCAGAACATAGTGTAATCTAGAGGCCGTTTGGTTTGTCTTTTCAAAACACAGTGTTTAGTGTTTAAACACTAAACACTAGTGTTCAAAAATAAAAACATGCGTTTGGCAACATATCTGTGTTCAGTGTTGCTTAAAAATTGTTGTTGAAAATATAGTTTTTAAATGATGCTTTTTGAAATCACCCTTGGCCTCTTTTTAAACAACAAACAACCTTTTTTTGATAGGAAGTGGCAGTACTGTAAATACCTTCAAACACCGTGGGGACCACTTGATGTGACATATCCATGTCAGTTCTCTTCCTCTCATCAGACCATTTGCCCTCATCAAATAAAAAAATTTATTTTGTATAGGATAGATGTCAGTCTTTTTTTAAATTAAACACACACATACCAAACACATATTTATATTTTTCGAACACTGAAACATGTTATTTAAACTATGATACCAAACACATTTTTTTTTTTGTTTTATAAACAATAAAACACGTTTTTCAACAACACTTTTTAAACCACAATTTTCACATCTTTTTAAACAACAATTTTTGAACTCTATAACCAAACGGGCCCCTAATCCTTCTCAAGTTCTTCATCTAATTCATCTAATCTTTATTTATATTCCATAAAAAACAAAAGACAGCAAGTTATTTGTTCATACAGATTTACCAAAACTATTTTTGGATAAAGTAAAAAAAAAATTGTAAAAAAACGCTTCTTTTTTTGTCAAAAGAAGCGTTTTTCTCTCTCTCCCCGCAAAATAAAGGAATTATAACAAGAATTAGCTAGACAGGGGTAAGACTACACTACCTCTTTTTCTATAATAAATGTTGAATTCAGTTCTTTTTTCATGCATATACACAAACATGTAGTGTGATTTTTAATTTCAATTTTTACTTTTGATTATATAATTGTAATTGATTTAGCTATTATTTTTTTAATAAAATTATACGTTTTATGAGTTTATACTCACAAGACTTAAACTCCAAGTTTCAGTGTCTTCTCTCATGCTTTCAAGCACAAAAATTAAATTCTCATGTGAGTCTCTCTACTTCAAAAATTTAAATGTTTTGTAATTTAGATTGTTCTTAATTATTGAATTGAAGTTTCCACTTAAATATGATTTCAATTTTTGTTTTCGATAGTTTTTCATTATTAAATTCAAGGTTTATCCATTTAAATACTTGTTATTAATTGAGATTTAAGTTCAATGTATTATTGAAAATCATTTTATATATTTTTTAGGTATTTCTACCATCTTCCATTCAATTTATATATATATATATATATGTATGTATGTATATGTATGTATGTATTTTATGATACCTTAGTCTCACACATGCATTCATTATATAACTTAAAAGTAAAACATTCATTTATTTTTAAGTAAATTAATAAAAAAGATTATTTACATATGAATTTTGATTAAACCGTGCATCGCATGGGCATAATACTAGTATATATATAAAACCGAAGTCTCCTACTTTTTTGCTAAGCTCCACAAATTTCCATGTCAGCATTATTTAAATAAAAAAACAAAAATTTCTATTTTATATTTCTAAAACCCAATAATAAAAAAAAAAAAACACAAAATCTGATTTTATGATTTTATATTTGTAAAACTCAATAGAAACTGTAAGGACCCGAACTTGAGTTCCTAGCCCAGCACATGGACGAACTTTGGCCCAAGAGGCCCAAAACAATGAATTTGTAGAGGAATGGGTTGAAACACTGCGCTTTAGTTAATCAAACAACGATATAAATAGGCTTGATGAAAAAAAGATAAAAATGGACTATTATGAAATGAAGAAAGAACGTCCTCAGCGCAATCCGAGGACAATAGTTCTAATATAATGTTCTTAGAAAGTGTTACAAATTTGATTGTGGATTGCTACAGTATTTCTTCTCTTTAATTTCCGATCCCCATCCTCATTCTTTCTCCTCTTCTTTTATACTCACTTCCCCTTTCACCTCCACCGTCTACTTGTTTGCTAGATGGTTAGGGCTGATACTTGTCCCATCAGTCCTTCTCATAAGTCTTCAAGTAGTAGCTGTAAGGCTGAAATATACTGCTTAGGTATCACTTCTATATTAATGCGGCTAGGGGATTAGCTGCAGTGCATTTAATGCAGAGGCAGCAGCTTTCTCCCCAGATATTTTGGGGATCATCCTTATCTCATATCTCTGCAATGCTTGTCCACCCCAAACGTATTTTAGGAATTGCCATCTTTGCTGTCAATCCATTTTCCAGTTCCTCGGCCGAACTTTTCATCCTCGGCACACTTTCCAGAGCCTTTAGGACCAAACCTCACCTTTTATTCATTAGTGCAATCTTCTCTGACGAAGACATCTCATCCTCGGGCGGATCTTTGTTCTCGGCTTGGGCCACAGGCCCAACATATGATAAATAATGCACTTCTGGGCCCAAGGACCCTACAGGAACGAAGACCTAAACTGTTTCAAACTGTTTCTCAATCTTTGTCTCTCACTCAAACGCAAACACAAACACAAACTCAACCCACATTTTTCGAGCTCGGATTTTTTTTCAAAATAACACCAATTTTTAAAAAATTTTGTTAGTTAGCATCGGTTTTAAACTATTTAGCAAACTAACATCTCAAGACTAAGAGACTCGATCATTGTAGCAAATCGAGTATCACATACTTGATTTCATTGAAAATTCGTTTAGAACTCGAGTTCTACACACTCAAGTTCCACAAAAGAAAACTAAAATGCCTCAGTCTTCTTCTTCCTCTTCTCCCCTCTGAAAAAAAAAAAAAAAAAAAAAATCCACGATAACCAAAGAAATAACAAAAACACAAACACAAACATAAACAAGAGATTGAAGTAGAAACCACATGAAGCAAGAAATCAACCACGAACCCAGTAGCGAACCTAGTCGGTGAACTTATGAACCAGCGAACCTAGGTGGTAAACCCAGTGGTGAACCCAAGCAACAAAACCCACGAACTCAAGCGACAAACCCACGAACGCGGGCACCCAGCTCGAGCCGACCCTAATGGGTTGGGTTTTACTTGGCCCGATAAAGAATAGGGTCAAGTTTGGGTTTAAAAAAAAAAAAAACGAAGCAGGTCCAGGTTTTTGCCAAAACCCAGCCCAAACCTGGACCCAACCCAACCGGTTATATCCTAATTACTAAAACACCCTCTCATATATATATATATATATATATATAGTTATAAACCCTAAAATCTATTCCTAATTACTCTCATTTCAGCTCAGTCTCACACCTCACACTCACAGCCACACGCTCATTTCAGCTCACCATTCTCAATCTCACTGCCGACCTAACTGCCCAACCTCTCACCATCGGTCCAATCATTCTTCGTCGGTCCAAGCTCTCACTCTCACTCACTCTCAATCTCATCGCCGACCCTAGCTCTCTCCACCGGTCCAAGCTCTCACCGCCGTCCCAAGCTCTCACTACCAGCCAGTCTAAGGTCTGTCACCCGCCACCCAAGCTCTGTTAGTGTCACCACCGGTCTCGGTCTATTCTATTCTCTACTTCTCTTCAATTTTTATTTTATTTTTTGATATTGATGTGTTTGGTCTATTCTGTTATGTTCTTGATAAATCAAACATCTTTGATATCTCTTTGCATTTGCCAAAGTCTCTGAGAGGGGTTTTGTGAGTTAATTGGTTGGTTTTGTATTTGGTAGGGGTTTTTTTTGATTTCTTGAATTTGCTGAGTCCCATTTGCCGAGCAAAGTTATGTTTTCTAATTTTTTTTTACCAAAACTCATCAATTTCTATTTTGTTAATTCATATTATTTTTGTGCACAAACCAAGTCCCTGTATTCATCAAAGAGGGGTTTTGTTGATTCATATTATTGATTTATATTATTTAAAAAAAGATTTAATATAATGATTCATATTATTTTAAAAAAAGATTAAAGTCCCTGTATTTTATTTGTTTGATTCATATTATTTAAATTTTGGGTGTATGGTTTGGTTTGTCAACGGTTAGAAACTGACTAATTTGTTTATTTGCTAGTTATCACAATTGTATTTTTATATTTGCTAGTTATATTTTGATGAAGTTTATTCCATTTTTTAATTCATTGTTGTTGTAGGTTCTTCAACAATGTTTGGAGATTGCACACTTCAATCAATTCTTGACGATGGGGAGCCTAATGAAGAGGATGGGAGTTGTGTCAGGGTTGTGGAGGATTAGACTTTTTGTATTAATTTAGTAGCCTTTTTAATTTCTTAGAGTTGTTGGATTAATTTGTTGGTTTGTAATTATTTTATTTTGTAGCTTTTTAATTTCTTGGACTTGTGATATTTATTTCTTGGACTTGATGGATTTATTTTATTTTTATGTTTAGCAGGTGATTTTAGCTATGATTTATGATTAAATGGTTATCTTGGCTAGGTTATTTATTGATTTATAGATTTATAATTAATAGGTGATTTATTGATTTATAATTAATAGCCTAAGATTTGGACTGATTTGGCATTTGGGCCACGGCATATGGGTTTAAATTTGCACGTCATAGGGCTTGAATTTAGGCAAAAATGAATTTAGGCTTCAATTCAATTGTTTTATTTTATTTTTGGTTGGGCCACGATTTGGGCCGCGAATTAGGCCCAAATCTGGTTGGGCTAAAAGTGGCTCATTGGGCCCGGCAGGGTGGGTTTGGGCCTTGCATAATAAACCTGTTTATTAAACGGACTGTGTTGGGTAACAGGTCCAAGCTTGTGGGGTGAGTTGGGGTTCGAGTATGAAAAAATCAGGCCCAAACCTGGCCCGTTGTCATTCTTACACGAACCCACGACCCAAGTGACGAAACCCATAAACCCAAGCTCGAATTGAACCTATGAACGTGTGTAATCCTTAGGTGAAGGTCGTTTTTCCCTCTATTTCTCTATTTTTTATTTGTGCAGAGCAGGAACTCGAGTCTCTAATACTCAAGTTCCACTGGAAATCGTTTCCTACAGATGTGATTTTCACTAGAACTCAATTCCTATAGACTTGAGTTACTATAGTACTTTAGACTCAAAATGTTAGTTTCATAAATAGTTTAAAAATGATGCTAACTAACAAAATTATTTAAAAATGAGTGTTATTTTGAAAAAAAAATCCTTAGGACTCCTATATTTTTACCCGTCGGCATTGTTAAAAAAAAAAAAAAAATCTAACCCGAAAAGAAATCCTCTACGGTAGGGATGGCAATTTTGCCCCGCCCCTCCCCGCTTCGCCCCGTGCGGGTTTTCCCCGCCCCACAAAGGTGGTGGGGCGGGGATGGGGCGAGATTTTAGACCCGTACCACGGGGCGGAGCGGGGATGGGTTTACACCTTTTAGCCCCACCCTGCCCCGCCCCACCCCATCCCTGCCCCACCCCGCATTAATAAAGGTTAAAAGGTAATTTTTTATACCCTAAAACCCCACTATTTAAACAAAAATATCATCATCTTATTTTATTTAAGTGGAGATTCTTTTTGAAGAACTAGACAATTTTCATTTTGTTATGTATTAGGAGTTTGGATTATTTTATTGTGTCATACTATAAGATTTTTGTTGTGATATTATCTTGTTAAACATTTAGATAATATTATTTAGTATTTGCTAAAAATTAGTTTGATTTGATAAAAATTAGTTTGATTTGATAGGATCAATTTATTTATAATTTCAAGTATATTTTTATTATTGAAACATGTCATTTTATTTGAAAAAATAGTAATAGTTGTAGGGAAAATTAACAAGAAATAAAGTTTTACGGTGTAGGGCGGGGCTTCGCGGGTCTTCGCGGGGCCTTAAGTGGCGGGGATGGGGTAAGAAATTTTCCCCGTCATGCGGGACGGGGCGGGGATGGGGCAAGAAAAATCCATACGGGGCGGGGGCGAAGATCCCATCCTTCGGCTCCGCCCCGCCCCATTGCCATCCCTACTCTACGGCACTAATCCCAAATCTGACGCAGCCTCTTTTTATAATCCTAAGTTTAGAGAAAAAAAAAAAAACAAAACCCTAAAGCGGAAAATCTCAAAAAATTTCAGCAGTTTAATTTGAGATTTTTTGATTTGTAGGTGATTGCAAACCATTTTGGAGCGAGCCAAGCTTCTTATACTCCAAGGCTAAAGGTAATAAAATTTGTCCGCCTTGCTACAAGGCTAAAGGTAATAAATTTCTTCTACCTTTTAGTTTTTTTTATACGCGTTAGCTTTTGTTGGGTATGAATTATGAAAGGAGTTTGGGCAGAAATTTTTAAGATGAAAATTGCAATACTGCATAAATGATCTGCCACCTGGGCTGGGAAGCACCCAGATCCGATCTTCAAAGATCTCTCAGTAAATCCCTTTCCAAACTCAAGAAATTCCTCTCCTAGAAATCTCAAAAAAAAAATGTCAGCATTTTTTTTACACCAAAGACCAATTCACAACCCGTTTTCGTTTTCAGGTCCAAACCCATTATTATCCCGACGCTCCTCCTCCTCCTCCTCCTCCTCCTCAAGACCCTTCAACCCAACTGCTCTTCTTCTTCTCTTATCTCTTCTCATCATTCTCGGTGTCTTCTTGCCCTGGTCTGGCATGCCCGACTTCCTCTTCTCCAGTAACTCTAACACTTCTTCCCACTACTCCAAATGGCGTGATTACACGCTGGCCCAAGCGGCTTCATTTGTGGCCAAGAACGGTACAGTGATCGTCTGCGCTGTGAGTTACCCTTACTTGCCTTTTCTTAACAACTGGTTGATTAGCATTGCCAGGCAAAAGCATCAGGACAAAGTGCTTGTCATTGCCGAGGACTATGCCACGCTTTTTAAGGTTAATCAGCGTTGGCCTGGCCACGCCGTGCTCGTCCCGCCTGCCCCTGATTCTCAAACTGCCCATAAGTTTGGTTCTCAGGTATGTATGTATGTATTTTTTAACATCTGGGTTTCATTTTTATTTTATTTTTGCCCAAACTGTACGTTCCTAAACTTTAACAAACTTAAAGTGATCGATTTTAGTTCCTTATAAACTTATATTGGTTGATTTTAGTTTGGCCAAGTCTAAAAGTGATCACTTTAAACATCATAGACTAAAATTGCTAAGGAGCTAAATTTTCAGGAACAACAATGTATATAAGCATTTATTATTTTATATGTGAGTTCAAATGCTGTATTTTTAAGTTAAAAAGTTGGCAATCTAAAGTCATTGTAAATTGGAATTGCAAGTTGTGCTAAACTGCTTATATATTGTTGCAAGTTGTGCTACATGTGTAGTTATGTAATATGTGTGTTGATCCTAACCTAAGTTATTTTATAGTTTAGTTTGCAACTTAAGCCCATGAGCAATTTAGTTCTTTTAATGTGATTGCTTTATTTAGTTTCTTAAAAATTACCATGTCATCACTCTGTTAGACACATTGGTCAAAAACCAATTAATTTAAGTTTGTTAGAGACTAAAATTGATCACCTTAAGCTTTTTAGGGACTAAAAGCAATCACTTTTAGTATGTTAGGGACAAGGATGCACGGACGCGGCTCCCAGGCCGGCGCACCCGCGTCCGACGCGGCGGGACGCGGCGACGCGGGAGGGACGCCGCAGACCGCGCGTCCGTCCCGCGTCGTGCCGCGTCGCGCCACGTGGCGGATCCCGACTCGGGCCGACGCGGCAAAAATCGGCTCCGACGCGGCCGAAATCGGGCCGACTCGGTCCGTATCGGCCGTATCGGCAAATATCGGCCGGCGACCGATACGACCGATACGGCCGAAACATGCCGGAATCGGCCGAAATCGGCCGTGAAAATCGCCGGAGAGGCCGAAATTCTGACCTTAGATGCGTTTCTTGCCTTATTCTTTCTTTGTTTTGTGAATCAAGTATATTAATGTATTTTTTAAGAATATTTTAATAGTAAAAATATATAGAAAATATAAATAAAAATATTTTTAATAATTTTTTAATCGCCGAGTCCCGCCGCACCCGCACCCTACTTTTTCAAAAATTGCCGAGTCCCGCACCCGCACCCGCACCCGCACCCGAGTCCCGAAACGCACCCGTGCTTCATAGGTTAGGGATTAACAATGATCACACTTTGAACTTCAGGGATTATATCGCTCATCAGTTAAAAGTTTAGGGACTAACAATGTATTTTGGCTTTATATTTTCTTATTTTATGTGTGAGTTTAAAGGTGGTATTTTTATGTTAAAAGTTGTCAATCTGAAGTCTTTGTGATTGTAAGCAGCATTTGTTGTGCTTAACTGTTTATACATATCTTTTTTGTTAGTTCTTCTAGAACTTAGGCTTTTGTGCTACATTTGTAGTTATGTAACGTGTACTGATCCTAACCACTTTTTGTGAAAATTGAATTGATTTGTTGAATTGAAAACTACTTTTCTTGCTACAACCAAGTTTTATGCCAATGTCATTGCCTAAATCATGAAAAAAAAACCACATATAAATCCTTTTTACCACATCAATCATGTTGTATTTTTGGTTTGCATCAGTGCAACAAGGAGTTTGGAATTTCGATGTTTGCTTTACTAATTTGTTGTCCTTTTGATGTTCCTTGGTAGAATAAACTACAGTGTCATTTCACTTGAATATTTCCTTGTTTTCCTGCCAGTTAGTATACAATGCTTGGAAATTTTTATCTCCATTTTTTTGTTGACTTCATTGCAATTTGGAAGCAATCCTAATTGGTTTCATATGTACAGGGATTCTTCAATTTTACATCCCGATGGCCTCGTCACCTACTCCATATTTTGGAACTTGGATATAATGTAATGTACAATGATGTTGATATGGTCTGGTTGGCTGATCCATTTCCTTATTTGCAAGGGAGTCACGATGTGTACTTCACAGATGATATGGCAGCAGTAAGTACACCTACTTTGCCTCTTGCCTTTGCTGTGTGCCATTTATGGAAAATAGTGCCAAGTGTTGCATATAAGCTACCAAAAACATTATATTCTATACAAACTCGATTTGTAACAAAATCTAAATATGCTGGTCGTTTGTTTCCTCGTAACCATTTATGTTTGTCTATCATTTGATGGCTGTAAATTGGGAAATAGAGGGACAAATCATGATCTTCTCAGTTACTAGTTGAAATGTTTTTTCAATTTTATTTATTCTGTTTTTGTCTTGCAACATAAGAACATCACATCAGTGAACACACCCAAGTTCCATTCTACTGGAGCCTGCCTCAGAATGTTGATTTCTTGAGATGTTTTGGATGCCTTCCAATTCCAACTGAACTGCTGCTTTTGTGTCTCTTTGTCAAAATTTTCTATTTTGGCTCAAAAAAGTGGAGAAAGAAGAAAGAAAAACTGAAAAACAAATGACATGTCAGCCTTGAATTTCAAAATCAATCTAGATCACTGCCCCAAAGAGAGAGGGGGGGGGGGGGAGGAGGCGTTGAGTGGAGGAGTGCTGGTGAAAGTTATTTATGGATTTAAGCTGAGTCAATATGATGATGTTCTCAGAATTCAGTTATTCAATGCCTCTAGCATTGCCATGGATCTAACAAGCAAACTAGATCTAAATGTTCTGGCTTTGAGGCTTCTTGAATGTAAATTTATCTTGAACTTGCATCATTATCTTAAACAAGATGTAAATGTAATTTTATTTCGTTGTAACTATCATCAATAATTTCTTCTTTTTAACTGACCAGGTTAAACCGCTGAATCACTCTCATGATTTGCCACCTCCAGGCAAAAAAGGGCGCCCTTACATATGTAGCTGCATGATTTTCCTTCGCCCTACTAGTGGAGCAAAACTGGTTATGAAGAAGTGGATTGAGGAACTTCAATCACAACCATGGTCCAAAGCAAAGAAAGCAAATGACCAACCTGGTTTTAACTGGGCATTGAATAAAACTGCTGGAGAGGTATTTTTTTCTATTTGCCTTCCTAGTTTATTTCATAGCCCAGAATTCCCTATTAAATTTTTATTTTTAGGAAAGCTTAGTCATCTTAATAGTCCCTTTAAAGCAAAGTCTCAAAAGGCCTGTGGGGATTTTATGCTTCTGCTGAAAGTATTGCAATTTGGTGTAGGAAATAAATAATCTGGAAATCTTGATATATTGGAGTTGTCTGCGTAATCTGGTTGATTTAGGTTGCATCTGGTAACTCTACTTTAGGAGCAGAATGGATTCTTCTGCAGTATTCTGACAAAAAAAATTTTCTTTTTCTTTTTTTCCTGAAAAATTGTGTTTGGTATTATGCTGAAACTCTTACTAAAAAGTAATTATACTAAATGAAATTGTGTTTGGTTTTAAGAAGTGCAGAGTGCATTTTTTTTTCCCATTTAAACCAAATTTTAATAGGATGGCAATAGTAATATCTTTGTAACAATCATAAATTTTACACGTAAAAGATTACATGCATTTATATTGACATCCATTACATAAAATCCCAACATTAAAAATGTAAAATTCAGTGCATAAAATTGGAAATATCTACTTAAATACAATCACCATAAGTAATAGAAATAATAATAACATAATGCCAGTGAAATTCTAATGGCACAACAACAAAATATAATTCACCCTTGCTGTCCCTTACAGGTTTCTGAATATGATGTTCTTGCATCATGTGTGTTTGTGTGTCCAATGTTGCTATACATGTCCCAAAATGACTGGTAGTTGTTTTAAAAACGTATCATGACCTGCTCATATAAATTATGAATTATTCATGATAGTTGTTTTAAAAACGTATCATGCTATACTGAGTATCTTTAAATTGATAAAACAATACCAGAAATAATTAGCAAATAATGTTGTGTGAACATGCTGTACCTGTCAAATCAAGAACCCAAAGAATCACAATCCTTTTGAATTTAGATCAAACTCAAGCACTGTCAAATAAGCAATGGATGGTATGTCAACAAGATCTTCAAAATAACAAAAGAATGTGATAATTAGCCCAAAATAAGGAGGCTGAAAACCAATTAAGGAGAAAAGAATGGAGGACAAAAATAACAATTGTGTCATGGAATAAAAACAAAAAAACCTAATTCCAAGACGCATGTCAAAATTTCAGTAATTCCTTTTTTCCCTTAAATTTGTCATGCCAGATACTTCAATCTAGTAACAAGGACGACTTATCAGCCTCTCTCTCTACTGGTACTCTTCATAGAAGACAATCACAGGGCACTGTCACAATCAATCCTCCCTGAGACACTTATTGTATCGATATTGGCCTGTAACACGCAAATAATTTTTTCTTGCCTTGTTATGAATCCTTTAAGCCGACTCCAAAAAAATTGTGACTAAGGCTTTGTTGTTGTTATTGTTATGAATCCTTTAATATTGAGGAAGTTTAATGACAATGAGTAGATACTAGGAAAGCCCAGGGAGGGAATGCTTTGAGGATGAAATTCAAATGAGAATTTGAGGATTCTTCTTTTGCTTCATAAAATGAGAAATGGAAAATGCATTCTCAATAAAGTGCATTCATCGGAACCCGAAATTGCATACCAAAAAAAGCTTTTTTATTTTTTTTCGTTGCATAGAGAGCTGTGAAATGTATCCTCACTAGAGATGCTAAACACAGCCTGAGTTGTACAGAATATGTTCTAGGTGGATTATTTATGTGTTTCAGAGCTATTCCTTATGAAGGTCTTCCTTCAACTCTCCTGTAAGATATACTTCAATAGTATGAGAACAAATCTATGCAGCCTACAGTGAGAACTAGTTGATTTTTGAGCTTCTGAAATCTCTAACATTGTCTTCACAATTTGTATTGGTTGGAATCTTGAGATATTTAGATGTTGAAGTTTTCTGTGCAGGTGGATCTCTACTTGCTTCCCCAAGCTGCATTCCCGACAGGAGGATTATACTTCAAGAACAAGACATGGGTGCAAGAGACCAAGGGAATGCATGTTATAATCCATAATAATTATATCACAGGTTTTGAGAAAAAAATAAAGCGCTTCCATGATTTTGGCCTTTGGTTGGTTGATGATCACGCCCTTGAGTCCCCTCTAGGCAGATTATGAATTTATGATAAACCAAAAGACCATATAGCTCCCTGTAGGACCAAGCAGACTTGTTGGAGACTGTTGGAAATGCTTCCAGCCTTCTTGGACTTCTTTGCAAAATGACTACTCTTAAGAAGTCTGTGAAGAACATATGTCATTGCAGCTAAACATTATTGTGCACTGATGGATTCTTCAAGAATTGAAAAAGAATATCAGGCATTTTACGGGGCAGATATTTCCAATTCTTTGGTGAGGTCCAGTTAGCATAAAGGAGATGTCAACCAGTGGTAACAGTTGGGATAATGCCTTACTGCCCATCATTCTCTTTTTCAGCAAAGTTTATTTTTTCTGTTGAAGTTCAATTTTGTTGACAAGTTTTCCTCAATATTTCTATTCTTTTTGTGTAATGCTAACCAAATAAGTCGTTTTCTTCAACCGTAACAAACATTGAAGCAATCTTTTTTTTTTTGAGATGATTATCTTATGTTTTTAGATACTTGCATTAATCATCAACAAAATGAAGAGTGGTCCATTTGATATCTCTCTGTTTCGTTCAGTTTAAAAGTTGGGGTGTTTGTGGTTAGATTTGACTCTGGTAAATGCCATGTGAATTAAAGCTCCGGTCAAATTTGAGTTATCTAAAATTGCTCCTTCCTAGTTGGTATAAAAGGGTTGTGTGTTTCACACATTATTTTTAAAATGATTTTTTATAGTAAGGGATGTGTGTTGTGCACTTATTATTTTTAGGCTAAAAGGAAATTTGTACTTTCTAAGTTTGATTGAAATTATAGTTAGCATAATTAAGATGAAAGAGTCTTGTAAGTTGTAACTCAACTAATTCTTCCAAATAAAATTCAGTTCAAATCTCTTTCCATTCTACCTAAGGGTATGTATGGGTTGAATTGGGTTAGGTCGGGTAAAAGAGATTTTTTGACCTAACCTGTCATGGTGGGTTAAAAAAAATTCAACCCAACTCACATGGGTTGGGTCGGGTTGGGTTGGGTTGAACCCATGGGTTGGACAAAATTTTTTTTTAATACTATTATTATTAAATTGAGTAGAAAAAAAATAAAAATATAAATATATTAAAAAAAAACCCAAATATTAACATCAAAGCAAGATAGAGAGAGGGATACAACAAGTCGACAAGAGAAAATATTGTAGAGTAAGAAATAGACCTATAAGTTGAGACAAAGCAAAAACATTTAAAAATCAACCAAATGAAAACTAAGAAATCAACAAAACAAAAGCTAAACATTGATTCACCATGACGAGAGATAAGCGAATAGAGCAAGAGGGAGAAGGGAGAGAAGCTAGAAAAAGAGCAATAGAGCAAGAGAAAGAAACCCAAGTACCTGCACCTAACACCGGAAGAGAGAACCACCAGAGTAAGAAAGAGACCTCTGGTTGAGACAACGCAAAATCATTTAAAAATCAATAAAAAGAAAACTAAGAAATCAACAAAGCAAAAAATAAATATTGATCCACCACGGTAAGAAAGATAAACAGAGAGAATGAGTGAGAGAGAGAGAAAGAGAGAAGCGAGAGAAAGAGAAACAGAGCAAGAGAGAGAAAACATTGAGAAACTTTACCTAACATTGGAAGAGAGAGCTACTATCGGAAAGACAGAACCACTGCCGAGGCGGTGATGATAGTTGATGGACCGCAGTGGCTTAGTAGGGAGAAAGGGTTAAGGTTTAAAAGCGAGTGAAGGGGGAGAAGGGAGTGGGAGGCGGCACATTAACAGAAAAGGTTCTAGGGTTTGTGTGAACTAATTGACTTTTATATAGAATAGGAAAAACTGGTTATTTAAAAAAATTTATTAATTATATAATATATTTTAAATATATATTAAATATATGGGTGAGTCAGGTTAGGTTTGGCAAGTTTGGAATTTTATGACTCGAACCTAACTCGATCTGCTATCAAATTTTTTTTTTTTTGTAATCCAATCCAACCCACCAAGTCCTAAAAATTGTGATAAGATCCTAATAGGAATTAATTGAATTTGAGGACAGTCAACCTCCAAGAATGATAGAGAGAAGAGGGATAATGAGAAAAGAGGAAAACAGAGCATAAGGACAACAATAGAACTTTGGGTTATTTCCTTCTTTCAATCAATACAATTCAATCTCCTTATATACTGAATCCCGTGTAACTAACTAATTCCCTAATCTATGATTACAATGCACTAATCAATGATTAACAGTAATGAGTAACTACCCATAACCCCCTGCTCCTAACTACCCCTGAGGCCCTTACATCAGCAGCCCCTGCACCTCATAGCAGCAGATCACGCACCACATGGCAGCAACCCACGCACCCCAAGTGCACCTCAAGGCCACACACACCACAGACCTTTTAGTCCCCACTGCCTTAGCACGTGCCTCCATATTCAGCCTTGTATCAATACTTCCCTCCTCAAAGCACCTTGCCCACAAGGTGAGGGAACTTCTGTTGGAGTTGGTATAAATCTTCCCAAGTAGCATCTTTAGTAGTACAACCTTGCCATTGGATTAAGACCTAGGTGATGGTCTTGCTTCTCAGCTTGATTGACCTGCTTTTCAAGATTGCCTCAGGTTCAAGCATAGGAATACCTTTAGGTGAGACAGAAGGCAATTGAGAAATAGGAGTAACCTGCTGTCCCAACTTAGCCTTGAGACTGGAGACATGGAAAACAGGGTGGATTAAGGAATCAGCTGGTAAGGCCAGTTTGTAAGCTACTTCCCCAACCCTGTGTAGCACTTGAAAGGGCCTATAGAACTTTGGGGAGAGCTTACCAAGAGCATTAGGCTTCAAAGACCTCTGCCTATAAGGTTGCAATCTCAAATACACCCAATCACCCTCTGAAAAACTCCTCTCTATCCTATGCTTATCTGCTTGAACTTTCATTCTCTCTTGAGCCCACAACAAGTTTTGTTTAAGTAAGGACATGACCTACTGCCTACTTTGCAAGTGATCTTCAACAGCTTCTACCATAGTGGTGCCAGGGATGTAATCCAATATCCTAGGAGGGGGATATCCATATAATGCTTCAAAGGGAGTAATCTTGGTTGAAGAATGAAAATTGGTGTTAAACCAAAACTCAGCCAAGGGCAACCATTCCACCCAAGCAGTGGGTTTAGCTGCTGCAAAAGCTCTTAATTACTGCTTTAAGCTTCTGTTGACCACCTCAGTTTGGCCATCTGTTTGAGGGTGGTAAGCTAATGACATAGCTAAGTCTACCCCTTGAATCTTCATTAATTCCCTCCAAAAATGAGAAGTAAAGATGGGAATCTCTGTCACTCAACACAGAAGCTGGCATACCAGGGAGTTTAAACACAAATTGCATATAAACAGAAGCAACCTTGGATGCAGTGTAAGGATGGGATAATGCAATGAAGTGAACATACTTAGCCAACCTATCCACAACCACCAATATTACAGACTTTAATTGAGATTTAGTTAGTCCCTCAATGAAATCCATACTCACAGCTAACCATGGCTTGGAAGGAATGGGTAAGGGCTGAAGTAAACCAGCTGGCCTACAATTCTCATGCTTAACCCTTTGACAAACATCACACTCCTTGATATATTACTTCAAGTCCTTTTTCATACCAGGCCAATAAAAATCTTGTTTAACCTTGTGTAAGGTCTTCACATAGCCTGAATGACCACCCAAGGGCCCATTGTGAACATGATGCAAAATGGAAGTCTTTAGAGGACCAGTAGGACCTAAATAGATTCTGCCCTTAAAGAACAACAGCCCATCCACTAAAGAAAAACCTTTAGGTGGATTACCACTCTCCTTGAAGATAGACAAGATAGCTTGGATGGTAGAATCTGCTCCATAACTAGCCTTCAGCTCAGCTACCCAGGTTGGAGTAGGCAATGAGATGATATATAAGGTACCAGATGAAGAAGGTAATGCAGCAACAGCCTTATCCAATCCCACATCATTTTGATCAATCCCCATCAAATTCAAAGTAGTAGTACCTTTAAGCACATTCGGACAGTCTTGAACCTTATGCTTAGACACCTCTCCCCTTCTAGACAAGGCATCTGCCACCACATTCTCAGAACCTTTCTTATATTCAACCACAAATGCATATCCCAACAATTTGGACAACCATTTCTGTTGAAGTGGAGTACCAATCCTCTGATGCAGCAAATAATTAAGACTTTGCTGATCTGTTTTGATGACAAAAGGTCTCCCCACTAGATATGGCCACCATTTCTTCACTGTAGAGATTAAGGCAAGGAATTCCTTTTCATAAGTGGACAATGTCAGAGCACTGCCCTTTAGGACTTGACTATGAAAGGCAATAGGCTAGTGCTCTTGCATTAAAACAGTACCAATGCCACTGCCAGAAGCATCACATTCAACTGTGAAAGTCTTAGTGAAATCAGGTAGGGCCAAAACAGGTGGGCTGGATATAGCTAACTTTAACTGATGAAAGGCTGCTTCAGCTTCAGCACCCCAAGAAAAAGAATTCTTCCTCAAAAGGGCAGTCAATGGAGCTGCAATATGACCATAACCTTTGACAAATTTTCTGTAATAACCAGAAAGGCCTAGGAACCCTCTCAAGGACTTCACATCCTTAGGCACAGGCCACTCTTGCATAGCCAAAATTTTCTTGGGATCAGTTTTTACACCTTCCCCAGAAATGATATGACCTAAGTATTCCACTTCCAAGCAAGCAAACATGCACTTAGACATCTTAGCATATAATTGGTTCTTAGCCAATACTCCTAAAACAATTCTGAGATGCTCAATATGATCAGGCATGTTTCTACTATAAACCAGAATATCATCAAAGAAAACCAAAATAAACCTCCTAAGGAAGGGCTTGAAGACTTGATTAATTAAGGATTGAAAGGTAGAAGGGGCATTTGTCAACCCAAAGGGCATGACAAGGAATTCATAGTGCCCTCCATGAGCTCTAAAAGTTGTTTTTGGAATATCTTCCTTCCTCATCCTAATTTGGTGGTATCCAGACCTCAAGTCTAGCTTGGAAAAAATGCAAGCTCCATGTAATTCATCCAATAGTTCATCTATAACAGGGATAGGGTATTTTATCTTTAATAGTGGCTTGGTTTAATGCCCTATAATCTATACACATACGCCATGAACCATCAAATTTCCTAACCAAAAGAACAGGTGAGGCAAAGGGACTTTGACTATTCTGAATAAATCCTACTTCCAACAAATCCTTCACAATCTTTTCAATTTCATTTTTCTGGTAAGAAGGATACCTGTATGGCCTTTGACAAATAGGTTAAGTGCCCTCCTTAAGGTTGATTTGGTGTTCATGACCTCTCACTGGTGGCAGGTCCACTGGAGTAGTAAATACACCATGAAACTCCTGCAACAAAGTTGTGATTTCAGATGGAAGGGTAGACTGCCTTTCAGTTGTGCCTTCAGTTGTAATCTGTAAAATTAAAGCCCTCCTTGTAGGTTCTTTGAAGAATTGGACCTCATTTTGCACTTCAAAACCCTTTGGAGTGTTAAGAACCTGTAACAACACCTGTTGACCTCCATAGTTGAACCCCATTGAAAGATTCTTGAAATCCCAATTAATGATTCCTAAAGTGCTAAGCCACTGAGTGCTAAAAACCAAGTCACAACCTCCCAAAGGCAGCACTTGTAATTGAACCAGAAAAACCTGCCCTTGTAAGCACACAGGAACATCTTTGCACAATCCTTGAGTCTTGATAATATCACCATTAGCAACCTTAACCTCAAGAATTTGTGATTTATCCACAGGAATATAGAGGACAGAAATTACAGCTGCATCAATGAAATTATGGGTGCTTCCAAAATCTACCAAGATCACCAATGAGATAGAATTAACCTTACCCTTGACTCTTATTGTTCCTGGAGTAGGGCTGCCAACCAAGGCATATAAGGTAATTTCTGGTTTTGCCTCCTCATCTTATCTTCTCTCCATGCAACCCCCATTGTCAATCTCAACAAACTGTTCATTGCAGCTAGAATCTGAGGTCACCCCCACTCCTTCTAGTAAAAACAAAGTAGCTTGCTTGCACTTATGCCCGGGTGCCCACTTGTCATCACAATTGTAGCAAAGCCCTTTCTTTTTCCTTTCTTCCATTTGAGCAGCAGTGATCTTCTTAACAGGAATCCTGGTGGTCCTATTTTCAATTGGGGCAGCATTAAGCAATGAAGGTCTAGGCAAGCCAAGCAATGAAGGTCTAACTTGATCATGAGTACCTTTGTATAAAGCCATAGTTGAAGTTTGTCTCAACCTAGTCAAAGCTTCCATTGGATCATCATAGGCTGTAGACCCAAACTTGATTAGCATTGCTTGAACCAAGGCCTCCCAAGTGCCAAATTCTCCAACATCTTCTCCTTCTTGAAACCAAACCAGGGCTTCTCCTTCCATATGAAACGATGCCATCATCAACTTCTCTGGTTTTGGAATCCTGTAATACTTGAAATACTAATTAGCTTTGTAGATCCAAGAAGTTGGTTCCTCACCACAAAATCTGGGAAAATCCAATTTCACTGGCCTGGAAAATCCTGAGACAGATGGGTGATAGTTACGATCTCCTAGAATGTGTGAATTCTCAGGACTGTGCTCAACACTTTTCGCTGCATTCAACTTCTGTAAAATGGTGGCCAATTGTTGACTCATTTCATTCAAGGTACAGGTATGGATGTTAGTAATTTTGTGAATTTCTTGGATATCTTTGTTGTGGTGATCAGTGGTGGATTTCAATGAAGCTATGGTTTCATTGAGAATTGCAATAGATCGAGTTTCAGCCATGGTGGAACTTGTAATCGCATGATAAGCCTGCTCTGATACCAATTGATAAGATCCTGATAGGAATTAACTGAATTTGAGGACAGTCAACCTCCAAGAATGATAGAGAGAAGAGGGATAATGAGAAAAGAGGAAAATAGAGCATAAGGACAACAATAGAACTTTGGGTTATTTCCTTCTTCCAATCAATACAATTCAATCTCCTTATATACTGAATCCCGTGTAACTAACTAATTCCCTAATCTATGATTACAACACACTAATCAATGATTAATAGTAAATGAGTAACTACCCATAACCTCCTGCTCCTAACTGCCTAACTGAATAACTACCCCTGAGGCCCTCACATTAGCAGCCCCTGCACCTCATAGCAGTAGATCATGCACCACACGGCAGCAACCCACGCACCCCAAGTGCACCTCAAGGCCACACACACCACAGGCCTTTTAGTCCCCACTGCCTTAGCACGTGCCTCCATATTCAGCCTTGTATCAAATTGACTCAACCCAGCGGGTCGGGTTGGGTTGGGTCGGGTCGGGTCGGTTTGGTTTTGGCAAGTTCGCTGCACATCCCTAATTCTACCTATCAAAGTTATCCTCCAACAAATAAATTATAATAAGAAATAGGCCTGTCCACAGGTCGGTTTAGGTCAGGTTTGTGCCCAACCTAGAACCAACCCAATTACTTCGGGTCTACCATTTCTAGACCTGTTGCCAATTGGTAAAAGGGATTAGTTTGGGTGGTCGGACCTCCTTGAATATAGGTCGGTCCTCGGTTGGGGTTAAAATTTTCAAAACTATACTGGAACCTGCTGAAATCCATCAGATTTGTACCAAATCGAGCTGGATATGTTGAGATCTTGCCGAATCTCGAAGAGATCAGGCCATTTCTCAACTAGTCGGACTAAAACCACCGTCGAAACACTCCCATTTGTGGAAAACGACTACTTTTCTGGTGTAATATGGTCGGGTCGGTTTTTCATGTTTAGACTCACCAACTGACTCGTTAGTCTCGAGTTTTGGGGGTAAAGACCTGCCGCCGACCCATCACTGGTGTCAGGTCAGCCGGTTCTAGGATCGGATCGGTTAAGAGGGTTGGTTTGGACACCCTTAATAGGAAATACAAATTCCTTTTCAAAAAAATAAAGTTTGTAATCATGGTTCCCCCCCCCAATAGGACAACAATCTGGATAACAATCTTTTCGTTCCTCCCAAAACAAAAGAAAAGTCGTTGAGTACTCTTTTCTCTTTATCCGTTACTGTCCTTCTCCGTCTCCAATTATAAAACTACTATCTTCTATTATAATTAATAAAACCCTCCAAAACCCCTCACTCTCACTCTCTCTCACATCACACGGCAGCAACCCACGCACCCCAAGTGCACCTCAAGGCCACACACACCACAGACCTTTCAGTCCCCACTGCCTTAGCATGTGCCTCCATATTCAGCCTTGTATCAAATTGACTCAACCTAGCGGGTTGGGTTGGGTCGAGTTGGTTTTGGCAGGTTCGCTGTACATCCCTAATTCTACCTATCAAAGTTATCCCCCAACAAATAAATTATAATAAGAAATAGGCCTGTCCACAGGTCGGTCTAGGTCGGGTTTATGCCCAACCTAGAACCAACCCAATTACTTCGGGTCTACCATTTTTAGACCTATTGCCGATTGGTAAAAGGGATTAGTTTGGGTGGTCGGACCTCCTTGAATACAGGTCGGTCCTCAGTTGTGGTTGAAATTTTCAAAACTATACCGGAACCTGCTGAAATCCCTCAGATCTGTACCAAATCGAGCTGGATATGTTGAGATCTTGCCGAATCTCGAAGAGATCAGGCCATTTCTCAACTAGTTGGACTAAAACCACAGTCGAAACACTTCCATTTGTGGAAAACGACTACTTTTTTGGTGTAATATGGTTGGGTCGGTTTTTCATGTTTAGACTCGCCAACTGACTCGTTAGTCTCGAGTTTTGGGGGTAAAGACCTGCCACCGACCCATCACTGGTGTCAGGTCAGCCGGTTCTCAAATTGGATCGGCCAAGAGGGTTGGTTTGGACACCCTTAATAAGAAATACAAATTCCTTTTCAAAAAAATAAAGTTTGTAATCATGGTTCCCCCCCCCAATAGGACAACAATCTGGATAACAATCTTTTCGTTCCTCCCAAAACAAAAGAAGAGTCGTTGAGTACTCTTTTCTCTTTATCCGTTACTGTCCTTCTCCGTCTCCAATTATAAAACTACTATCTTCTATTATAATTAATAAAACCCTCCAAAACCCCTCACTCTCACTCTCTCTCACACTCACACAATCAAACCAACCAAGAGAGAAAGAAGCATGGCGACAGAGACAGAGTCAGAGCCAACCGAATCCTTCAAACCCTACACTCTCGCCAAAACCCTAACTCCCCACAAGCGAGCAATCTCCGCCGTCAAATTCTCATCCGACGGCCGCCTCCTAGCCTCCTCCTCCGCCGACAAAACCCTCCGCATCTCCGTCGTCAAGTCCTCGTCGGAATCCTCCGCTCCCACAGTCTCTCTTCTCCAAGAACTCGAAGGCCACGAACAGGGCGTTTCGGACCTAGCCTTCTCCTCCGACTCCAAATACCTTGTCTCGGCCTCCGACGACAAGACCCTCCGCCTCTGGGACATCGAAACTGGCTCCCTCATCAAAACCCTGTCGGGCCACACCAACTATGCTTTCTGTGTCAACTTTAATCCTCAGTCCAACATGATTGTCTCCGGCTCATTCGATGAAACTGTCCGAATCTGGGATGTTAAGTCCGCTAAGTGTCTCAAGGTCTTGCCGGCTCACTCTGACCCCGTCACCGCCGTCGATTTTAACCGCGATGGGTCGCTCATTGTTTCAAGTAGTTACGACGGGTTGTGTCGAATTTGGGACGCTGCGACTGGGCATTGTATGAAGACTTTGATTGACGATGAGAACCCGCCCGTTTCGTATGTTAAGTTCTCGCCCAATGCCAAGTTTCTTCTTGTTGGAACGCTTGATAATACTTTGGTAACTTCATTTACTTCCTTTCTCTGCAATTTGGGTTTAAAGTTTTTGTCTTGGTTCTTTGGCATTGCTGTCTTTGTGTTTTTTTGTTTGTTCTCTATGTGTTTGTTTAAATGTCGTAGTGAATATATAATTGCTAAATATAATAGATGTTGGGAACACAAAGTTGCTGTCCTGGAAGAAACTAAAATTGAACTTATTTTCTTTCACATTTAGAATCAGTAATGATTACACTATTTAGTTTCTCTTCTATCCTATGTTATGGATTGAAATTTTAGCTCACGAATTTTATTAGCAATCCTCAATTCTTTCTCCTCTGCCTTTATATGGGACTTTTAAACTACTTGTATGACCTCCAAAGTTTGGAAACATAGTTTCTGTCTGTTTCTACTGGTTTTGTCAATTTACTCGAACAACACCCTGTGTATTGATTCTACATAAGCTACAGGAAGCATTATTTGCTCTATTGGAATGAAGCTATCTTTGTAGTAGTGGAGTCTTCAAATTTTTTGTAACTTTAAATCATCTGTTGGTGAAAAACTGAAAACTGAAGACAGCTATAATGAAACTGTGGAATGACTTATTTTGATCAATTACTTCACTAGCTTCATCTAGAAATCTCTTAGAAGTGTATGAAAGAGACTTGGAACAAAATCTAAAATCCTTGATTCTTCCTTTAGTTAAGAATGTTATTATAAAGATTCGGTTGTGTTCTTATGTGCTGACTTTTTATGTCAAGTTGTTCTATTTGGTACCAACTAAATAGATTTTCAGGATTCAAACATACTTGTAAATAATATCATGTAGCACAATGTCTGTAAAAGGCATTCCTTTTAATCTGTGCTCTGCCAATTCATGCACCTTTTTTACTTATCAAAAAAAAAAAAAAAAAGGTCCGGAAAGCTTGTACTAGTGAAACTGGGAAAATTCTAGAAATTTTCAGGATTATGACGTGGATGTCTATGATGTTGCACTTAAATGCTGCATTACCCCTAACTTGGTTATATGTATTTGTAGATAGTGTCTGCATTAAGAACTAAGAAGGGATTTTCTTTTGAAGTATGTTAAGCAATATACTGCACATATAAGCTTCTCTAATGAACTTGCACATTTGTACTTGACACAAGCAGGATTACCGCAAATTTGTAGACTTTGAATTGTTTACTATAACAAATTATTACATTGATGATATTTTGAGCGTTCACTCTTCTTTGAGTAGTAGTTGCTATCCATTTTTATTTTGTAGGCTCATCTATATTGTCTGTGTTGTGTTTTGCAGAGGCTTTGGAACTATGCGACTGGGAAATTTTTGAAGACTTATACTGGCCATGTAAATTCGAAGTACTGCCTTTCATCCACATTTTCTGTAACAAATGGAAAGTATATTGTTAGTGGTTCTGAAGATAGTTGTCTATACTTGTGGGAGCTGCAGAGCAGGAAAATAGTCCAGAAATTGGAAGGTCATACCGACACGGTTATATCAGTATCATGTCACCCCACTGAGAATATGATTGCTTCTGGTGCGCTTGGCAATGACAAAACTGTGAGGATTTGGACGCAGGAGAAGGATTAATTTTTGGGTCTTGGACAGTCTGTAACATGATTGCATCTGTGGCTCTGGCAAAGATCTTTGGAGATCTTTATGTATGTGGATAAACCTCTTGCTTCTCTACAGAGCCAGCCCTGCATTATATTTTTATCTTGTAGATTTATCTATGTATTTAAGACCTTTGGGGGGTGTGGTGGTGGTGGTTTTGCTTAAAAACAGAATAGCCCGCTTTAGAAAGTTTCTAATTGCTTGAGCACTAATTTTTCTTATAAAGGGCTATTAAAGTTTAGCTACCATTTGTGATTTCGCTGACATTTGATGGCTTTCATTTTGTTTGTCTACTAGGCATATGGATTTAGTTTATTTGCTTAAAATAACTTTTTATCTTTTTTTTTTTTTTTTAATAGCAAATAAGTAAATATATAAGTGTGTGCGCGTGTGTGTATATATATACATATGAAAATAACTGAAGCGAAGTCCAAAAAACTTGGGTCATATGCACTCGTTTTTTCCGTTAATATATTTTCCGATTCTGGCTCTTATTAATGGTCTTCCTAATCTACCCACAGCCCGCTCGGCCACTTCAACCGACCCAATGAATCTTCTTTAATTTCAGTGGGTCATGAGTGGGCTTGACCACCGCCATCAGGCCCATCACCATAACCATTTATCCAAGATTGTAGTCGTTTAGGCGGTTGTTGCTAATTCCACACTCATCTTCACGTAAACAACCGTGCTCGACAATGTCTGCTTTAGTGCTACTTTGACTGCTTGCAATCATGCTTGATTTCTTGAAGGAGGGATGGAGTTTTTTAAAAAAGTGAGAAGGGATTACGAGCTCATGCTTGATTTCTTGAAGGAGGGATAGAGTATTTTAAAAAAGTGAGAAGGGATTACGAGCTCATGCTTGATTTCTTTAAGGAGGGATAGAGTATTTAAAAAAAATGAGAAGGGATTACGAGCTTGTTCCTTAGCAAGATCTATATGCATGCTTGGTTGACCTCTATGCAAGAAATGGACATCTAAGAAAAGCAAAGGAGCTGATAGAGGAAATGCCTTATGATCCAAATTATGTCATGTACTTTTTTTTTTTGTTGGGGGTGGGGGAGATTTTAGCATGATTTTACTAACAATATTGTTATGTGACAAGTTTTGCAAACATATTAGTTTAGTAACATCTCAAGTCTCTAAGATTTGAGTTCGTTTAGTGAACTTCAGTCTCTAAGACTTGAGTTTCTCAAAGGAAAAAAATTTCTCAAAGGCTGAGAAAAGAAGAGAGGCAATGTCTCTCAATATGTGTCCCACCATTAAATCTGATGTATAGACTAATAAATCTGATTTCCCGATACGTGTCCCACCAAAACAAATTCACCAGGTAGCATCATCACGTGTACCACCATTAAATTTGATGTCTCACCAAAACAAATTCACTAGGTAGCATCATCACCAAGCGGAAGCAACAACAAATCAGTAGCTAGAGGTCCTTTAGTGAACTTGAGTCTTTATCGAATATGATTTCCCAATACGTGTCCCACTATTAAATTTGATATCCCACCAAAACAAATTCACCAGATAATATCATCACGTGTACCACCATTAATTTTGATGTCTCACCAAAACAAATTCACTAGGTAGCATCATCACCAAGCGGAAGCAACAACAAATCAATAGCTAGAGGTCCTTTAGTGAACTTAAGTCTCTAAGAGTCGAGTTCCATGTGAATTTTTTAATCCACATCAGATTGCCATCACTTGGAACTTGAGTCTTTAAGATCAGAGATGTTACCTAACTAATATGTTTGCAAAACTTGTCACATGCTGAAATTGTTAATAAAATTATGTTATAAGCCATTCTGATTACAAAGTATTTCAGGATACAAAGTAAGAAGCTCTGAGGTAATTCTAAAAATTAAGCTTGCTGAAGACTGAAGCCAAGGGTGCCATTTATAGCTGGAGGGAGCCTTGGATCCATTCAGGAGACTGCAGGAATCACGAAAGGTGAAATGCTTTTACCTTCAGGTGAATATCTTTTCAGCCGAAAGCAAACAGTAACTTTAATGATTCTGTCAGGGCACTGTTGAGTGAACAGTAACTGGTCACTGTTTATGAACAATGTTTTGTCCCCTTGCTTTTCCAAATAGTAACTCTGCATAGTGTTCTGGACTGTGCAGTGAATAGTGCTCTATCGGCAACTCTGCTGGTGCGGGTACTGTTCTTGGAATAGTATCCGGATTTTGCAAAGGTGGATAGGAGCTGTTCTGGAATTGCTTCAGTCGCTGTCCAAGTTGTAACCATCATAGGGCTTGAGAATCCTGGAATGGGTTAATTGGAGCACGACTGCATGAGGCTTCTGAAGAGGCAGGAGAATTCTTTTCTGCTGACTCTAACTGTGCAGATTGGAGGAGTAGCTGTTGGGCAAGATCCTTGAGCTCTTTACTAGATTTTCCAGAAATCTGGACAGAATCTAGACTTGACCGTGATCTTGTGCAATGAGCTATAGGCTTCTGTACTGGAAGAGGAAAGTCTTTGTACATTTTGGAGATAGCATCAGTAGGCATAAATTTATCCCACCATTTTACAAAGAATTCTCTATCGAGCAGATTTTGGTTGATAGCATAACTCCACATGCTTATCCAGTGGATCTTGTAATGAACTGTCATATACAAGATGGCTGGAAACTGAGAGGAATGCTTGTCTGTCTGGAATCTGGAACTGAAATATCTTAGTGCATCTTGTAGAGGTTCTGGGAAGTTTTATGGAATGGATCCAAACATTTCCCACCACTTGAGGAACCACGAAGGTATTTTTCCGTTGAATTTCCTGTCAAACTGAATGAACCATGAGTGGTCATAGTCCTTATTTTGGAAGAATAATACTTTTTCAAAAGCATCCATATAATCATAATAATTGTACAGGGATTTTGATCCCTTGAGTACTGTAAGTGTTCTGAGTGTGGAGGGGTGTCCCCAATCTTTGCAGCTTACAAAACTCTGTATTATGAATTTATGGTACAGGACAATTGAGGGATTATTCCTATCTCTGATGTCTTCTATCTTGGCAGACTTTTCTTGGGTGAGAATGCCTTTATAGAATTTGATGTTTTTCTCTGGGCTTTGGGGAGGAAGTGCCATTCATGTGGCAATACTTCCATTGCTAATGCTAGCGGATCCGTTATGTGGGCCAAGTGTGGCTCAATATAAGAGATATGCTGGACAAAAGGTTTCTTGATGTAAGAGGCTCTTCCTGTTCTAGGAGGGAGAGTGAAAGAAGGTTGCTTAGGCACTATCGGGCCAAAGGGTCCTTCAATTGTATATGGAGAAGTTGCATTAGACGGCAAAGTGGCTAGAGCAGAACTATAACTGTGTTGTCCTTGGGGCCTCTGGTAGTTTGGTTTCGGGATTGTGGAGACCAAATAACGATTGGCAACAATGGATGGTGACACAGGTGGATTTTTTGGTGAACTGGAAAAGGGTGCTAAGGTGCCAGGGTTCTGTGCCTGACTGGTACTCCTAGTGGTTTGCTGTTTAGGCAATTTGGGAGGTTGGGGTTGTGCGGGTTTCTTCCCGGAAATTTTGTTTTGGATTCTGCAAAAATTCACGGGTTAGGAAGTGAGGGATACTGTTCTGAGTTCCGGCTATGAATTCAATGTCAAAATCAAAAACTGAAAGAATGGCTTGCCAACGTGCAAAAATCTGTTTTGATGCAATGTTTTGGATGTCTTTTTCTAAAACATGTTTTGCAGATTTACAATCAATTCTTAACAAAAACTTTTGGTTCAAAAGATCACTTTGAAATTTTGAAATGCATAGTACGACAGATAAAATCTCTTTTTTAATAGTACTATAATTAAGTTGAGTAGGAGTCCAAATTCCTGAATGAAAACAGACAATCTGTTCAGGGGAAGTGGGACTAGTACGCTGAAGAAGAATGCCACCATAACCAATGTTAGAGGCATCTGTCTGGACTATCTTGAAGGAATTTTCTGAGGGGATTCCTAGGCAAGGGAGCGTCTTGACATATTTCTTGATTTGTTGAACAACCAATGTATGAGTGGGTGTCCAAGGAGGAGGATTGGTTCGGAGTCTATCAAAAAGAGGCTTGCATTGTTGCCTAAGATTTTGATAGAAATCAGAAATGTAGTTGAGGGATCCTAAGAACCTTTGAAGTTGGGTCTTTTCTAGGATTTCATCAGGAAACTTTTCTGCAAACTGGATGGCTCTATCTATGGGTTTGATGACTCCATGTTTAATATCAAAACCTAAGAACCTGACACCTGTTTGGAAAAGCTTGATCTTTGGGGCTGAGACAACAAGACCATTTCTTTTAATGGTTTGGAAGAATGTTCTAAGATGCTTCCAATGTTTGTCTAGGGATTCTGAGAAGATGAGTACATCATCAATGTATACAATGGTATGACTGGAGAATGGATTAAAAATCTCATTCATGATGTTTTGGAATTCAGAAGGTGCATTCTTGAGACCAAAGGGCATCACATTCCATTCGTAATGGCCAAAGGGTGTGGTAAAGGCTGTTTTGTACCTATCAGGTTCTCTGATTTGTATCTGCCAAAAACCACTCTTCATGTCGAACTTACTGAAAACTACTGCTTTACTAAGCCTATTAACTAAGTCTCTCTTGTTGGGGATACCTAATCCATTCTAAGACTTTGTTAAGGGGCTTGTAATTGATGACAAGTCTAGGGACACCTCTTTCTATCTCAGCATTTTTCTGTACATAAAAGGCTGGACAAGACCATGGTGATCTAGAGTTTCTGATGATTCCCTTCTTTAGAAGATCCTCTATTTCTGCCTTGCACGTATCCATAAGTTCTTGGCTCATTTGGATAGGCCTGGCTTTGGTAGGGATGTTCTTTTCATGGAAATCTTTAGCATAAGGAAGCGCAACTTCGTGCTTTTTCCTATGCCAAAAGGCTGTGGGAAAGTCAGAGCAGACTTCTTGCATAAGTTTTTCTTCAAACTTTCTAATGTCTGATTGGTAACTTTTGCAAGCTAATTGCTCATCAACCCTTTTGTAACTTAGTTCATTACCAAGGTACTTAAGGTGTTGGGTTTTTGCTTTGATAAGATTAAGGATCTTGGAGATAGAAACCTCTTGGAGACTATTGATGTCTTTAGGTTCCGGGTTCCTAAGAAACTTAAACTTAACTGGTTGGCCAAAAGGATGGGTAGTGATTCCTTCACTATCTGTGGTGAAAGGATATAACAGACACATGAACGGGTTTCCTAAGATGACCCTATCTGTCATATTCTTGACAAGAACAAAGGTGGTTTTAAAACACGTATTGTCTTGGCAAACATGTGCTTTTGGGATTTTGAATTCGATCTGCATTTTTCCACCACTTGCGGAAGTTAACCTTTCCTTGGTTTTCCGGAAGTATTTAGAGGGGATGATTCCTTCTTGAATGCAGTTGAGATCAGCGCCTGAGTCTATTAGGGCAATTACCTCGAATTAAAAATCCTTGATGACAATCCTGACTTTGGAATGCCATTTCTGGAAGTTAATTCTACTGATGGTTTGCAAGAACGATTCATTTGATGGTTCTGACTCCATATCTGCAGTAGGGTTAACTGTTTCATCTATATCTCCATCAGAAGGGTTCTGTAATGAGGTTCCTTCCTCATTGCCTTGGGAAGTATTTTCTAGATGCTTGATTCTTTGGTCCATGAGACCATGGTCAACTCTAAGGATGATTAGTTCTTGCCTAAGGGTCCTCACCTCAGACTTGGTATCCTTAATTTCTTTTTGGAGATCATGGACAGTTATTTCTTTCTTGGATTTGGTAAACCTATTGTAGATTTTCTCCAAGTCTACTTTGGGTTCCTGAAACCTAGGTGTGGATGTACTGGTTTCCTTAACTAAGGTTTTGTGGAACTCACTAAGTCATTGAGATTTTTCTTCTGGATCCTTGATCTTTTCTATGAGATCTAGGAGAAGTTCTTCTTGTTTAGTAAGGACAGTGATAGTGCTATTTCTACAACAACTATCTGTGCAAACTAAAGCTTCATCTGGACTACTAAGGGTGCTGGTTGAGACTTCAGGAGAGGATGAATCTTGATAAATCTGACAGATTTCTCGGTTGATAGAACTATTGGGAGATCCACTTTCTGGATGGTCTAGTTCTAGGAAATGTCTTTTTTTTCCATACTTAAAGCATTTTCCTTTTGCATTAGGTTTGAGGCATTCTATAGTGTTGGGGTTTCCTTTCTTATAGAATCCATTGTTTATCAACTTCTGTCTTCTATATTCTTTGGAAACTATCTTCTTCCTATGGAAATTCTTGAAGGCTGTGTTTCCTCTAAACTTGGATATCCATATCTTAGGAAGTGGGGGTGTATTACCAAGCTGGTCATCTAGGGGTTCTTTCTCCTTTTCGCTTTCAGAGGAGGGTTCATTAGAACTGCTAGAAGATATGTGAGCTTGTAAGACATTTACTTCTGGTGAAGGAGAGACTGATTTTTCTACTTTTTGATTAATTTCTTTAGGTTTAACTGGAAGTTTGGTTTTGACACAGTTCTTTTTATGCCAATTGAAATGTTTCTCAAAGTATTCAAAGAAAGGATAGTTAGCTTTTACCTCTTTCATGAATAACTTCCATTTCTCCAAAACTTCAATTTTTTGTTCCTTGGTATGGTTGGCTCTATAGGCTTCTCTTTTAACTCTGTTATGTTCAGAATTAAAATCTTTTTCAAGAGCATTCATATCAGGGATGAATTCTTTTGTTAACATTAGGAGCTGATGGTCATATTCAGTTTCTTGTTGAATAGGATTTCTAAAATCAGATCCTGATGGTGAGGGAGGCTTAAGACTATCCTGACTAGTGCTGTCTTCTTCTTGATCAGCAACTGAGTCCTGTTTGGCTGTGTAACAAGGGGTACTGACCTGTGAGTGGTCTTTGACACCTTGAAACTTTGGACCTAAGTCTCTTCTAGATGTGGGAAAGGGAGCTCGCGTTCTATACGAACTACACTGGGATGCAGGTCTATCTTTAAGGAGGATAGTTGGCTGCCTAAGGGGTTGGCGTAGATCTACGGATCTAGACCTTGGTTCTTGGTATAATTCTACTGAAGCTCTGGGCCTGGGTTCATCATACTCTAAGGGTAACCTATACCGAGACTGGTCAAAACTAAGTCTAACCGTTCCATCGGCTAGCTGTTGGACAACATCTAGATTTGGGTTCCTAACAGGGTTCTGGATCTGTAGAGGATAATTTTCATTTTCTAAAGTCCATTGTGCTGGGAATGTGATTTCAGACCATTTCAAGGTTTTGGGTACCTGGACAGTAGATCTGACATCTGAAGTTTGGATAAGAGTGGTTTCACCTGCCTTTCTCTTATCTAAAGCCTGGATGGACAAGTTCGTCTTCATGCACTTATAATACACTCTGTATATAAGAGCAAGTTGTCTGGTGCCATGTAACACAAGGGTTCCATGGGTTTTAATGTTGAGGGCGAGGACCTTCAAGATGTGAGGGTTGTCAAGTGCAACAGTGAGGTTTGGGAAACAGTCGAAGTGAACTGGACCGTTACTCAAACTGGATTCTATGGTTCCTAGGAGACTATCATTGAACCTGATGAGGCGGGTGTCTCTAAGGGCCATAAGAATTGAGTTGTTCAACCCTTCTCTGATCAATGGTTTTACTCCAACTTGGACAAGTCCTATGTGGAGGAATTTATGATCTTTTTCCCTGTGAGCTTTTACGGCTGCAGGGGATAACAAGTAGCATGTTTCATACTCCTTGTTGATGCTGTATACTTGTTCTATAGTCCTAACATGGTAGTCCGTTCTGAAAGACTTTTTCAAGGACCATGACGAAGACTTATAGACCTGGGTTGTGGGAACTTTGGGTATGTTCTAATCTCCTAACTTCTAATCTAGATCTGAGAGCTGGTACGACTCCGAGTTGATTGTTCCATCTTCTTGTGGAATCTCAGGAGGGTTTGTACTGTTAGATCTAATGCTGGTTGAAGAGTCACTCCTTCTAAACATCCTATTTATCATTCTGGATTAAAAGCCTAAGAAATCAATTACAACCTAGACTACCTTTATCTTTCAATTTCTGGATCTATCCTTAAATCTGAAACAGGGAGTGTATGGACGCCTTCTGTGAATAGTTACCTACTTACTGCCACTCGGACGCCTTTTGTGATGTCTGCTACTACTTACTGCCGCTATTCCCTAATATTGGTGTTTACGAACCCTATCGCTCATACCTTCAACGCCTAACGCCTTCCTGGCTAACGGCTCATACAGGACTTTACTGTTTGACGCGGGTTCACACACAACCTCGGTACTTTAGACTTACTGGGTAGCAAACGGACACAAAACCGGGCTTACTCCTAGACTTACTGGATGACATCTCCTCACAGAACCTGGCATAGTACACATCTGCAACAAATTGTGGGGAAAGAAACAAAGACAAGAAGGAAAAGATAACTGGGAAGCAAAAGATTAGCTTAAACAGATAATCACAAGATAATAAACAGTTCGAATGAATGGGAGGCTCAGCCTACCACCAAAAGAAAGAACAGTAAAAACTGGCTAAGATGAAATAGTAGATGAAGAATGCAACATATGGGAGTGGAAGTGCTATCAGAAAATAGATGTAAAACAAAATAATGTTTGTTAGAGATAACATACTTCAAAGTAATGAATAACCACAAAATAATGGATAACTATGGCGGTATCACCGGCCAACTTGATTATAATTCAAAATAATTACAGTAACTTACAACACTTACTATCGGCCACAACTTGGCTCTGATACCAAAAGGGCGGGGTAAGCTACTAACAAAGGGTGCCATTCAGAGGGCACTGGGTGCGGAAGCATAAGTAGGTTACAAGTGTATATATATATATATATATATATATATATATCTATGCGAAAGTTGGTGTATGGGCAGAAGTAGCTGAGGTAAGGAACTTGATGTAACAAAAGGGGGCAGGGAGAAGTGCCGGATGGAGTTGGGTTGAAGTAGATAACAAAACGCATGTCTCTCAGTTTACCCAACCTCATTTTCCGAAGATCTATGCAGAGTTGGAAAAGCTGAATTTGGAAATGAAATGGGCTGGGTATATACCTGAAAGATATACCAGTTTGAAGATATTGATGATGACCAATTGTGATACGGCTATCAGAGTTCAAGTGAATCTGCCAAGATCAGTAGCAAGAGCAGAAGAGAAGTCAAGAAAACAGAGGATCAAAACACTGAACATAGAGACGTTGATTCTATAACAGAGCATAAACGGCAGATCAATGTAAGAGAAGAATAATGCACATACGACTTGTAGCTTAATGTGTATAGGTATTTACTTAAGTGTTAGTACGTGAGAGTGTTAATTAGTCTTGTAGCTTGCACGTGTGTTAGTTTGTTAATTCTGTTAGTTTGTTAGTTTTGTGTTCACACCTGTACAGGTCAGTATATATATAGTTTGTGTAATCAATTCAATTCATTAATGAAAATATAGATTTTCAATTCTTCATTTCGTGATAACGGCCATATAGGATTAGTTTTCGGTGAGTTGTGTTTATTAGTCAAGATAGAAGAGCCAGAAAACACGACTGCTGATATTCAATAATTCAAAGCAGTAGATTCCACAGAGAAGTGAGGTAATTAGCCCGAGGTGTGGACTGGAAGATATTTATGAATACTTCTCATTCCTAGAATTTTGAAATTGAACTAGGAATATACCATTATAGCACTGCCAGTCCTAATTTTTCTTGGTAATTAATGGTCTTCTTGTTTAGCAGATGGAAAATAAACTTTGCAGCGCCACAAAGGAACTAGTGAACTCTTAGAGTCTGTTTGGATTGAACTTATTTTGCTGGAACTAAAAACTAAAAATTGAAAATACTGTAGCAAAATAATTTTTAAATGTGTGAATAGTATCGTGGGACCCATTTTTAATGAAAAAGTTGATTAAAAGTGGAGTTTGTGAGACACGTGAACAGTATACAAGTGCACTGTTTACAGAAGACTGGTCAACAGTTGCGGTTGAAAAGGTAAAAAAAAAAAAAAAAAAGAGAAAACGCGGATGCAGCACGTTTAGAGGCTGTTTGGATTGAGTTTTTTGATAACTCAATTCTCTGTTTCCATAACTCATAACTCAAAAATGGTGGGACCCATAGTAAAAAGTTTGTTTGGCAAACAATAACTCTGTTTCCATCACTCAATTATCTGATTTTTGAGTTATGGAAACTGAAAACAACTTTTGGCTGTTTTCAGTTTCCATAACTCATAACTCAATAACAATATTGTAATTAAACACACATAAGGGACCCACAGTCGCAACTTTTGACCACCTTTTGACACTTTTTTTTTTTTTTTTCTCTGGGTTGGCGTTGGCTGTTTTGTTTGTTTTTTTTTTTTCCTTTTCCTGGGTTAGCCGTTCAGTGTTTTTTTTTTTTTTTTTTTTTCCTGGGTTGGCTGTTCCCTTTTTTTTTTTTTTTCTTTTCCTGGGTTGGTTGTTCCCTTTTTTTTTTTTTTTTTTTTTTTTGGGTTGGCGTTGTTCTTTTTTTTTCTTTTCTTTTCCTGGGTTGGCTGTTCCGGTTTTTTTTTTTTTTTTTGGGTTGGCGTTGTTCTTTTTTTTTTTCTTTTTCTTTTCCTGGGTTGGCTGTTCCGGTTTTTTTTTTTTTTTTTTGGGTTGGCGTTGTACTTTTATTTATTATTTATTTATTTTTTATTTTTTTTCCTGGGTTAGTCGTTCAGTGTTATATATTATATATATATATATATATTAGCTTCGGTGAGTTGGGTACTAAAAAAAAAAAAACTGTATTGCTGACAGGTGTGGGACCTATGAATAGTGTGAAAAAATTGAGTGATGAAAATAAAAGTGATGTTGCCAAATGAGTGTGAAAAAATGAGTGATGAGTGATGAGTGATGGAAATTGAGTGACGGAAATTGAGTGATGAAAAAGGCTTACCCAAACAGGCTCTTAAGTGCTATCCAAACCAACACTTTGTGTTTGTGTTTAAGATGAGTATGTGATTTCATTTCTCACCTAGAAGAAAACTTTTCCCACCGTATTACAGACCATGACACACACTAACAAGCATGCATACAAAGATTTGATTCGCACGAAAGCCCTAAATGTGCTGGGAAACAATGTTCAGGTCGCTATGTTTTCCTAAACCCAATTTGAATGAATTGTATATGACTGATGATCTCACATTCTCATGGAATTGTCACATACATGCCAAGGAACCGTACACAAAAAATAGTTCAAAATTATTGATTAGATGAATAGGATTATTGTTGTGCGATGGAAAATTACTCAGTACTCCTAGCGTAAAATGATGTGGTACGATCGACATAAGACTCAACTTGTTAGATCATTGTAATTATTCAATACTCTCAGACTCAGTGTCCATTGACGAGGCATGACTGACTTGAACGTGGTACAACCGACCTAAGACTGGACTTGTTAGGTTATTGTATTCTAGTGTGTGAAACTAACAATCAGTTTTTGGACAGTGTTTATTGCACACTGTATGTGCGTGCGTACATATTATTCAAAATAACTAAAATCGTGACTTTGTGTGCGTTTGGATTGAAGAAACGTTTAGTTTATTTTGTATACTGTTTATAGGTCCCATATCACTATTTGTAGGACCCATAACACTGTATTAGTAATTTTTAGGTAGTGTTTATTGCACATAGTATGTACATACACATTGCCCAAAATTATTGAAATCGTTACTTAGTGTTTGTTTGAGTTCCACTTTCTCAACTAACGTATAACTTATTTTGTATACTGTTTATAGGTTCCACATCACTATTTTTTTTTTAAATATAATTTTTTATAATTTTAATTTTTTTCCCAGCCTTTTTTGTGTACTGTTTATAAATCACAAATCACACATCACACATCACTGTTTGCTTTTTTGTTTTTGTTTTTGTTTTTTTTTTTGGGGCCAACGTTTAGCATTTTTTGGCCTTTTGATTTGGGTCACACTCACATTAAATCAAGCCAACGATAACACTATTCCCTTGCAACATTAATAATATTACTATTTGTAGGTCTCACGTTTAATAGATATATATTTATATATATATATATATATTTATTGTATTTATTTTGTTGTATCGTATTTATGTTTGTCCACAATATTATTGAATACTTTGAAACTTGATTTTCTTAATTCATAATTTATTTAAAAAAAATTGTATAACACTATAAGACTATAACATATTATAATATTTATTGTTAAAAGTATATTTTATTTTTTAAACTGATTAAATGATTTTGAAACGTATGAATAAGAATTTAAAGCATAAAATACTTTTATATTCTAAAATTACATAAATTTAAGCATCCGCTAAAAAAAGAGTAGAAAATGCTTTGAAATCATCATTAATTTTATTTTTATCACCATTGCTCATACTGAGCAAAATAACAGTAAAAAAAAACTTACTAAGAAGCTTACAAATTATGAGTTCTAACACAAAAAAAAAACTAACTTCATAAATAATCAATTAGAATATTTCATTTTTATTATTATTTAGATCTAAAACAAAACACATTTATGACTTTCCCAAACCAAAAGATTCAAAGCGAATCATAACCTTCACAAAATCCGCCACGTCTAACTTCAACATCAAACCGTAAGCTACCATCATTGAATAAAAAATGCAAGCCCATTTCCTTGGTCATAGCCTACTCATATGGGGTAGAATCAAATGGTACTGCAATGTTGGAGTTATGTAAGTGTCATTGAAAGGTTGAAGGTAAATGACATTGTTTTTGGTCTAAGTATATTTGAGATGGGTTAGCATGAAGGACTGTGGGCACATATATATATAAGAGTAGAAGTGAAAATAGTGAATGAAAATTCAAAGAGTTTTTTGTTTGTGAGAGAGAGGAAAAGTCCTGAAATATTGAACCAAATGAAACAAATAGTAATCTTAAAATATTGAATATAAAATGTAACAAAAAGTTGTTTTGAAATATTGAACTAAAGGAAATAAAGAGCCTTTATTTTTAAATTTGTTCTTATCTCTAATGTGATTTAAGAGTATTTTTATTCTTTTCATAGAGTGCACCATATGGCAGAACTTCATACTCTTTCGTACGAGATTTCTGCTTTTATATATATATATTGATTAATTGATGATGATATTTTTAGCAAAAAATTAGATAAGATGCGTTCAAATAAAAACTTAAAGTCACACTTTTTTTTTTTTGATGAGAAGGCTTTCATTAAACAAACAGATGGATTACAATGCGAAACAGGATAGTTATATCATCATAGACAATCTTGATGAATTAGGTGTCTCACTATGGACGGGGAATATCCCTCCCAGACCTGGCTCATTTTCTTACACTTAGCATAGAGGACTAGTTCATGCGCTACCCTATTGAAGTCCCTCTTCACATGCCTTATTTGCCAACTGCTAAAACAGTCCAGATTACTTAGACTTCCTTGAATAATATGGATTGTTTCTCCACTGACTTCCTTGGTTGAGATGCTCTGAACAGCTAAGAGAGAGTCATTCAATGATGATTTGTTGGAGGCCCAAATCTTTTGCTAACAGAATACCAGCTTCCACTGCCAAATTTTCAGTCTTCAACACAGAGAAATTTCCAGGTAGTAGCCTACACAAACCAGCTGCAGCCTCACCCTTGAAATCTCTTATGATTACTCCAATACTTGATTTCCTTCCTCTCTCTGATGTCGCCCCATCCATATTTATCTTATAGACCCCCATTGGAGGCTTCTTCCAACTTACCTCACAAAAGGTCGGACCAAGTTGGAACAATTTGGATGCTTCTTTATAATTCAGAAGAAGGCTCGAGGCAAAGTCCCAAATCTGACCAGCAGCTTGTTTTTCAGACTCATGCACACACTAGTTTTTGTTGTACCAGATTGCCCACGCTGTCACAACCATTATCTCCAAGTCTCTAGTTGTTCCTGCATATAATAGTCCCAGAGCAATATCATAGAAGTCTTGGTTCTCTGCACAGATTTTGATTGGGCACTCCTTCCACCAACTCCAAACTTCCTTTGCAATATTACATCTGAACAATGCATGACATATGGACTCAGCTTCTTGCCCACAAATGGGGCATATTCCATCAGTGGTCACTCCCCTCTTCCTTAAATTTAGCATTGTGGGAAGAGCATTTTCACACTTTCAATTATTATGAGCAGCATGCAACAAATATTAGCTTTAGTTTTTATATGATTTATTTTAAGTTCATAACTACTTTTGTGCTCCTGAGTCGTGACTATAGTCAGGCACTCTGGCCAATACCGGATTATTCCTTCAATTATCACGTGAATAATGAATTGGCCCAGCGATATTGTGGACTCGAACTTAAAGCTCACTCACTCATGGTCACTTGTAGAATTGTGCATGGTAGATGTGCAGCCGCAAACCCCCCAACCCAACAAAAAAGAACTTAAGAGTTCTATGCCATTTCTCCCTGATATCCATGCAGGTCATTGCATGAATTGGACGAAGAACATGCTTTGCCTCTTGAATTAATTTGAATTCAAGTTCATACTATCAACATGCAGAGAATACTCTCCAAACTAAGTGTGGGATTGGCATTGACTTAAAAGACCAGTTTTTTTTACTATTTAGCTTATTTTTGCTATTATTTATGGGTCTCATTGCACTTTTTGATATTATTCATAGGTCCAGCTGTACTATTTCAGCTACCTTTTTAATTTTATTTACAGTATTTTCAGTAAAAAGCCAGATTTTTTTACTATTTAGCTTATTTTTATTATTATTTATGGGATACTGTTCATGGATCCAGCTATATTATTTCAACTATCTTTTAGTTTTATTTACAGTACTTTTAGTAAAAATTTTTTAGTTTTAACTAAATAAACTATTCCCAAATAGACACTAAGAGTATTTGCATCAGTCAATACAAAATAGAAAAAGTGCTTAATTATACATATTTAGTTCCAAAATCACTAACATCAGTCAAGCAAAAACTGTGTAAATTTACAAAAATTGCTATAGTAATTGTGTAAATTTATACTGATATTATTCATTTTACATATAATTTTTTATTCTTCTTTTTATGTATCTCAAAGATGAAGGAAAAGAGTAGATAATGATTGTTGTCGGTAAAGAAAGAAAAATAATTAAAAAATATTAAGAAAAATTAATATTTTAATGAAATAGAAAGTAGAATAGATATATAATCTGATTCAAAAGTTTTAAAAAGTGGTGGTATAAAATATAAGTAGGCTCTTATATGTGCTGACTACTGTAGTGAATACTCTAATATGATAATACAGGCATACCCATTTTTAACTAAAATTTCGTTTTTGGTTAAAAGTCCAGATTATCCTCAGCAAAGTCACATGGATAATTTTTTTTTTTTTTTTTAATTTTAGTGGTATATGTTGAGAATCCCAACCCAAGACGCAATCAATGATGGGATCATGTTTAACTCAAATTAAATATAACTGTCCAATCTTATAGGTTTAACATGCTTCCACATATTACTATTACTGTATCACCTCCAGATCATAATTATTAAGATATTATGATCACTGAACAGCATGATTACCGATCCTAAAATTCATATTCAAATTTCAAACTCTCTGTTCTGGTCATAAATTTGGAAAGGATGAAACCCAATTGAGTATAGATTAACTCTACTACAGTCAGCATCCACTGATAAAACAAAAACAGCTTACAGACCTGGAATGGTTTACTTTGTTTATGTTATTACATTTGCTTATAATTAAGTTATAACCCACATTATTGCATGTTTGCAGTGAAACTTTCCTTTATTTTTTAGGGCCTTTTAGGGATGGAGCTATGGCATCAAGCTGTTCTAGGTATAAAATTTGAAGGATTATGGTATCGTGTGACATTGAAGAAGGAAGGGTAACCCCACAGGCCCTTTCCCACTTTGTATTAATCCTTGTCTTCGATGAATTGAGCTCTCAGTCTCAGCTTCAAAACGAAAAAGAAAACAACATATCATTGGTTAATTAGAAAGATCAGTAGTTTTCTATTTTGAGAATAGGAAGTAAAACTTTGACATCAAAAAGTTCAACAAAGTGCCAACAGCTACATTGTAAAGTCCGCATGCCAAGTTCTGACTTATGGTTTATTAAGATATGAGTGTCCCTTATTTATAGAAAAGAGTTTGTTATAAGTGCTAAGAGCTTTGTAAAATAGCTATACCTCTTGTTGTAGTATGTAATTTCATTTTTTTGGTTAGCAATATCCTAAGCTACTATCCGAATCCTTCCCTTTCCTTGTGATTTTTTGGTGTTTCTAACGGACATATTTAGAATTTAAATCCTCAAGTTTCCATTATAACTATTCTCAAATTTTTTTTTTTCCAAAATTTGTTGGAGTGATAATTTTTTTTTTCCTTTTAGAAGAAGAAATGTTATTATTTATATACAATAAATATAGTATTTGACTATTAGTTATAAGTTTATCTAAAGTAATATTATCAATCACAATTAATCACTCCAACAAATTGAAAAAAAAATCAATAACTTATTTACCATTTATAAAGAACAAGGTTAGAAACAATTTTTATTTTTTTCAATTTGTTCCAGTAATTAATTGTTATTTATAATATTACTTTAAATAAACTTATTACTAATAGTTAAATACGATATTTATTGTATATAAATTATAACTTTTCTTCTTCTAATAGGAAAAAAAAAAAATCACTCCAACAAATTTTAAAAAAATTGGTGCCGGCTTACAAATTTGAGTTAGGCCAAATTGAATTTAGCATTTAATGTGCTGGTCAATTTCTAGAAAATACAAGCACAGTGGAATGAACGGTTGCACGAGATGAGTTTTTGAGCTAGCAACAGACAGTAGATACCCAACGACACTGCAAATTGGCAAAAAAAAGAAAAAGAAAAGGAGCTGTGGTGTGGGCTCAGAGACATCCGTTAAGACAAAAGTGTCGCCACAAATATGGTGCAAAGTCTTAGGCAACAATTAGGACAAACAGTACTTAGCACTGTGTTCAAACAGTACTGCTTCGATGTCCTAAACTTTTCTTTATTGGATTCGCCAGCTTTGCCTGGAAATATTCGCCTAATACCTTATTACTTATTAGTGCCCCATTCGTGGGGATTAAAAACTTATAAATCCCATCAACAATTTGTTATTTATACAAAACTAAAGGTATTAGATCTCAAAATCCAACCAGATCATATTTCATTTCTTCAGGAAAAGTCAATTGGATCATGTCTCCGATTTCCTTGACTCGGTGAATGAAACCCGGAACCTTTAAACACATATATTGCACGTGTTTAATTTCAACATCTATTGTAATTTAACATCAATAACTATGCGTGTACATTAGTACTTAAATATTGCAGAGAGATATATATATATATATATATATATTTGATTGCCTGGAAAAGAAGATATACATGCCTCGATACACACAATGCGTGCATTTGATCTTTATAATTAATAACAATATTCTCTTATATAACTAGATTGATTGTCATAAATCTAATATAATGTGTGATACTTTAGAGGTAAATTAATCTTCAATGAAGTTACTTTAGGAGATTGGTTTATCATTTATGAGGATTGCCTTTTGTTATTTGAATTTTGATTTGGGTCTGTGTCTCTGTCTCTCACACCCTCCCCAGCTCCCCCCTCTCCACATTTGGTTTAAAAAATAATTGCACGAAAATACAAGCTGTCCAAAAACTAAATAAATAAAAAGTACGACCGGATTACATTTAATTTTTCTGTTTGCAGACCTTTCCTTGTCTTTCCTATGAATTGGTTTGACCGTGAAGATTATGCATTGGATTACCCCGAATATAAATTGTAATCCTATGATCAAGGAGGATCAATGGTGGGTTTTTATTTTTAATAAAAAAAATGTTGGTTTTTGGTTGTATTGTCAGGAAAAGTATTTTCATGAAGTAGCATATGAGATAGCAGCTCAAGAACTTCGGGAAGCAGGATTATCCTCCAATGAATAGCTTATCTATCTTTTCTTGCAATTAGTTTGGTGGTTGTGAACTGTGAAGTGACTAATTTATTTTTAAGTTCAAATCTTCTGTTTTACTTTTCCTACCCCATTTTATAATTCATAAATAAAAACATGCCATGTGTAACTAGTAATTCAATTTCTAATTTTATTCATTTAATAAATCAAGTACCCAAAATAAATAAATAAATAAAAACTCAGCAAACTCCATCACCCCACAAGTCCACCACCTACATTCACCACCACCGGTCCACACTACATCGTCGGCAACACTGGCAATAGGTGGCCAATGCCTTTGACGCTGCCACTCACGGCCAACTGCCATTGGCCTCTGACAAACTCATCTCTCTTCCACTTCATCCCTCTCAAACCCATCCATAGTCATGGCAAGCCACCATCCTCAATGAACTCATCTCCCTTCTAACTAGTCATGGCCTACTCATCACCTCAACGAACTCATCTCCCTTCTACCCACCACCAATTTCAGCCAAAAACAAATATCCAAATCGAAAAACAACATTCCTATCAATTTAAAGCAAAACCATTCATACCATTTTGAAAAATAAATGAGATTATTGCAAGTTGATCTGAGTCGTCACAACAAATCCTTAATAATCCTTCAAAGCAAAGATGACAATGGCGGTGGGTGGGTGGGTTTGAGTGGAGGTGATGGTTGGCCTTGAATGGCAACGGTGAAGGCTTTGGCCACTTCTTGCTACTATCGCCCTTGAAGATAGGTGGCGGACCGGTGGGGAGATGGGGTTTGTTGGGTTTATTGTGGCAATGGGTGGGTTTTAAGAGGGATGAAGTGGAAGAGAGATGGGTTTGTCAGAGGCAGAGGTTGGCCGTGAATGGCAAATGTTGGCAACCTCTTGCTAGTGTTGCCGGTGATGTAGTGGTGGACCGGTGGTGGTGAATGTAGATGGTGGACTTGGAGTGATGGGGTTTTTTGAGTTTTTATTTATTTATTCCTATTTTGGGTATTTGATTTATTAAATGAACAAAATTAGAATTGAATTAATTAGGTTACACATGACATATTTTTATTTGTGGAGCATAAAGTGGAGCATGGTGGCTGGTCGTGACTGTGAGTAGTAGAGTGGTGGTGGTGGGTGGGTTTGAGAGGGATGAACTGGAAGAGAGATAGGTTTGTCAGAGGTCGGCGGTGGTTGGCTGTGAATGGCAGTGTCGAAAGTGTCAGCCACCTATGGCTAGTGTTGCCGGCGATGTAGTGTAGACCGGTGGTGGGGAATGTAGGTGGTGGACTTGTGGGGTGATGGAGTTTGCTGAGTTTTTATTTATTTGGGTATTTGATTTATTAAATGAATAAAATTAGAAATTGAATTAACTAATTATACATTGCATGTTTTTATTTATGGAGTATAGAGTAGAACAGGAAAAGTGAGGTAGAAGATCTGTACTCTTTATTTTTTGCTAAACATTGGTATAATGCTTTAATAACCACTATGAGAATTGCTTCTTGAAGAAAATACATTATGTAAGGGCAAAATAGTTTAATAGTTTAATGATTTAATTGAGGACTGAATAAAAGAAACCAGAGTTTAGAATTCCACATGTATACAATTTCAAGGCAAATAAGAGTTTTTGTTTTTTATTTTAATTATGGTTTCCCTTAATTTTATTCTTTTGGGTGACACTGACAGACAACGAAAAATTGTCCAATGGTTTGATTGGTTACTATTACTAGTTGTTAGGCTGGAGTTTTCTTACATTTAAGTCTTGAACCTAAAAGAAAATCTCACTTAGAGATTTAGTCTACGACAGATAGCAATTGATTTTGATGCCATAACAAAATGAGAGCCCCATCTTATCGTTGGTTGAGGAACATGTTGTTTGTCCTCACATGCAACAGATCATAGTAATACAAAACATATCCCCTTTTCTGGGAAAGCAGTGCAAAAGAGATTCCACAATCCTCTAAAAAAAAAAAAAAATGCAAATAAGGGCCTCTTTGTAAAAATCAATCAGGACCGTACAGCTATTACACTAAATTCTTATTCTTAACAAACTAAATAAAGCAAGCAGTATTATTTAATGGCCGTTACTTATATATGGATTATGGATAGCATTATAACATCTATGCAATATAGGAATAGCTGTTGTTGTTGTTTTAATTTTTATTTTGAGATAATTACAATATGTTGCTAATTTCGCAAGTTAAATTATTTTTTCCTTAAACTTTTAAGCACTTTATGTATAGGAAATTGTCAATTAAACTACAAGGTTCTTGGCATGACAGATTGGAGTTGAAGGTTAGAGACCATAATAATAATAATAAAAATAAAAATAAAAATGAAGTCTACTAATGAAAGCAAGGTTATATTATCACATGTACTTTTTTTATATATGAATTATTACCACGTGTACTTATTCTCCTGGAAATATAACAAAAATAAACTAGTTCGCCGAATTTGGCAGCTGTAAGATTTGACGGAGTGCCATTATAAAATTTGAAAAAAAAAAAATGATCGGATACTAATTACTATCTTAATTAACCTTAACCTTGACCAAAATCTAAAGCTTACAGGGTAGTTTTGGAAGAGGAAAGCAATGCAAAGGAAGCTGTATTCTCATCCCACATGTCTTAATTAATTGAATTCTAAAACTGAGAATTTAAGTGGAACTAATGGTCCAAGTGGAGGTCAGTGTATGCATAAGCTCAAAGGTTAAACAGGCTGCCTAGTCCAGATAAAAAGGAGCTTGCGAAGTATTGAATAAATTATCTTCCTTAATGTACACCATGGCCTAATCTTTTGAAAGAGGAAAGTGATGCAGGAAGCAGCGCATTCTTACTCCACAGTTTCATACATGCCTTATTATTTGAATTCTAAAGATGAGAATTTAAGTGCTAAAATGCTCCAAGTTGAAAGTCGGCATATGCTAGATCTCAAAGGTTGAACGGGGTGCGTGAGGCCTAGCTTCCATGCATACCTTTTGCATAAGTTGCACATCTTTCATCTTTACGGTATAATGCAATTTGAAAACTTGTTTAGACCCTAGGAGAAATTTTCCCAATAAGAAATTCACGGTAGTAAAAAGAAGTTTAAGATTTAGCATAAATTTTTTTTTCCTAGAATCTACAATATTAGTAGATGAATTTACTATAAAAACCTCCTACAGTTTTAAAACTTCTAAACTCTTTTACTATATGAATGCTCCACAATTGACACACCTGCAATCATGATTGAAACCTTTGAACAACCCCAAGAATCTCTTGAAGATTTGAACTCCACAGCAACAGTACTAGGATGAAAGCTTTGTGGTTTCAACAAATGTTCAACACTCTTTTGATCTTAGAGTATGGAATAATAAACCTCTCAGTGATATTCAATGGGAGAGAGAGAAAGACTCTAGGAATGTTTAGATCTAGTCTCTCTTAGTTTTGTGCCCGTCTTTCTCTTTTCTTTTCGAACTCATAGGTTCAACATATGGAGGCTAGTGTTTCTCTTTAAATCCTTTAGGGATTCTGCCTCTACAACCTTATTTAAAATTGTGCTTAATGAGCCTCTATATAGGGTTTTAAAAACCCTACTTATACAACCAACTTAAAATAAAACATTTCAGCCAAAAACAAAATCTGCAAATCTCAATTAGTTGGCTGGTGTCAAACTTTAATGAAAGCTCAATTGGTCAAGATGTAGTTGAGTTTGTAGTCGATGCAGTAGATCCTGCAGTTCTTGAGCAGTCTCGTGTCTTTAAATGTAGTTCTTCAAAAACTTATGGACACAAACTGGGGGTGTGTGGTGAAAAAACTGGGGGTGTGTGGTGAAAAAACTATACATTAGGTTGGGATCAGCTTTAGGCCCACGCGCCTACGCCTAAATCCCCCCATTAGTCCATTACAAAAAGGGCCCCCCATAATATAATAAATAGTTTCACAACAACCACCACTCAAAAAAAGAAAAAAAAAAGAAAAAATCCCTAAATAGGTAGTTTACTCTCTCCTCCATCTCTATAAAGGTCCTAAAATGTTAGATAAAAAGAAACCCAATTTAATTGAAATTCTGAATTGTTTAAAAAAAAAATGTAAGTGTACCAAATTATTATTGACAATTAATTTCTACTAAAAGTTTGAAACTTTATTTTTTGTAAACTAATTTTTTATTTGCTAGATTGTCAACATTAACACTTAATATTCCACATAATTACACATCAAAAAATCCTCCAAATGCATGTATTCTTTACACATTTTTACTAATAATACTTATTATAATTGTTTATGTAGAAAGAAGTTTTGCAAAATTATAAAGAAAAGAAGAAGAAGAAGATAAAATCCTAATTAAATTAATTATGCCACAAAACGATTATATGGATTAGCTATTATTAATTAATAAAGAGACGTTAGCAAAATCTTAACACAAAAACTTAATTATTAATTTTGCATTACAAAAAAGAAAGAAAGGATAATGGTTTTTAAATAAAAAAAATTAATAAAGAAAGTTAAATAAATATTTTTATTAGATTTTTAAACATAAAAATGTATTACTTAAATTTATTACTTTAGGCCTCAAACTATATTGAGTTAGCTCTGCATTTTTGAGAGAAATTGTTAGATGTTTGAAGAATTTTGAACACCCATATTAATACTTAGTATAATTGTTTATGTAGAAAGAAGTTATACAATTAAAAAAAAAAAAGGATAAAATCCTACTTAAATTGATAATGTCACAAATAGATTACATGGATTAGCTATTATTAATTAAAAAATAGATGTTAGAAAAATTTTAATAGAAATACTTAATTAGTAATTTTGCATTTTAGAATACAAGGAGAATAATGGTTTTTAAATAAAAAACAATTGTAATATAGAAACTTAAATAAATATGTTTTCATATATTTTTAAACATAAAAATGTGTCATTTATAATATATAATTACTTTAGGTCTCAAATTATATTAAGTCGGCTCTGTATTTTGAGAGAAACTGTCAAATGTATGAAGAGTTCTGAACACCTGCATTAACAAAAACAAAAACCTAAAGAATTTTTGATACATAATGTGGGGTCAGAGAATTTGTGGTCTCGGCCCACTTTCCATTAGGGCCCAAGGCCCGCGCCGACCCGCGACGAGGAGAGTCGTTGCCGAGGACATGCAGTGAAAGTCCAAGTGGCCTAGAGATGCAGCCGAGGATGACCCTGTCCTCGGCATCCCAAGGCCTAGAAGGGAAGAACGACATGTCATCAAAAGCAGCCCCCCAAAGCGCTCCCAAAGGAAAATGCGAGTAGAATGAGACTCGTAAGGGGGTACAGTATGGGAGTGGTTCAAGGAAAAGACGTCACCTTCGTATTGAATGCGCCAACAAACGTCCTAGCCACATTGATGGGAAAAGACCCCTGAACAGTGTGGTTTCGGTTATTGCAACTAACAGAAAGTGGGGGGAGGCAGCTGATGGGACAGGCACTCGAGTAGTTACCTGCCTGATCAACAGATGGAAGGTCAGGATCAACTGGGAGGGGTTATATAGTGTAAGAATTCATGCGCCAAAATGAGGCTGGAACAATTGTAACAAAAAGTGAAAGGAATAATAAGAACATTAAGCTTATCGAACAAGGGCCAATGACAAACTTAGTTCACCTTTGTGCGATTATCATGAACACCAGGACTAACCACTATCCAGTGACCAAGGCCTAGCCTTTCAGCCCACTCTCTACAAATTTATTGTTTGGGCCTTTAACATTTGAACCCAATAAACCAATTTGGGGTTGTTACAAATTGAGTCCTTACAATTAGGCGCCGTCTGTGGGAAGGCTTGTGCGTTGACACAGGCGGTGGTAGGATCAAGCTCCTGTCAAATAAGGGTCTGCGAAAGCCCCTCCATCATTTCCAGCAGCATGCTGTTGTTATAAGGGTCTGCGAAAGCCCTTCCATCATTTCCAACAGCACGCTGTTGTTGCCCTAATATAAAGTTCCACTAGGGGCTACACTTCGAAGCGCCAGTGGCACAGGCAGTTCTAGAGGCTTCCAACATCAAGTCAGCGCCTCGCACCTTGGTCGAGGGGCTAATCCTCGAGTCATTAAGAAAAACTATAAGATTTGAATAGAATCAAGGTCTTGCATAGTCCTCAGACTCAAACCTATGGGGAAACCAACTACTTAAAGGAAATCTAAGTTTTTGACAGAACTAAGGTCTTACATGGTCCTCAGACTCAAACCTATGGAGAAACCAATTACTTAAAGGAAATCTAAGTTTTGGACAGAGTCAAGGTCTTGCATGGTCCTCGAACTCAAACCTATGGGGAAACCAACTACTTAAAGAAAATCTAAGTTTTGAACAGAACCAAGGTCTTGCATGGTCCTCGGACTCAAACCTATGGGGAAACTAGATACTCCAAGAAAATCTAAGTACCAGGCCTGACCTAACAACACACACGGCACCTCGGATGATGCCTTTAGTTCCCCAGAAGTATGTTTAGATACAAATTCAACGCCCCATGGGCGCAGGTAAGTTAGAATTCTGGGATGTGATCCCAAATATATCATATGCACAACCATTCATACATGTTAAGGTAACTAGTTCAAAAACCATGAGATTCGCAACACTAATAAATATCGGCAAGGGCAACGAACACGTAATTTAAAGGAAAAAGGAAGAAAAAAATTTCATACATGTGGTCAAAGAGTTTAATTACAAGCACACTCTAAAGTCCTCAAAACAAAAGGGAAACTGATTAACAGTTAAACTAGAAACAAATACAAAAGTTGGCTAGAGCTTCTACTTCTTCAATTTCGTTTTGGCCACTTCCTGGAAAGGCTGAGCAGGATTAACCTCGGGACCCTGAGAGACATCCCCTTCTTGGGAAGGCTGAGCAGGATTAGTCTCGATGCCCTTGGAGATATCAGCAAGGGGAATGGCCTGAAGGGGCTGAACAAAGAGGATCGAATCCTCGGCATCAGAGATCTGAGCACTAACTGTAGATTTGACAGCCTCCTGAGGCATCTCAGGATTCAGACCTCCAGGTGCTTCTATTACCTCATGAGGCTCTCTTCCCTCAGTCTACTCGCCAGGAATGACAATAAGCTGAGCAGCTTCTGACTGAGCAGCCTCAGCCTTCTGTGGAATGCTCACAGCCTCGGAACTGACGGAGGCGGTCTCACGGATTGCTTCAGGGTAAAACACGCTCTCTGCCTTCCATAAGTCGGATGAAGCCTCCACCCTAACTCGTTTAAGGGCCTCATTCCAAACCTAGGAGCAGTATAGCCTGCATACATCAAAGATTTGAGCTTTAAGGATGGCCTGAGTTTCAGCCACCCTTACATCGTAAGCCTCCTCCTCGGCCTTGTCCTTGGTAGTTTCGGCCTCAGTCTTGGTAAACTCAGCCTCTGTCTTGGTCCTTACGGCTTCATCCCTGACCCATTCCGCCACACCCTTAGCATTGTCTGCCTCGATCAGTTTCTTCTTTAAATCACTGATCTACTCCTTGGCAATCTCCAATTGCTCCTCGGCAGCAACTAGGCCCCTCGTCTGTTCCTCGGCCTGTTTTTGGGCACCAATCAAACCTGCCTCAGCACTATCCCTGGCTCTGGTTACCTCCTTTAAGTCCTCCCTGACTTTCGCGAGGTCAGCCTCGGAATTTTTGAGGGTTCGCACAGCCTCTATACGTTTATTACGCTCAAGCTCTGTGATCTTACTCTGCCCTTTAGCTTCTTCCTCCATCCTATAGGTGGCCTGAATAGCCTGCCAATTGAGACAAACACATTATGAATGAGAATCTAGGAGCAAGAGTCGATGGAGTCTTAGGTTTTAGGAGCCTTACTATACCCAGGTACCTCTTCACGCTGAGGAAAACCTCCTGCATCCTCGTATTCTTCAACTCTTCCATATCAGTGGGAAGCAGCAGGACCCTCTCTAATGCGTCGGCTACGTAAGTGCCTTTGCCGTCTCCAAGGTTCCTCAAGGATGCATCTTCCATCAATTGCTCCCCATGGAGCATTGGGGCAGGAAGCCAAGTGTTCAGCGCGGATTGGGCATCGATCCCTTTCCCCTGGCCTTGATGCCCGATCTTTAACTGTTTTTAAGCTTGCGGGGTTTCGTCCTCCTCTCGAGAGGATTGGGATTTCCCCCCATCCATTGATTTCTTACCCTTGGGACTCCTCTTTCTCTTTGGGTCGGTGGGCTCAGGTCGAGGAGGCAGAGCTGATTGGGGAGGAGCAGGAAGTTTGGGGCGGGGAGATTGTGGTTGCGACCTGGAAGGAGAAGACCTATTTTGGGCATGCTGGGGTTGGGGTGGGGGAGTTGGAACACTGGATTGTGACTTTCCCTGTGCACCTTTCCCCGGCTGACCTTCAATGAGGTCGAATAAGCTGGTTGGGGGCTTTCTCTTAAGACCCATCTCCGCCCAAGAGGATGTTCCCACTCACAACAGTTTCGCTTCGGACAAGTCAGGGTCACCTAGGTCATCGGAAGGATCCTCGGATGGGTCAGCTTGGTCAAATACCCTGAATCCCTCCTCGGACAGACCCAAATCACTTTCGTCCTCCGCTGCTTGGTGAGACGGGGAAGAGCCCGCCAATGGGATGCCCTCCAGGACAGGAGATCCTTCAGAGATCAAAAACTCGTGCTCGACTACAGTGATTTTCTGAAGCCGAGGATCGTTAGCTCTAATCACGTGCTTTGGGGCGGCAAATGACTTCTGAATGGGATCGTATCCTAAGATTTTATGAGCGGTTCTGACTTGACCATCCTCGTCATTTACAAAAACCGCCGCCTGGAGGACAGTCTCTAAATCTACCCGATTGACCAGATGAAAGTGTCGGTGAAAGGCGTGTGGATCTGTAAAAAAGAAAAAAGAAAAAAGAAAAAAGGGTATGTTCATAGTTAGTAATCGAACCACACAAAATTAAGACGGTGCAAAAGGTTGGCCCCCTCCTAATCTCTACATCCCACTTGGTTCTTCCTTCACAATTGGGCAAGGAAGACCATCGTCCCACTCCCCAGATACAATAAGAAAGTCCTTGTTCAATCCTTTGTTGGACTCGGGGAGGCACTGGATTAGCCGAACCCTATCGTCTCTCATTTTCATGTAATAGGATTTGCCCCTCAAATGTTGGAGGTTGTAGCACCAATTTACGTCATGATGGGTTAGTCTTAGCCCCATTTTTTCGTTTAAAGCATCCACACAACCCAGAATCCTAAACACATTAGCAGCGCACTGGGTGGGAGCTAATCGAAAATGCCTAAGGTAACTCCTCATTACCGGCCCCATGGGGATTCTCATACCCCCCTCTATGAAGGCGAGAAGGGGAATTACCACCTCACCCGTCCTTCTCTTAAGATGTCACTCCCCCTCCTTGCAGTACCTCAAACTTACGTTGGGGGGTATCCTATAGTTGGCGATGAACTTTTCCATCGCCTCTTTGGTCTCAACCAAAATTTTCAATTTAACCATCTCTAGGAACTATTAAACAGACTCAGGGGATGACGGGAGGAGAGGAACAAGAGAAAGATAAACCCAGAAGAGAAAAAATATGAGTTAGTGAGAGTAGAAAACTTATAGAAAGGAGGAAAGGTTCCTCAGATAGGCTTTTTATACTGGAGATAGACTTGAATTTGGATGAAAGTTTGACTGAACCTAGGATATGTGCGCTAGAACTCTTAAGTGAGAAAGTGAAGAGACAAATCAGTTCTAAAAATTATTTATATCTCCCATAAAAAATAATTGCGCGAATTTTCCCACCCATAAAGGTAAGGAAATCTCCACCGTTAGATTACAATTGCGCCGTTGAATGTGGAAAGTACAGAGCCACCCGCATTTAATGAAGACACGTTTCACCTACCAAGGCTCCAAGAACGTGTCTCGGGCAGACGAAGAGTCTCTGGAACTGATAGATGACAAGGATTGATAAGCTATGATAGAGGCTTGATGTCATCAAAACCCTCATCTCCGTCCGAAGATCCGGACAACAGGATTTTGAGGGGCTATTGTGGGGCCAGAGAATTTGTGGTCTCGGCCCACTTTCCATTAGGGCCCAAGGCCCGCACCGAGGAGAGTCGTTGCCGAGGACATGCAGCGAAAGTCCAAGTGGCCTAGAGATGCAGCCGAGGATGACTCTATCCTCGGCATCCCAAGGTCTAGAAGGGAAGAACGACACGTCATCAAAGGCAGCCCCCCAAAGTGCTCCCAGAGGAAAAGGCGAGTAGAATGGGACTCGCAAGGGGGTACAGTGTGGGAGTAGTTCAAGGAAAAGACGTCACCTTCGCATTGAATGCGCCAACAAACGTCCTAACCACATTGATGGGAAAAGACCCCTGAACAGTGTGGTTTCGGTTATTGCAACTAATAGAAAGACAGAAAGTGGGGGGAGGCGGCTGATGGGACAGACACTTGAGTAGTTACCTGCCTGATCAACAGATGGAAGGTTAGGATCAACTGGGAAGGGCTATATAGTGTAAGAATTCATGCGCCAAAATGAGGCTGGAACAATTGTAACAAAAAATGAAAGGAACAATAAGAACATTAAGCTCATCGGACAAGGGCTAAGGACAAACTTAGTTCACCTTTGTGCGATTATCATGAACACTAAGACTAACTACTGTCCGGTGACCAAGGCCTAACCTTTCAGCCCACTCTCTATAAATTTATTATTTGGGCCTTTAACGTTCGAACTCAATAAACCAATTTGGGGTCGTTACAAATTGAGTCCTTATACATAATAACTTGGATCAAACAGGACAACATTGAAAATTATTCAATACAAGAACTTACATGGATGTTCAGGTTAATTTTTCTAGGATAGGGCTGAAAAAAGAGCCAAACTCTTTCAGACAAGAACTACTTGCTATTTCGTAAATGATTTTTAATGTATGTTCAAGCTAGCCAAATGAACTGAAAAATGAACAAATTCCAAGATATATAGGATTACGTTCATCTCATGAACATTCTCACAAACTAGCTTTTGTTTTATCCTGCAGCAGTAGTACTAAATGGTCAAATAGCTAGCCTCTTACTAAAGGCTATATGATCGTTTCCCAGCATGGCCAGTATGAGTCACTCTCAAGTATTTTCATAAAAATCAACCCTAATTTATAATTAACAATGTCAAAAAGAAAACAGTAACATAAGAAAGCTAGTGAAGTGATGGGCTGTGAACTTCCAGGAAAAAAATGTTACCGCGTATTAAAAAGGGCTAAATAGTTTATTTAAAACATTTTTTTTTTCTTATAAAATTTTCGCAGATCCTCTATATCTTCACAGATCAATTTGCCAATTTATTTAGAAATTAAGGGGCTAAATAATTGACTTAAAAAAACTAATTTCAACATGAGGCTTCTGGTTGGTAGACTTTATAGTTACTTAGGAAACAAAAAAACACATATAAATTTTGGATTAAAAACAATTTCCACAGATCCGCTGTTTCTCCACAGATCAAGTTACAATTTTGTCAACACGCAGACACACATCTAGAATTGGCCTTCGGTTGAATCCTGAATAAGGATAAGGATTAAGGTATTCGCCAAAAAAAAAAAAAAGATTAAATAATGAGGACAAATTTGCACACGTGGGTAGGAGAAATATCATTGGATCATGTTCAAGAACTTCAACTACTATAATTGATGAAGGAACTGGGGAAACCTCTTTTATGAGCCACTTGGAATTTGGAAAATAAAAAAAAATTAGTTTTTGCTTTCTTATAGGAGAAAGGTAATCAAACTTCAACCTCTCGTTTCCTTGTCATCTCCATAGCTTTTGGGGCACACTATCTTACTCAAGTATGTCATAAATATTAAGGTGCAACAAATTATAGATATGTTGAGACTTCCAATTTCTCTGGAACCCCTCATACAATATATAATTCTCTGAATTTGAAACCTCAATTTCTCCAAGGTTTCCCTATTACACCTGCATTTATTAAGATCCTAGTATCTGAAAACCCTTTTTTGTTTTTCCATTCAAGGACTTGCTGTGTTCAGATCTAAGAAAATTGCGCCTTGCCTCATCCTTGGAATATCAACCCTATTTGAGTCGCGTCAATGGAGATTTCATCAGCGAAATGGCTATCAGAGTTGGTAAGATTATTATCCTATGATTAATTATGGTATAGCATATATTGTTAAAAAAAAAAGGTTCCAAATTTAATTTGCAATGGCTTTTCTCACCTGTGAACATTTCAATTAACACACAATTTTCCTATATATGGGTGTTTGAATTGAATAGGGAATGGATGAATACAACTACATCCACCAATCCCACATGAACACTCTTGATGGTTTTACCACACATGACATGGCCACTGCAATGGTAGAGAACTTTCAACAATCACTCTCTTCTGAAAGCTATTCTTCTTATCCCACCTTCACAGAAAAGGCCACCACCACCTTAAGTAATACTTCAGCTGAAACATTTCAGAGGCCTGCCAAGCAGCCAAAGACTAACAGTTGGGACTCTTGCATCACAGACCATGTTTCGCCAAAACCTTCTTCCTCCTCCCACATTCTTTCATTTGAGAATTCAATTTCAATGCTAACGAACCCTCAAGAGTTCTACGGAAGTCATGACGACTCCTTGAAGCTAAACAACGAGATGGTTTCCCAAGCAAATATACACTTCCCACCTTTGATTTCCAAGGATTCCTTTGAGATCCAAGACTATGCACCAAAAGCCAGCCTGCAAGGGATTAAGAGGACCTACTCATCAATGACCAGAAATCCTTCAAACGCTCAAGATCATATTATTGCGGAGAGGAGGCGTAGAGAAAAGCTCGGTGAACGGTTCATAGCTCTTTCAGCCATTGTTCCTGGCCTAAAAAAGGTACACCTATAAATTTTGCTTGTCAAATTGGTTACTCTTTTTAACTCACCGAAAGATATCATTATCCTTTTGTTTAAATTTCTAGCTTCATGGTGACATGATGTGTAAATGAATTAGATTGTATTAGTGTTGAGTCCAACATTGAGTGTTTATTAGGTTGATTTGAACTATAAAAGCCATTATGAGGAGTCCAAGTTTTTTATTTTTTTTTGGAGGAAAGATTCCAAAAGTATAATTTGATTAGTCCTTTTAGGATATAACATAGATATGGTTAGTGTTTTCCTAGTATCATATGATCTTTGCTGTTTTTTTAAAAAGTGTATGCACTTTTTTTTTTTTTGACAAAAGTGATAGTAGTGTATGCACTTTAACCACACTGCAGTATGTCCCTAACTTTCTGTTTACAGATGGACAAAGCTTCTGTCCTTGGAGAAGCTATCAACTACGTGAAAGAGCTTCAAGAGCGCATAAAATTGTTCGAGGAACAGACCAAGAAAAGAACTGTGGAATCTGTGGTTTTTGTGAAGAAGTCTCAGCTCTCAGCTGATGATGACACCTCTTCGTGTAACGAGAACTCTGATAACTACTCTGATGAAGAACTCCTTGAGATCGAAGCAAGAATTTCAGAAAAGGATGTACTTATCAGAATCCACTGCGAGAAACAAAAAGGAGCTATTGTGAAAATACTAAGCGAAATAGAGAAGCTTCATCTAATTGTTGTCAATAGCAGTGTCTTGCCTTTTGGGAATTCCACTATTGACATAACCATTATTGCTCAGGTAATTTCATTTTAAATATTTCATCATGTATAAGACAAATAAAAACCTTTATATATGATGCTTTTCATAGTTTTTTTTTTTTTTTTTTTTCTGTGAAAGGAATTTATTTGAGAAAATTATTGTTCATTATTTATCAAATAGAAATAGAAAGGTATATGTTATTTTCAAAGAAAAATTGCATTTTCTTTATTAAAAACAAGGAAATAATTTTCTCAAAATTGATGCAGAAACATTTTAATCTAATCCCACATGTGTTTTACAGAAGGGCAATGAATTCAATATGACAACAAAGGATCTAGTGAAAACTCTACGGGTGGCTTTATTGAAAGAAATGTAAATCCAACATGCTACACCAAGATCATTCAGTTCGTGTATGAAGACCTTATTCTTTCAATCTGTACATCAAGAGAACTTAATTTAGAAGATCATCCATATTTTTTGTTTCTCAGACCTAAATCTCAAGAGAAGCCACTGCTTGCAACCTCTACTTTTTTCTCCACTTGTTTTTGGGACCGTTCGCTATTACTAAAGCTTGTTTTCTCATCAAGAGGGTTCTGTACTTCTGTTCTGTTGGAGGGGTTTTTCTTGTTCTTGATTTTTGCGCGGTTGACTTGTTGACCACGTTGAATTACGCAACTCACTCGTCTTGAAAGAATTAAACCTCATGGCTATTCCGCTATAATTTATTATAACTAGGGTTTTTTGAGAGGTCTGAGCTTTCATGTGGCTTATAAAGTTATAATAGTCATAATGAAATCTTTTTCTTATCTCTTTGTTTTCACGTGGTGCTTTTTGAGAAGGTAAAACACTTGTGGATTGTGGTCTATGTTCTTGTACTGGAGAAACAATCAGTCCAGTTTCTCTGAGAAGTAGGATCTTTTTTTTTTTTTTTTTTTTTTAAGTGGCCATAATGGGATTGACTCTTGGCTTGTATCTTTAATGTCTCAACCGTAAAGTACTGTACTTTCTGTAACCTATATTTTTTAGTTAAATTGTTTTAATTAATGCAAACTCCGAGAGTCCGACTCATGCATATTTGTCTTTTATTTAACCCTCATATATAGTTCATTGTCTTAATTTTACTTGAATTATTCTTTTAAAGTATCATATCTGAATCATTCATCATACAATTGAGAATTATATATGCAATTGTGTTCGCCCAAAGTAAGACTAATGGGCTCTACTTATACTTGAGCTCACAATCTATTTATAATGTGAGTTTTAGATTTCCTACTATGGTTAGTCTTATGCTCTGAGACCCTGTGGCACACACTCGTGTTCTGAAAATCCTTCTCTTTTCCCTCACAGGATTGCTCCTTTTTCTCTCTCTATTCTCTCCAGAATTACCAACCTCCACTTCTCACTCTATTATCCTATTTATAGCTTGAGATAAGTGGAGGTGTTATGATTAATTCCTGATCTCACTCGTGCAAATGGGGGTCCAATTCCTTCAGTTCTAAGTGGGTGTTCTGTTGGGAATAGCGGTAATGACATTGGAACTAATTCCTACCTTTGAAATGTTATTCGACAACGATATTCCCCAAGACAATACCGGAAAGCTAAGACTTTATATCTCCGGGCAATTACACTCTCGGTCAAGTTAAAGTTGATCTAGAGAGGCTCGCTTTTGACGTTTAAGACAAAATGGTCTTATTTCAGTTTTTAGGCTCAGATCGGGCCTTGAGATGCGTCCGGGTTAAGACCATAGGTTAACAGGGACAGGGTTATACGTTGTATCACAAGGCTAGGCCCCAAGGCCCAATAGGTTGGGGCCTTGCCTTGTGCGGCAACATGAGCCTAGAGTCCTAAGAATAATGGGCTCGGGGCCCTGTCCCGTACAACAATTTTGCACCAACCATTGTGGGTATGTTAATTAACTTATATGTTTTCTTTATTTTTGGTTCTAGTCACAAATTCTTTCATGTCCCAACAATATTCTTCATTTTTGGGTCTGTTTGGATTGAACTTACTGTTGCTGAAACTGAAAACTGAAAACTGAAAACACTGTAGCAAAATAATTTTTAAATGTGTGAATAGTACCGTGGGACCCATTTTTAATGAAAAAGTTGAGATTTATGAGTCCCATAAACAGTACATGGGACCCACTAACAGTATCATAGTAGACAAATATGTGGACGTTGAAAGTGGTGTGGGTTCTATGCACTGTGCACGGGACCCACTGGCAGCTGTGTTCACGTGCTTCTGGGTAAAAAAAAATAAAAATAAAAAACGCAAATGCAAACGCAAACGCAGGATTCATCTCAATCCAAACCGCACCTTTATGCACCCGTGCATTTGGCATCATTATTTTTAAACTATTAGCTTTGCTAAGTATAATGTTTTGGAAACCTATAAGAGATAGAACAAGAAGATTCTTGAATTGTGTGATTACTGAGATTGTTTTACTCATTCTCACTATTCTACCTTTTGTTCCCGTTGTACTTGTATTATGTTAGGTTTTGAGATTGTGGGTTGGCAAACATGGAGCAAAACTGTTTTATAGTGTACTTTTAGAAAGTCTTAGTATTGCTAAATTTACTGCTCACAACTAGAATTCCTCTTCAATTGATCGAGTCGTAAAGATTTCATATAATTGAACTAAGGCTCGACTGATCAACAACCAGTCAGCCCATCAATTGATTAGGGTTCTAGTTCTACAAGTCATAGTATATAAGCAAACTCTAATGCACATTTGACTAAGACTTTGAAGACGCTCTTTTGTAATCTAAAAGGTTATGTGAATTTTGCTTTGAAAGATGCTACCAAAAATCTATCTACATACAATCTAACCTATAGATTAAAAGTTGCTACATACTAGTTAATCAAAATGCTGGATCTAAACCTTTAAATGGTATCTTGGAGTCATGGATTGGAAGTCTACATTGGAGCAAAGCCATATCAAAGATGTCAGTGGATCTCGGAGCTAAGTTTGATAATTTTAGTTAAGTTTACAAAAATAGGGTTATTCAATATGTAAAATTATATTTGATAGTAAATTTGTTCACCTAGCTAGGGATTGATAAAGTCAAATCCTTAATTAGTTTTTTACTGTGAAACGTTTCATTTCATTGAAATGTTGTGCATGATATTGATTATTGTCACATTAATCTAAGGTTGTTCATTATAAATCTAATTAATAACTTGACCTCAAAACTGGTTGATAACTGTTTTGACAGGGTCTAAACCCAACATATTCAGTATTCCATTGCTTTTCAAAATCAAGATTTTATATTTGGGGCCAAAGCATGAATCAAAAGATTTTCACTCCTGAATAACTAGAAATATCATAAATTTAAAATTAAATCAATACATGAAAATTTTTAACGATTAGATATAATACTAACAAAATATAAATATAAAAGAAAAAAGACACAAAAAATGGTAGTTGGCTTTCTCATAATCTACAAATTAAGTAAAAAAATCTTTTTTATTATCTCTTTTTTTTTTTTCAATATTCTTTTAACTAAAAATATAATTAGAATTTCCAAGTAACAAAATAACAAACACTTATATCACATTCCATTTTTTTTTCACAATATATTCGTATAATCTACATATTGTACACAACGTTACTATTGCTATGAAAAACCTCGTTATAATTTAATGATTAAATGAAAGGCAACAAATGCAAGTTGTGTAAGGATAAATCTCCTGGTCTCTGCTTATGGCATGGAACCCTGGCAAGGAAGTGGTGACCCATACAGAGAATGAACTAGAATGAGATTTCACTACCACCATTCACCCTTTGAGACGGGCCCATCAATCAATATTGGAGAAAGGCTTTGAGATGGGTTCAATAAGTGATTGTTCCCATCAATCAATATTGGAGAAAGGCTTTAAGATGGGTTCAATAAGTGATTGTTCAATATAATAATGATATTTTTTGTGGTGTTTCATGTTTTCAATACGAACGTGACATCTCTTTCCTCATCCCCCTATCAATCTCAAAAAAAAAAAAAAAAAAAAAATAGTGAAGGGCCTTGACCTTCTAGATTATTGTATTTATGCATGAAAACACGATGATAGGTTGACATTAATTAGTGTCGTTATATATAACCGGTAGGCCCAGTACATTAATGTTGGCTGGAAATTGTCCGTATAAGATGAACAAAGCCAATGTTTGTTTTAAATGAGATATCAGATATAGGTCTTGTGTCTTTCTCAAAATAAAAATAAAAGACATAGATCTGGTGACTTACGTCTTTGGGTTAAGAAATACTTCAAGAGATGGAGATTTGAAGTTGATCAACTAAGATCAAGAAAAACATTTGAAGAGAGCGGTTAAAGGATTCGGCATGGAAGACCATTGTATACACCTTTTTAATTAATTTTCTCAATGGAAGACCATTGAGTGCACTTGTTTGCAAAGGAACATTACCTAACAAACACAAAGCCTTATGATTGATTGGTAATAGAAGAAATGTCCATATTGTACTAATATATTTTGTTAAGTTTAAAACTTTCAGCAGAAAATAATACAATAACAAATATATAAAAAATCTATTGGTTCAGTGACAACTCTTCTACATCCTTATGAAAGTCTAAACTAAATCAAAATAATGAAAAAAATAATTCAGGAAGTCATGGATTTTATTTAAATTATATTAGTACTACATACTATAAACCAGCAAAAAATGTTCTGATATAAATCAAAAAATTTTTGTTTAAAAGATAAATAAATTAATTTATTTAAAAAAAAAAAAATCTACTGAACAAATACAACCCTTCGCAACCACCACACCTATAAACTCCACCAGCGAGCACAAACTTGACCACATCATTACCTAAGCTCAACTACATGTACAATGTAGGAACCTAGCCGAGCTCCATCAAGTATGAGAAAACTGATTTGTGATTGAAATGAGAATAGTATATCATTGATTGAATCAATCTGTACACACACACACATATATATATATATATATATATATACCAAAAGACCTAAAACAGACTTGTAACTAACTTAACAAACCTCTACACATGTGAACAGGGACTAACAGACTTAACAAACAATTACACGTGAGCCACTAAAGTAACTATAGTTATATACAAAACTACAAGTAGTTCACAGTACAATTCTAACTAAGCTACACTTCTACTCTGTCGTTTAGATAAATTTGTGCTATTCTTGATTTCCTTCAACTGTGTAATGCAAGACTCAGTCCTTTGATGATCATTCAATGCTTCAATCTTCATATCTGCTAGTCTTGCACTTGCTATTGTATCATCAGATTGCCTTGCTTGGTCTGATGCACACTTGTGCTGCTCTGGTGCACTATCTGCTGCACTGTGTTGTAGCCTGAGTTGCAGTGGTGTGGCAGCTGATGTTGCACCTGCTGCAGAACTTGTTTTACCATCATGCCTTTGACATCAAGCCCACGCCACATTATCAAGACTCATCAAATCGAGCAAAATCTACTACCAGCCACCCTAAACCATCAACAAGCCCAACCCACCTCCCATCACCACTATAACTACCCCTTTTATTTGGTACACGTAGAGCTTGTTGGAACATGAGCTAAAACTATTATTCATTTCTTTTGATATATATATATATATATATATATAGTTTCTGCTAGAAACAGTCAGAGTTTCAGTCACTAGAGTTGCCAATCCGTACGAGTTAACCAGAGTTTCAGTCACTAGAGTCCAATCCGTACGAGTTACCAGAATGTCCTTCTCACTGTGCACCTTATTTTACTTAATAATATACTGTTGTAGTCTTGTAGAGGCTTTTCTTTATTGAATAGTATCACTTTCACTCACACCCCACCCCAAGACCCAAGGATTTGGAAATAGGACCTGGCAGCTGAAGCAGGGTGAACAATAACAGCATAGCAACAACTTGTAATACATTGCTTTGCAAAAGATCAAGTGTAAATCCCAACTTAAGTCATAAATCCAAACCACTAATCTTGTAGTTCGTTTTTGTTATCTCTTTCATCCATGACCATGACATTGTTTATCTAGAAAACACTAAACAGAAAAGAACCAAAGATGCCTACTTTCTCTGAACTGAAGCAGACGTGTTGCTCGTGATACACGTGATGAGGATGGATATTGAAAATCTATGATGATGCTCTGTTAAATATTTATTTATTTCTGTAGCTCTTAGAGTCTCCATTAGATACATACCAGCCAACAGCCAACAGAATATTTGATTTTTTTTTTTTTTCTTCTTCTTGAACTTCACACAACAAAAGATCTTGGGAGACTCAAGGATAGAGATAGGACTTAAGAGGGTGTGTTTGGATACGAGTCTAAATCTTTTATCCTACTTTTTTTGCTCCACTCTGTACTCTATTAATAAAAACATGTCATGTGTTCACTTAATTAATTAAATACTATCATTATTGACTTATTAATACTACCGTTATTAATTAATAGTAGTATTTAATTAATTAGGTGAACACGTGGCATGTTTTTATTGATGGAGTATAGAGTGAAGCAGAAAAAGTGGAACATAAGATTTAGACTCGTTTGGATACCGCTTATTTTGTTGAAATTGAAAAATTATTACTAAAAGTATGGTAGATAAAGGTAAAAGTTAGTTGAAATAGTACAGTGAAACCTATAAATAGTGTTAAAAAGTACATTGAAACTTATAAATAGTAACAAAAATAAGTTAAATAGTAAAATAATTTTAATTTATAATTCATTCCCACGCTTAGATAGGAGTCCTACCGTAGGACTCCTATAAAAAATTATGTTGGGTGAGAAATGGTCCATGAAAGTGCTCTAGCCCACAGATCATCTAACAAGTTCTTTTTATTTATTGTTTGATAGTTGGTGATGAGAATTTAAAACCTAGATCAAGAAAAACAAATTGAGCTTCAAGTTTGGGATCTATGGCATGACATATTTGAGAAATACGCTTTTATCAGGATTTCCCTTGGCATGGATCAAGTTGATTTTTGAAAAGATACACGATCGAATGCTGCTGTAGGAGTAGGATCCATATGAAGTGAATTTTTTGGAGTCAATGAGTAATGCTTATAAGTTAAATAGGGTTGAGTTACCTTTAGCGTTTTGTATTTATTTATTCTGAATATAGTTTTCTATTTATTTGCTTTATTTTAAATGAATCAAATTATATTTAAAGGATGATAGTATAATGCAACAAATCTTAATTGGATAGCTTTTTATAGTTTTCAAAATTTTCTTTTTCATATTTTATTTGTGTTCTCACTAATATCAACTTTAGATTTTGTTCCCACAAAATAAAAAATGAGGTCCACACCTTTAAGAAAATTTGTCAGGCTATGAAGGTCAGCAATGGATTAGTTAGAATGCTAGTCCAAAAATTATATTTTATTAGATGCGTTTTGGGCTTTTAATTTATGCAAATTTCGTTTACACCTGCCAACTTGCATACTAAATGTCAAAGAAACAAGACAATATTAAACAACCACGAAGTTTGAAAAATAAGCATGGGTTTCCAGGATAAATAAGTTTAATGGATTTCTCCCCCAAAAAAAAAAGTTTAATGGGTGCGAATTATATTACACTTGACAGGAGGCGCTAGGAGAACAAATCAAAAACGAAAGTGACATCCTGGGATGTTTTTTAAGTGATGATTACTTCGGTTACACGTATAATGACTTCACCATCATTATTTTACATTAATAATTAGATATAGAGTTTAAATTCAATCCGAATGTGGAGTAAAACAGAGATTTTACATTCTCCAATTTCAATATGTCACAATAATATTTTACAAATTAATGAATAGGTAATGCCACACACAATCAATGCTCATCAACCCATTAAGTCATCACAAATTTGCTCTCTCTCTTTCGATCTCTAAAACTATACCTCGATGGTGAAAGCTCTCTTTGACCTTTTTAGCATCACTCACCAATCCTCACTGCTATTCTATGGCGGTGATGCATTCTCTCTTTCTCTTCCTAACTTTTACTATCTCACTCGAGTCTCTACCCCCTAGATCAAAACATATGGCCAAAATTATACCGTAAGCTTCTATTACCATCACTCACCACCGCCACTGACACTACTAGTCTACTAGTGGTGGCTCCTAAGTTTATGCCTTTCCATATCTTGGATTCATCTCTCTCTCTCATAGGTAAATTTAAGCAGGTATTGGAAAGTAAATATTGTGGGAACTAAATTTATAAATTCAACTTCAGAGAAATATTGTGAATTTAAGTAAATATTGGTGTCCAAACACTATGAAATGGAAGGAAATAGAAAAAAAAAAATTGTTGAAAATTATATGAGAAGATAAAAAAAAAAAAAAAAGCACAGTGAGGAATCAATGACAATAGCTATTCCAATAGCAAAGTGGCGGTGTATCATTCTGTAACTCCCGTTCTTCTTCACTTTTTTTCTTTTTAATTTTTTAAAATTTCTTTTAAAGGGAAAAGGGCTTTTAATTCTGTGTGATGCTCCTTATGTTAGTGTTTTAAAAACACCACCCACGTTTTACGCCATATCTATATCAAATTTGAACTCTTATATGACAGGTATTTAAGTAATAACCCACTAGTAATAATATCTTTTTTTGTCCTCTGTATTTATTCCATGCATCCCCTTGACATATATTTAATGGGAATTGATTATTCAGAGTGTTAAGCCCGACTACTTTAGCAAAGAGTTATTAAAATTTACATTTTATGAAATTAGCTTTCTTATATATAAGAATAAACAAAAGATTAAATCATTGACTCAACGACTTAAGATGTAGTAACTTATACAATGAAAATAACCTTTAACTTTGTTTCACACTGGATAATTTCATAGAGGGGTTAAAATGCTATTTTAATAGAGTCTTGGGATACTTATTTAATTAAATAAAAGCCTAGAGTGCAACCATACTTTTTTAATAAATTATGGTTAATTAATGGTAACTTTGGTTCTATTATGAGTTAATAGGAAGCTCAAGACTTATTGGAGCTAGTGTTTTTATTTTCCCTTTGATTCCATTTTAAGTTACTTGTGCTAGTAACTCATTAATTGATCCATTATGTGTTAGACATATAAAAGAGATTAGTCAATTGATAAAACCCTAAGCTTTTAAGAGAAAGAGAATTGTTCTCTCTCACTCTCTCTCTAATTGAGCTACATTATTGCATAAGGGGGATAAAAAAGAGTTTTTCAAGTTCTCCAAGGGTACTACATAGCTAGGGTTGGAATCTCAACTAGGAGAGTCCACACTTTTGAAAATCTAGTGGTCATTGAGGTGAAGATTTGAGAGTTCTCAAGCTCAATATAGTTGCTGCAATCTTGTTTTTGTTTTGAGATTTACTACATCAAAATGAGTATCCTATAAATTAACACAAATATTTTTATTTCTTTCAAACTTATAGAAGCAAAAGTTGAGCATTGGGTAAATTTTTCCAAAAAAAAATAAAATAAAATAGAGAGAGAGAGAGAGAGAGAGAGAGAGAGAGGCCTACTAGGAGTTCTGAGTCTTTTTGACCAGAAAAAGTGAACATCTAAATATTAGGTGAACTAGGGTTTAAAGTGACAAGAGAAAGAGAAGCCTTTTTTCCGCTTGCATTTGTAATTTTGGTTAAATAGATAACTATGAAAGAATACGTGTTTGTGGCCCCAATAACAAATTTAATAATTTTCTCTATTTTTAACCCTATCATTTATATTAAATATTTGACTATAAAAGATATGTTTTATCTTACTTTCTTTTTCAGTATTAAGGCCATTAACAATTATCAAAAATCAATGAACAAAGTAAAAAAAACACAAATTCTCTGCCTTATTTGAGATCAATCATCAACCGCGTTTCTTTTCGGTACTCTATTGAAAGAAAATATCAACCACGTTAATCACGAGATTGCACCATAGTTCTCCTTGTTTCTTATTGTTAAACGAATGAACGTCTCAATTCAAAGCTTCTTTTGGACTTCGCAACTCGCTAAGCTTTCTGATTTGGGCTAGATCCAAATTTGGAAGTTTTGATTTCGCCTTTCTTTTATATATATATATATATATATATATATATATATATTGCCTTTCTTTCCTTTCTTCTCGGCAGAATACCATTAAATTTCAACAAGCAATATAATATCATCCTTGGCTAAAGATTATTATAATACTGACAAGTGCCAATCACATATTTAAAATTGATTATTAATTCTTGGAATTGTTAATTAAATTAGGCACAGCAGCGTCGTCATTGAGGCATCAGGATTGTGACATTTAGATCTTCATGATCTCCTGTTAATCATTTGCTTCTGAAAACAACAGCTTGTCGTAAAAGACAACAAGTGACAAAAAAATAAATGTATAAATAATATGAGAGAATAGAGATCGAAGAAAAAGAAAAATTAAAGGGTCGTACCATAGCTGAAGAGAATTAGATTCTTTGGCAGCATTGTGTTACAAACCAATCCTGAATCAATTTCCTAGTATTGCACTGTTAATTTTGTACTCTTGTTGCCTCTAATGAACTTATTATTTATTACTATCCATCCATGCAATGAGTTTGCCTTGGCATCCCTATGATTTTAAGGAATTAATGCCTAGCAAGCGTTTAATAAATCGAAACTACAACACTTAACAAGAAAAAATGAAGCAAATCACTTTTGGCTTGTCATTGTGTCCAAAAGACACAAATTTTCTTTGAATAATTTAATAGTTGGAAGAAAGAAAATTTGAATTTTAAACATTTTTATTACAAACACTAAATATCAATTGGTTGAATTACAGATTCTTATTAATGGATAGGAGTTTTTCAGACTTTGAACTTTAGATTACAAGATATACTAAACTCACTTTCCAAAAATAATTAGGATAGATTCCTCTACTTAATTCGCCATGAGAGAATATATAAATGCTTTGCAATTGTTATACAGAAAAGTGCGCAGTATCAATCTTAATCAGACTTTTGGATTCAATTAAGTGAATGAAAAATCTTTAATTTGTTTGTTTTTCAAATTAAAATTATTTTTCCATCTCCTCCTTATTTGAGTTTCTGTGTGTTGAAAGAGCATGACGTAGGAGTGATGTGATTGATTGATAATAGGGAAGGAGTAGTAGTGTATATATATAATATAGTAGGGAAGGAGCCAACGTGTCGAATCATGTTTGACTTGCAACAAAAATGTGCCGAACCATGTTTGACCATCCTCTTTCTCGTACCTGGGCAAGGGCCAAGGAGCCATATTTTGACTCTTAAGACAACATGGCTGCGCCTTCACTTGAGTTTCCAATTTCGCCTGTGCCCCAACTGACTCCATGGATAAATACTTGCAGCTTTAGTGCCAGACACGTTTACAGATCGTTGCTTACGATTAGGGGTGACAATTTTTATCCATATCTATGAACCCATCCATTACCCACCTTATTTGGATAAGTCTTAACTCAACCCATTTCAATATTTGGGTTAAATGGATAAAGACCCATTTGGTTATTTAATTAGATGGGTCTAAATGGATAATTCCACTAATACCCACTAAACCCATCTAAAATTTAAATAAACAACATAAAATCTAAATTTCTAGAAAATGACTAAAATACCCTTGAAACTTAAAAAAATGACCAAAATACTACCAAAATTTAAAAAATGACCAAAATACCCCCAAAACCTAAAAAATGACCAAAATACCCCCTAAAACCTAAAAATTACCAAAATCCCCCCAAAACCAAAAAAATGACCAAAATATCCTTGAAACCCAAAAAATGACCAAAATACCTCCAAAACCCAACAAATGACCAAAATACCCCCCGAAACCTAAAAATTACTAAAATACCCCCAAAATCCAAAAAATGACCAAAATACCCCAAAAACCTAAAAATGACAAAAATACCTCCAAAACCCAGAAAATAACCAAAATACCCCTAAAACCCAAAAAAATGACCAAAATACTCTCAAAACCCAAAAAATGACCAAAATACCTCTGAAACCCAAAAAATGACCAAAATACCCCCCAAAACCCACAAAATGACCAAAATACCTCCAAAATCCAAAAAATGACCAAAATACCTCTGAAACCCAAAAAATGACCAAAATATTCCTAAAACCTAAAAATTACTAAAATACCACCAAAACCCAAAAACTGACCAAAATACCCCCGAAACCTAAAAATGACCAAAATACCTCCAAAACCCAAAAAATAACCAAAATACCCCTGAAACCCAAAAAAATGACCAAAATACCTCCAAAACCCAAAAAATAACCAAAATACCCCTGAAACCCAAAAAAATGACCAAAATACTCCCGAAACCCAAAAAATGACAAAAATACCTCTGAAACCCAAAAAATGACCAAAATACCCCTAAAACCTAAAAATGACCAAAATACCTCAAAAACTCAAAAAATGACAAAAATACCCTCGAAACCCAAAAATGACCAAAATTCCCCCAAAACCCAAAAAATGACCAAAATACCCCCAAAACCCACAAAATGACCAAAATACCTCCAAAATCCAAAAAATGACCAAAATACTTCTGAAACCCAAAAAATGACCAAAATACCCCTAAAACCTAAAAATTACTAAAATACCACCAAAACCCAAAAACTGACCAAAATACCCTCAAAACCTAAAAATGACCAAAATACCTTCAAAACCCAAAAAATAACCAAAATACCCCTAAAACCCAAAAAATAACCAAAATACCTCTGAAACCCAAAAAATGACCAAAATACCCCTAAAACCTAAAAATGACCAAAATACCTCCAAAACCCAAAAAATGACAAAAATACCCTCGAAACCCAAAAAATACCAAAATTCCCCCAAAACCCAAAAAATGACCCACCCCCAAACCCACAAAATGACCAAAATACTCCAAAATCTCTAAAATGAGCAAAATACCCAAATGTCCAAAATATCCCCCAAAACCAAACTGACCAAAATACCCTCAAAACCAAAATGACCAAATACCCCAAACCCACAAAATGAGAAAAATACCTCCAAAACCTCTAAAATGAGCAAAATACCCCCCCCCCCCCAAAACCTCTAAAATGTCCAAAATATCCCCAAAACCCAAAAATTACCAAAATACCGTAAAAACCCCAAAAAATGACCAAAATGCTTCATAAACCTAAAAAATGACCAAAATACCCCCCTAAACCTTAAAAATGACCGAAATACCTTTGAAACCTTAAAATTATCAAAAATACCCCCGAAACCTAAAAAATGACCAAAATACCTCTGAAACCTGTAAAATGATTAAAATACCCCAAGACCTAAAAAATGACTAAAATAACCCCAAAACCTATTACAATGACCAAAATATCCCAAAAACCTAAAAAAATGACCAAAATACCCCCAAAACCTAACAATTACCAAAATACGCCCTAAACCTAAAAAATTACCAAAATACTCCTTAAACCTAAAAAATGACCGAAATACCTCTAAAACCTAAAAAATAACCAAAATAACCCCAAAACCTAAAAAAATGATCAATAAAAACCCATGAAACCCAAATTATGACCAAAATGCCCCTAAACATGTAAGATGACCAAAATACACCTGAAACATCTAAAATTACTGAAATAGAGGTTTCAGCGTATTTTGGATGTTTCAAGGATATTTTTGACAAATTAAAGGTTCTAAGAGTCTTTCATTCATTTTATAGGTTTCGAGGGAATTTTGGTAATTTTTTAGATTTCGGGGTTATTTTGATCATCTTTTAGATTCTAAGGGTATTTTAGCCCTTTTTTAGGTTATGAGGGCGTTTTTGTCATCTTTTAGTTTTAGGGTTATTTCGGTAAATTTCTAGGGTTCAGAAGCATTTTGGTAATTTTTAGGTTTTGGGGTATTTCGGTAATTTTTTAGGTTTCGGTGGTATTTTGGTCATTTTTAGGTTTCGAGGGTATTTCGGTCATTTTTCGGGTTTCAAGGGTACTTGGTATTTTTTGAGTTTCGGGGGTATTTTGGTATTTTTTGAGGTTTTGGGGGTATTTTGGTCATTTTTAGGTTTTGGGAGTATTTTGGTAATTTTTTGGGTTTCGAGGGTATTTTGGTAATTTTTAGATTTTGGGGGTATTTTGGTCAGTTTTTGGGTTTCGGGGGTATTTTGGTAATTTTTTAGGTTTCGGGGTATTTTGGTCATTTTTTGGGTTTCGAGGGTATTTTGGCCATTTTTTGGGTTTTGGAAGTATTTTGGTAATTTTTAGGTTTCAGGGGGTATTTTGGTAATTTTTTGGGTTTCAGGGGTATTTTGGTAATTTTTAGGTTTTGGGGGTATTTTGGTCATTTTTTTTGGTTTTGGGGGTACTTTGGTCATTTTTTGGGTTTCGGAGGTATTTTGGTCATTTTTAGGTTTTGATGGTATTTTGGTCATTTTTTTGGGTTTTAAGGGTATTTTGGTCGTTTTTTGGGTTTTGGGGTATTTTGGTCATTTTTAGGTTTTGGATGTATTTTGGTCATTTTTTAGGTTTTGGGGGGTATTTTGGTAATTTTTAGGTTTCGGGGGTATTTTGGTCATTTTTTGAGTTTTTGGGGTATTTTGGTAATTTTTTGGGTTTTAGGGGGTATTTTGGTCATTTTAGTGGTTTTTAAGCATATTTGGTGATTTTAAAGATATCAGGGGTATTTTGGTCATTTTAGAGGTTTCATGGGTATTTTGGGATAATTTTAGAGATTTTTGGGATAATTTTGGATGTCCAAGGGTATATTGGTAATTTTGGAAGATTAGGGGTATTTGCATTATTTTAGGTATTTATGGGTATTTTGGAGGTCAAGAGAGTATTCAAGTAGTTTTAGAGGTATTTGGGTCATATTGGGTTAAATGAGTGGGTTACTAATTAAATGGGTTGGGTTGGTAATGGATAATTAATTTATATATAAACGGGTCATAAATGGATAAATGGGTAATTATACACCCAACCCATCTATGACCCAACCCATTTATGACCCAACCCGCCCATTTACCACCCCTACCTACGATGTTGTCTACTATCTACCATTTCTTCCGTTTTTTTTTTTTTTTTTTTTTTTTTTTTACAGACTTTCCCACTTGACTGGAGCCTTGGGGGCCAAAAAAAAAAAAAAAAAAATGCAGCTGGCTTTCTAAACTCAATACTCAAAAGGCTGCAGGATTATTAAGGTTAAATACAAATTTGGACCCGTACCCAATAATCCGTTTGAACTCTTACATGGAAAAAAAATGTTGCAATAAGTAATAGAAATGATTAAGAGGGCGTTTGGGCTCTGCATCTCATGTCTGCATTTTCTCCAAAGCGCGTTTTCTCCATTTTTTTTTTTTTTTTTGGCCCACATTTGTTGACTTTGGGAGACAAATTTTACTGTTATGAACAGTGTATGAACTGTTCACGCACTGTGCTGACACTGTTCACGTATTAAAAAATATTAAAAATGGGTCCAACGGTACTATTTACACATTTAAACATTATTTTGCTACAGTGTTTTTAGTTTTCAGTTTTCAGTTTCAGCAACAATAAGCTCAATCCAAACGGACCCTAAGAGGGCGTTTGGGCTCTGCGTCTCACGTTTGCGTTTTCTCCAAAGTGCGTTTTCTCCCTTTTTTTTCTTTTTTTTGGCCCGCATTTGTTGACTTTGGGAGACAAATTTTACTATTATGAACAGTGTATGCACTGTTCACATACTGTGCTGACACTGTTCACGTATTAAAAAATATTAAAAATGGGTTCCACAGTACTATTTACACATTTAAAAATTATTTTGTTACAGTGTTTTCAGTTTTCAGTTTTCAGTTTCAGCAACAATAAGCTCAATCCAAACGGACCCTAAGTCTAAAGACCATCCCAAGTAAGGGTTTCAAAATTCGACACAACCTACAAATATGATACGATACGAAATTAGCAAGTTATGAATTGAAGTATAATGGGTTCATGTCATATTTGAGTTGACATAACTGACTCGATAATAAATGTGTTTTGTTCATGTCCCACCCACAGAACCCATTTGATCTGTCCAACCTGTTTAATTAAATATCATTTTACCAATATACACTTCAAAATCCTAGGTATATAAGATTATTAGTTTTTATGGTTTATTTTCTTTGACATATTGTGATCGATTATTTGTGATATTGAGATATGATTTAGTTTTGAATAATTATTTGTTATGCAATTATTCGTTAGTTCTGAATTTTATTTTAAAAGAAAAAATCTATTTGTTTGGTTTTTTATAGTTCAAATCAATTTGGTCAATAATATTTTTTTTTTGTTTTGATAAAATCTAATAAATGGGTTAACACGACTAACCCGTTTAATAAAAATGTTGTGTTAGGATTAAGGAATCTTAACCCATTTAATAAACGTATTGGGTTAGTGTCTACCCATATAGTCGAATACTCATGAATTAACACGACATGAACCCGACACACGAACATGAATTGTCACCCCTAATCCCAAATACACATCCAAAGCTAAGTGTCACCTGGTAATTGGTATACCTTTTTTCTTTTCTATTTTTTTAACAAGTACCTATGGTAGTCTCGTATGTAAGTGCTAAAATTCAATCACAATTTAATATCTAAGTAAGTTGTGAAATTAAGTGTGAGTTTGAATGCATTCGTAAGTGACTAAATAGAAATACAAAACCATTTTAAGCCAACTCGTTCTTTTACAAATAATAGATTTTGACTTGATCTCGTTGATTCAATCTAGGACTTGACCTAATTTGGCTCAATTACCAAGTCTTTTTTATAACATTTAAAACTAACTATTTTTATTAACTCATTTTTAATATATATACTAGAGTGTAACCCCGTGCATATGTACATGTACATTTAAAAACAATTACAATTACACATATATATGATTTGAAATCTAATTGGATCTAGACTCTTCGGTTTTTGCCCCCAATAATTTACTTGCCACAAAATTTAACAAATTAGATGGGACACATGACGCAAAATTGAACTCCAATTAAAATTCAATCTAAAATCTAATTGAATTTAGACCTTTTGATTTTTGCACCTAATAATTCACTTGACACAAAAATTTAAAAATTAAATGACACGTGACACAAAATTAGACTCAAATTTAGAATTTAATTAAATTTTCTCTCTACTTTAATTAGCTATTAATATATATATATATATATGACTTATAAATTTGAATTTTTTTAGTTATATGATTATGTTTTTTATGGTTTATTATATTGGACTTCTCGTTTTCTACATTAAATTAACTAATTTGGTACAAAAATTTAAAAATTTAGATTAGATGGAACACGTTGCGCAAAGTTAAACTCTAATTGAAATTCAATTTTTATCTAAATTAACTCACTTGGCACAAAATTCTAAAATTTAGATTAGATGAGACACATGACGTAAAATTAGACACTAATTGAATTCTAATTTGAAATTTAATTGGATTTTCTTTCTGCTTTACCTATTATTATATATATAGATTTGTGTACTAAAGTTATATTATATTTTCTATATTATAGATGAAAATATCAATAATATTAGTTGTCAACTTAATGTGAAATTTCCAAATATAAATATTTTTAGTATTGGATCTGTAAGGACCAGATTTGAATTCCTAGCCTAGCAAATAGATGGACTTAGGCCCAAAAAACCCAAAACAACAAATTTATAGAGAGTGGGTTGGAAAAAATGAGCTTTAATGGATTAGACAAACACAAAAGCAGAATTGGATGACAAGAAGATGTAAATGGACAGGTTTGTAATGAAGAAAATCGTCCTCGGCAAAGTCTGAGGAGATCTGTTCTTATATATTTCTTTCAGATTTGATTATAAAGTCAGTTCTTGATGCTATTGTTATTTTCTCTTTTTCTTTTGATCCTCTTGTCTCATTGCCCCTTCTTCTTTTATATTGTCTCCTCATATCATCTCCACCTTCCACGTGCATGCCCGATGGTTGGTGTTGATACTTGTCACATCAGCACCTCCCATAATTTTTCATGTAGCAGCTGTAAGGCTGATAATCACTTTTCAGGTATCACCTCCACATTAATGCGGCCAGAGAGTTAGCTACAATACATTTAATGCAGTGGTAGCAGTTTTCTCCTTAGATATTTTAGGACTTCTCCCTTTCCTATGTCTTTGCCATGCCTATCTATACTGACTGAACTTCCTGGAACGTTCCCTTGAACAATGGATCACTCCTCTTGACCTCGGTCTCTATTAGCCGAGAAGGTATTCATCCTCGGAAAATCCTCCCGAGCCACTATGACCAAAATCAACTTCTTTATTTACTAACACAGTCTCTTTTGTTAAAGATTCTTCCTCCTCGGACAACTCCTAGTCCTCAGCTTGGGCTACAGGCCCAATATACAAATAGATACTAGACCCCTGGGCCCAATGTCCCTACAGGATCCACTAAGTAGTGTTTTAAAAGTTCATTATAAATTTTTTTTCTATACTTGCGTGAGTTTGTTGTTTGTTTTGCTTTGTTTTGGTTTTTTTTTTTTTTTTTTTTTTTTTTTTTTTTTTTTTTTTAATTTCTAGTTTATTTGCTTATATATAGCTTTTTATAACCTAAATTTTTTACGTGAAAATATACTTTTGCCAACTTTAAATATATAAGCAAATAAGGTTTTAGTCAAATGAACTAATATAATGCACACTTATTTTTATAGGTGATTTAACTTTATTTCATGTTTTATATATAACATTTATATGAATTTTCTTTTTGTAGAATTATTAAATTAGTATATTATTAGAATTGATTGGCGAACTATAAAATTATGATTTATATATTGTACGGCACCTAACATCCAAGTCCATTTGGGCCTTGGGCCATGGATTAATAATATGGGTCGGGGGTCCAACCTCCGCACTGCTAAGGATCCCGCCCCAAGCCCACAATAACTACGAGTCTAAGTTGGGTGTTGTCTGAATACTTGAAAAGCAGATTGCGGGTGCCCCGCTCACATATTGCTCGGAAAATCATCCCTGGACAATATACACATGCTCGGTCATATCGCCATTTGAGTGCTCAACAGAACCCTAGGAAACTCTGCTGCTGAACACACTTGCTGCAGTGGGAACCATTTTCAAAGTCACTCATACCTAAACATCCACTTAAATTTGTCAACATTGGACCTCTCTTTGCACTAGCTAAAAAGATAATGATGATCCCCTCATTAACAATGGGCTAAAAATAGGAGAAACTAATGAATGGTAAGGGGATGCAATTTTGTGAGGAGAAAAGAAAGAGAAAGAGAGGGTCTGAGAGGAAGAAAACGTAGAAAAAGAGAGAAAAGTGATCTCATTGAGTCTCTAAACCTAGAACAACCCAAAGTAGGATACCCAGACCCACCATACAAATAAGTTGTGAGCCCAAGTAGCGGTTTGACCTAGCAAACCTGTCTTTGGTGCGCACATATATTATTCAACTTTTTATCTTTGAGTGTTTTCTTTTTTCCTTATATTTGTATTGAAAGAAACATGAAAAAAATATAAATTATACTATTTCCCCCCCCCCCCCCTTTTTTGTGAAACTTTTAGAGCTAGAACTCTACTTTTTATTGAAATCCCAAATGGGTATAACTCGTTGAGTTCTAACTAAAAAGATTTGTAGCATTTTGACTATTTGGCAAACTATAGTTAATAGTGTTTTAAAATTTTGGATTTTGTGTAAGCTACAGTGTTCCCTAAATGTAGGGAGACACTATAGCAGTAACTTATTTCAGGAAATGGGAAGGGAAACCATTGTGCGGTGGGTTTTTATTAAACTTCTTTCCTTAAATTGACGTCTTATTCTATTTTAGGGAAATCAGTGTGAATACTCTAAATCACTTTTCTCTTTCTTGCATATATATATATATATATATGTGTGTGTGTGTGTGTGTGTGTGTGTGTGTGTGTGTGTGTGTGTGTGTTATTTTACTAATATATACTGTGCGCACCAAAGACGGGTTTGCTGGGCCAAACCGCTACTTGGGCTCACAACTTATTTGTATGGTGGGTCTGGGTATCCTACTTTGGGTTGTTCTAGGTTTAGAGACTCAATGAGATCACTTTTCTCTCTTTTTCTACGTTTTCTTCCTCTCAGACCCTCTTTTTCCCTCTCTTTTCTCCTCACAAAATTGCATCCCCTTCTCATTCATTAGTTTCTCCTATTTGTAGCCCATTGTTAATGAGGGGATTATCATTATCTTTTTAGCTAGTGCAAAGAGAAGTCCAATGTTGATAAATTTAAGTGGATGTTTAGGTATGAGTGGCTTTGGAAATGGTTCCCACTGCAGCAAGTGTGTTCGGCAGCGGAGTTTCTTAGGGTTCTGCCGAGCACTCAAATGGCGATATGATCGAGCATGTGTATATCGTTCGGGGATGATTTTCCAAGCAGTATATGAGCGGGGCACCCGCAGTCCGCTTTTCAAGTATTCGGACAACACCCAGCTTAGACTTGTAGTTATTGTGGGCTTGGGGCGGGATCCTTAGCAGTGCGGAGGTTGGACCCCCGACCCATATTATTAATCCGTGGCCCAAGGCCCAAATGGACTTGGATGTTAGGTGCTGTACAATAGTCCCCCCTTGATTCGTTCATGACTCCTGGGGACGAATCAAGGAGCGAAAGAGGCAGCAGTTTGCCCGAGAAATCCAACGGGTGCGTTTTGGGTGGTTACAGTGGTCCATTAATGCATTTCTCAAAAGGCGCATTGCTTCAGACCTTCTGGTTCTGCCATCATTATTATCTGTCGGTTCACAAACCGAGGCGCGCGTGTTGGTTGCTCTGGGTATTTCTAAGGCCACTCCTTTTTACTTCATCATTTACTAATTAATACCAATTATTGCTTATTAACTGATGCTCATTTCCCTTGGTTCCTATAAATAGTTCATCATAATCCATCTTCTCACTTTTAATTCTTCGTTCCTCTGAAATTTCTCTCTGTCGAGCATTCACTTGCGTACCTGTCCACAAACCCAGAATCCTCCTCTCCCTTAGAGCCAAAAGTAAGTCTTCTTCTCCTTTCCTTTGCTTTTATTTCCTTTCCTAGAGTTCTTTCTTAGTCTTAGGCTTTAGGATGGTTTTGCTTATCTTTTGAATGCCGGAGCGCCCTTAGTTGCTTTTAGGCAAAACTTTAGCATCCCTGATGATGTGGAGATGGCGTATTGCCATGAAAGCGAGATCGCTCTCCACAAAGGGGAAGGCATGACCTTTTTCCCGTTGATGTCTATTCTAGAGGGCGGGGTTAGGTTTCCTATAGACCCACTTTTACTTAATACCCTTAGATACTATGGATTGAGTCCCGACCAACTTTCCCCTAACTTTTTCCGGGTAGTAAGTTGTGTGAGTAGGTTAAACCAAACGTTTGGTTTGCAATTAGACCATCATGACATAAACCACATGTACAGCCTATGTGGAAAAAAGAAATCCAATTACTATTTAAAGACTAGAGACATGAGGGTACGGCTAATTTCATGTTTGCCGGACTCTAATAGGAACTCTGTCGGGGAATACATCCGAGTGCGCGACAACTGGTTTGCCGGTGGTATCCCACCCCCTTTATCTCGGTGCGAAATTGGTTCATTCTAATCTTTAATTTATTATATCCTTTCTGTTCGTAACTATTTTATTTACCCTAACTCTGACTCGCCATCTTTTACTGCAAATGGTTCGATGTTTACCCAGGACATCAGAATGGTTCACGTTCGGGACTTGAACTTTGTGCTCAGGTCCGAAATTTTTGTGCACCGGAATGGGCAACTCTGTGCATCTCACCTCATCCTTGGCGTAGATCCGGTGTACTCTACTTGGCAACCCTTTAGCCAAGCCCTTATTGTTGACAGTCCTTTCCTCTCCTACATAGACGTTAGGCATACGAACTTTCTTCCTCTCAATTTTACCGTAGGCGAAGCCTGAGACCTCGGCCCGCGATACACCTATTTGGATGAACTCGCGCCTATAAGGGACGAATCAGCCAAAGCAGACTCCAGATATCTTCGGGAACGTGCTCATGAGGCCGTTCAGCGTGTGTTGTTGTACCTGCAGAACCCGAGCCTCCTGTTCAGGTAGCTGAACAAGAAGCCGTAGAATCCAGTGACTCTTCCAGGACGCATTCTGTTCTTGAAGACATGGTGACCCATAAGACTTTGACCGTTAGCCTTTTTATTCCTGGGGCAAGTTAGGCCGTTCAGCAGTAGCCATCCCAAGGGCGTGTCAAGGCTCCTCTCGCTCATCCTCCACCTCCTTCTCCTTCCGAGCGAACTCGTAAGAGATAACGGGTCGCTGACCTAACCTCCACTAGCCTGGGAGACGCTCAGGTTCAAACTCCCCACCAACCGTCCAGGGGTGTCACTATTCGGGAGCCCCCGGCCCAGGTTGGGATAAACGTGGCCTCATCCTCTAGACCGGCGCAGTTATGGCAACCCACATTTGAGTTAGATGGCATGCCCCTCCCGACTAGCGCTAGTGTTCGGGCATGGGAGAAAGGAGAAGGGGGCCGTGTTGCCCAAAACTTGGTGCACGGTCTCCTTTTACCTAAGGACGTGAGCGCTTTTGCTGATGGGACCGATAAGTCCATGGGGAGAAAACTCCTATGGCACACTATTGCGGTAACATCTCTTCTTTTGTACACTTGCTTTTTACACATATTCTTATTATTGCCATATATGTTGCTCCTCTAAGTTACCGTGCGTGAGTAATGTCGTCTCTAACAGGCCGCTCAGCTAGCCCATATCCTGAACGAGAGGCTGAAGGACCTAACTGAGGAGGTTGACCGAGAGAAAGTCGGCAGGGAAGAGGCTGTAAAAACGGCTAAGGAGAAAATGAAAACTGCTGAGTCTGCCGAGAAGAGGGCTGCTGCCGCGGAGAAATCCCAGGCGTCAGCTGAGAAAAAGGTCGGTGGAGCTGGTGACGTAGCAAAATGAAACAGAAGTGAAGCTGGCCAAAGCAGCGAGTTTAAACGCTACCTTGTCCGAGGAAGTTGCTGATTTACGGGCGGCCCTGGAAGCTTGTGAGAGTAAGTGGTATGATGAGGGTTTTGTCGATGCAGAGAAGGGCGTGGAGCCGGTAGTAATGCAAGATTTGCAGCTGTCTTTTCAGGAGGGCTGGATAGCTGCCTTACAGGCCTTAGGGGTGCCCGAGGACTCCCTTCTTAGGGACCCTGGCCGGATCCCCTTTCCAGATCCTACCCCAGACGCACAGAACCTTGCAGGACCAAATGATGAGGAGGAAACGGATAGTTTGAGGGAGCTGGTGGGGCAGATTGACGCTCATGTGGAAATGATCAGGACAGAAGCCACCAGCAACCCCCCTACTGATAGCCCTTCTGGTGAAAATGTTCATCTCTAACCCTCTGTATCTGAGCACCATTCTACCGAGATGGCCTCTGGGACGCAGCCCGTGGATCTTACTTCCTAATTACTGAACCTGTTTTACTTTATCTTTTATTTGCTTCTATTTAGTAACTTTTATTTTGAGTTGATTTGCCCATGTCGTCGGGCTGTGGCGACTAAACAGTTAATTTCTGGTTTCTTTACTAAACAGTGTAGGGGTCTTTTTTGTGTATTGTGTGTTGGGCTAGGCTATCTCCTACGGTAATGGGCCCGAATGTTTCTAAGTAAGGGAGTTGGGGCCGGTCTAACTGTAACTCAATTTGGGCCAGTTTGTGAACAAACTTATGCCTTGTCTACCAGGAGTAAGCTTACAGCAAGCAGAACTGTTTCAGACGAGTTACGGCAGACAGATATAATAATAATAACCAAAACAGAATATTCTTACTATTTAAATAAATGGCTATGTAATCCCTACTTATAAAGCACGATTACAGTCATGATGATGTCATTCACAGAGAAAGTAAAGGAGAAATAAAATAATACGAACTAATCAAATGGGCATAAATCAAGTTTTAAGTTTAGTCTGCCGAAGCAAAGCCAAAGAGGGGAGAACGTCTCTTCTCAATGCAAATAATCTCCCAGAAAAAAGATCCTGCCGTGGGGATTAATGGCTTTGAGGAAGTCGGACCTGAATGGTTATTGCCCAAAAGAGGTCCTTGTTACGTTTTGGAAGAGAGCAGGATTTGAAGGGGGAGAGAGGGAAACCGATTTATTGGTGTATGCCCACTGTATTACCTCTCATTTTTTCTTTAATTTTCTCTCTTTTCTTATTTTTTTTCTTTCTTATCTTTTTTTCTTTTCTTTTTACTCTGTTTTTCCTTTTACTCCCAGAATGCTCTGTTTTTCAGTCCTTTTTTCAGGGCACGGCAAGGGCCCTTTTATAATGCTTGCCGTGACCAATGTTTTACCATTTTTCCCCTTAGCCGCCTTTGTCTGGTCTGGGCGTACTTGCCGACCACCAAGTCTGTGCGACATTCACCCTTGTCAGACAGAGGCAGGTTTGTTTCGTTCCTCAGTATACCGTAGCACTTCTTTCCTGCCACGGTATAAATGCTTTTCTCTCTTTCCCTCAAGGCATGCACCCAATGGTTCCCCCTCAAACTTGCCTCTTTTGGGTGGTTTATCATCCCAGCAGGACGTACCTTCCAAAAGGGCTTGGGCAGGAGCCGCAAAATAGATCTTTTCCCCTCTCCCCACCACCAAACCATATCCCCTTTATCTCTTACCTTTGGCCTATGGCCCCATCACGTCCTATATTGGCTGGGTACAGGCTGGTGGTGCCTGGGCCTTGCGCATGCTTCCCTTTCAGATATGTCCAAGAGTTTGCCTGCTGCTCATGCGTTTGCCGTGATCTGGAGACTCTTCGTCTGTGTTTTCTGACCTTTCATGTGGGCTTTTCTTTGGTTTCCCGCTCCATTCAGGAGCTGGGTTTTGTATTATGATGGGCCTTACATTTCTTTGGTCCACTCTTGATTTTCTTTATTTCCTGCAACGTTGGACTGTTACTCCTGCCGTAATAACTTAATCTTGCTGGACCTCTTCTGGGCCAGCCGTTTATTCCTTTTCTCAGTGGCTTGTCATGGGCACTGTTTTGCTTTTACTTATGGGCTCCTATGTCCCTTTGAGCTTTCTTTTGGGCATCCACAGCTTGATTGCTTTCTTTGGGCTTCCTCGACCCGTTTGCTAATTCCACACTCCCATGGGCTTTTTACTAACTTCATTGGGCTTCCCTGGCCTAATAACCTTATTCTTATCCTTGGGGTTCATGGGCCTGCTATAAACCCCTTACTCTCTTAGTTTGCATTGTCTTGGGCCTGCGGCGGCCCTTTCTCGCTTTTCTACCTCATACACTGCCCATGGGATACTATTTCTTTCTTTCCTGGCTTCTTTGAGCCCGCTTGCCTCTTCAAGACCCATTTGTTTATTCGTTGGGCCTGTGATCCATTACTCCTGCCGCTTGGGCCTAATGGGTTTTTACTATCTATTTTGTCAATTCTTTGTTGCCTTCATTATTGGCCTTTCTTTCTGTCTGCCTGGGCTTCCACAAATGGCCCTCAACAAACAGTTACTTAATTTCTGGATTTAAACTTAATGTCACCGGGTTTTGGTGATGAAGTAATTGATTTTTCATGCTTGATTTTGACTAAGGTTTATTTGCCGACCAGTTACCTTAATCGTTTTTATGACTATGCATCTATATTTTAACCTCTTTGTAAATATTTCAGAGATTCCGTGCATGCATGTTTCACTAATGAACAGGGCATGTTTCCGCCCTGGAATATAATATTTTCTTTTGTAATACTTTTGTCCTTAGAACGTTTTGAATAAGGTTCTCACCTGCTTGGTGATAGGGATCGAATTGAGAAGCAGGCTTCTGTCCTTAGAAATTTTTGAATAAGGTTTTCACCTGCTCGATGATAGGGATCGAATCGAGAAGCAGACTTCTGTTCTTAGAAATTTTTGAATAAGGTTTCCACCTGCTCGGTGATAGGGATCAAACCGAGAAGCAGACTTCTGTCCTTAGAAATTTACTAATTGCTTGAATCTCTTCAGCTTCCTCTGTGTTTATCAACAGGACGTACTAAAAAAAATAGAATTGGTTGGGCCTGCATGAACTAGTTACATCGTTATCATATTAGTTAGTACAAAGTACATTTTTCTGTGCCTGGACGGTCATTAATAAAACTTCTTAAGATTATAAGCATTCCAAGGCCGGGGCAACGGTATCTCGTTCATGTTTTCCAGATAATACGCTCCTACACCTGCAATGACTGTAATTCTGTATGGTCCTTCCTAAGTTTAGGCTAGCTTCCCGGTGTTTGTATCTCGCATGCTTTCTACTGCTTTCCTCAGTACCAGGTCTCCAGCATTGATTTCCCTCACCCTTACATCTTGGTTATAACGTCGTGCAAGCTTTTGTTGATACTCAGCTAGTCGTATAGTCGCTGTGTCTCGGTATTCTTCAAGTAAATCGAGACGCTCCATCAGATGACCGTCATTCTGGGACGTGTTGAATTCTGAAACTCACGCGTTACACAAATTAACCTCGGCTGGTATCACGGCCTCCGCCTCGTTCGTGAGAGAGAATGGGGTCTCCCCCATAGACCTCCGAGGAGTTGTCCAGTATGCCCACAAAACATTGGGTAGTTCCTCGGCCTAGTTACCCTTTGCACCTTTCAGTCTTCTCTTCAAGCTGTTCACGATTACCTTATTCACGGCCTTAGCCTGGCCATTACCTTGGGGATATGCTGGAGAGGAATATATGTTCCTGATACCGAGTTTGCTGCAAAATTCACGGAAAGCTTGGCTGTCGAACTGCAATCCATTATCTAATATAAGGGAGTCCGGAACCCCAAACCAGGTGATTATATTCTTCCATACGAATTTCTTCACATCTACGTCCCGGATGTTAGCCAGAGCCTCTGCCTCCGCCCATTTGGTGAAGTAATCCACGGCTACCAAAACGAATCTTCGATTTCCCGTTGCTCGGGGAAATGATCCGAGTATACCCAGCCCCCATTGTGCGAAGGGCCAAGGACTACTAATCGGGTTCAAATGGCCGGTAGGCTGGTGAATCAGAGGGATATGCTTCTGACATTGGTCACACTTTCGAACGTATTCTGCGATGTCCTTCTGCATTTGGGGCCACCAGAATCCCTGAGTCATTGCCCGGTGCGCCAATGATCGTCCTCCTACATGACTGCCGCATACCCCTTCATGCAGCTCGGCCAAGAGTTGGCCTACTTTCTCTGGGTGTAAGCACAAAAGATACGGTCCCCTAAATGACCTGCAATAGAGCTTCCGGTCTTTGGACAACCAATACTGGGCGGCTACCCTGCGGATCTTGTTGGCTTCCTTCTCATCGTCCGGGATTCGGTCGTCGGCTAAGAAGTCAATGATGGGATTCATCCAGCTCGGTCCAAGTGTTGTGACTGTTGTGACTTCGACCTTTGCAGCCCCCTCATCTCCCGCCACCTTAATGCTAGGCTTAAGGACAAGTTCCACTCTGATTAGTCGGGGAATTTCCTCGGCAATTGACGATGCCAGTGTGGCGAGGGAGTCGGCATGTCTGTTCTATGCTCGGGCCACTTGGATCACCTCCACCGTACAAAAGTTACTTATGGTCTGCTTTACCAATTCTAAGTACGCTTTCATCCGAGGATCTCGAGCCTCAAAACTCCCCTGCACCTGGTTGACTACGAGTCGTGAATCCAAATAAATTTCCACATCCCGAGCTTCTAACCTTGAGACTGTCCTCAATCCGGCAAGCAAAGCTTTATACTCTGCCTCGTTGTTGGAGGCGTTAAACCCCAATCTAAACAAATGCTCCAAGAGAATACTCTCCGGGGTAATTATGATGATCCCGGCTCCGGCCCCTTTGGCGCTGGAAGCACCGTCCACATGCACCTTCCATGGGCAATGTTCTAACTGACAGACCATTTCCCCTTTAGGAGAGAATTCCGCCACAAAATCAGCTAATACCTACCTTTTTACTGAACTTCTCGGCTTATACCTTACGTCGAATGCCCTGAGCCGTGTCCCCCACTTAGCTATTCACCCCGTGAAATCAGATCTTTTCAATAATGACTGTAGGGGGTATTCGGTCAACACATACATGGTATAAGCTTGAAAATACTGAGGCAACTTCCTGGTGGCATGTACTAGGGCCATCACCAATTTCTCTAAAGGCAAATATCTGGTCTCTGCGTTGACTAGGGTCTTGCTAATATAATACACGGGTTGTTGTACTCCCCGATCTCTTAAAAGCACGACACTTACAACATGGTCGGATACCGAGAGGTACATAAACAGCTCCTCTTTGGGCTCTGGTGTAGTCAACATCGGCGCTTGTGTTAAGTATTCCTTGAAATCCTGGAAAGCCTTTTCACATTCATCATCCCACCGAAATCCCTTCCACTTCTTTAAAAGTTGATAAAATGGATGGCAGCGATCTGAGAATTTTGAGATAAACCGATTAAGAGTGGCCAACATCCCAGTCAACACCTGTACTTCTTTCAGATTACTCGGCGACCTGAGCCACTTCACGGCCTCTATCTGGTCGGGATTAACCTCTATCCCGTAGCTGGTGATCAAGTACCCCAAATATTTGCCAGCTCCTACTCCAAAGGCACATTTTTCTGCGTTAAGGCGCAATCTATGTTTTCGCAATACCTCGAACACACCCTGAAGATCCTTTACATGTCGTGCCTCTTGCTTGCTCTTCACCACCATGTTGTCAATATATACTTCAACCGAATGCCCAATTTTATCCCGAAACATCCTCGTCATCATTCGCTGGTATGTCGCCCCGGCATTCTTTAACCCAAAGGGCATCACAATGTAATGATAATTAGCGTCGGGGGATATAAATGCCGTTTTCTCCTGGTCTTCGGCGGCCAGGGCAATCTGATGGTATCCTTGAAAGGCATCCAGGAAACTCATCCTTGGGTGCCCATAAGTGGCGTCCACCAATTGATCAATTTTTGGCATGGGAAACGGGTCCTTTAGGCATGCTCGATTTAATTCCGTGAAATCCACACAGACCCTCCATTTGCCGTTCTTCTTCTTGACGACCACGGTGTTTGCTAGCCACTCCAGGAAAAAGGTCTCCTTTATTGCTCCGACCTCTTTCAACTTCTCTACCTCCTGCTTTACAGCCTCAACTGGTTTTCTAGGGCAACATGGATAACTTAAATCACCCCTACAGGGGGTGGGAGAAGGTTTCCCCTTTGCAGAGTATCTTCCCTTGCGATTTTGTTGCCCGAGTCTAGCACGAAATTCTTTAAATGCCCGACCTTGACTAATTACCCGAGGTGATCCTTCAACACCCGGCACTGTTCGGTAGTGTGACCTTTGTCTCGGTGATAAGTGCAGTACAGATTCTGATTCCTTCTGGATGGGTCCCCTCCCATCTTGTTCGACCACCGAAAATACAGTTCATGTTTGATCCGGTCAAGAATCTTGTGTACTGGTTCCTTAAACGTCACATTCACTTCTCCCATCTGTGCGGTCGGCTCTTGAATCGTCAGACCCCCCCGAGATCTGAATGGAAAACCAGTTTGCTAGGGACGATTCATCATTAGTGCTTTACCTTTGCTCTGCAGCCGGTCATCCTCTAATCGTTTATATTCCTCAATGCATCTCATAAGCTGCCGCATGCCTTCAGGAGACTTCTTGGTCAACAACTCTCGTAGCTCGGAATCCTCAGTCAACCTCATCCTAAAAGTTCTTGCTACGACTCTTTCGTTATCCCCACCTATCTCATTGTATAGCTCCTAATACCGGCTGGTGTAACTACGGAGGGTCTCTCCCGCCCTCATTTTCATTGACAGAAGTGCATCTACCGGCTGTAGGTCACAAACCGAACGCCGAACTCCTGAATTAGCTCGGAAAAACTACATATGGATCCTTTCCGTAACCCGTTAAACCACCTTAAAGCAGTTGGTCCCAGACTCGAAGGAAATACCTTGCACATCAGCGCATCGTTATGAGTATGCAAAGACATCATCTGAATATAATGATTGACGTGCTCTACTGGATCAGTTTTCCCGTCATAGCAATTGAACGGTGGGTAGGTAAACCTGTCTGGCATTTCGACCCGCTCGATTTCGTCCGAAAATAGGGATCGAGCTGCTTTTTGTAAAGCGCGACTTATAGCATCCATGGCAGCATTTCGAGGCCGCCTTTCCTCCTAGGAGACTGAGTTCCTAACTTGATTTTCCCTAGAATGTGAGCAGTCTCGGCGTTGCCCCGACTTTCGGGCGAGAGACCAGTTCCTATATCATTGAGATCCCTGCGAATGTGAACGGTCTCAGTACTGATGGGATTCTCGGGAATGTGAACGACTTCGCCGTAGCCGAGATCCGGACTGATTAGATCCCTCCCCATATCTATTTCCCCTGATGTCGACCTCCCGTTGTTGGTCATCTCTGTCTCTTCTCCGACGCCTACCCCTTACCTCCAGCTCTAAACCCCTGACTAGTCTGCGCAGCCGTTCAAGCTCTTCATCTCGTTCCTCCCTCTGCCTACATCCCGTAGCACCAGAGACTGTTCGTTGGGTTTGGTACGATCCTTCTCCCGTGCTGGACATTTCTTCTCGTTGGTCATGCTCCCTATCTTCTCGTTCCTTCTGTTTGTGCTCTCGCCAGCTAGACCCCCGAGAAGACCCTACGGATTCACTTTCCGCGTGACCCCCCGAATGCCTTTTAGACATTTTTCCCGAGCTCGAGTCCCTCTAGAACCACAGCATCGTAGGAAAGCCCCACGGTGGGCGCCAATTGTGCGCACCAAAGACGGGTTTGCTGGGCCAAACCGTTACTTGGACTCACAACTTATTTGTATGGTGGGTCTAGGTATCCTACTTTGGGTTGTTCTAAGTTTAGAGACTCAATGAGATCACTTTTCTCTCTTTTTCTACGTTTTCTTCCTCTCAGACCCTCTCTTTCTCTCTCTTTTCTCCTCACAAAATTGCATCCCCTTCTCATTCATTAGTTTCTCCTATTTATAGCCCATTGTTAATGGGGGGATCATCATTATTTTTTTAGCTAGTGCAAAGAAAGGTCCAATGTTGATAAATTTAAGTGGATGTTTAGGTATGAGTGGCTTTGGAAATGGTTCCCACTGCAGCAAGTGTGTTCGGCAGCGGAGTTTCCTAGGGTTTTGCCGAGTACTCAAATGGCAATATGACCGAGCATGTGTATATCGTCCGGGGATGATTTTCCGAGCAGTATGTGAGCGGGGCACCCGCAGTTCGCTTTTCAAATATTCGGACAACACCCAGCTTAGACTCGTAGTTATTGTGGGCTTGGGGCGGGATCCTTAGCAGTGCGGAGGTTGGACCCTCGCAGTCCGCTTTTCAAATATTCGGACAACACCCAGCTTAGACTCGTAGTTATTGTGGGCTTGGGGCGGGATCCTTAGCAGTGCGGAGGTTGGACCCTCGGTCCATATTATTAATCCATGGCCCAAGGCCCAAATGGACTTGGATGTTAGGTGCCATACATATACTTTGCCACAACTTGCACATTTATCAATTTGTGATTAGATTACATCACTTACATATAAGACCACCTTTGTTACTAGGTAAAAAATAATCCAATTATCACTTGATAGCATTCTCATCAATGTTGCTAAAATAGAATTTAGTAAAAAATATAACTAAGCTCGGTTTTAAAAACAAAATATAACTAAACTCACCCAAAATATCAATGCATTAGGCATTTAGGCTCAATACTTTATTCCTAAAATGTAACAATGAATAATGTCATATTAAGACATTGTTCATTGATTCAAAAAAATTATTCTCTCATTCTCTCTCTCAACTAATTGCTCTATGACTGTCTCTTTCACACCATAGAAAGGAAGGAGGAGATCGAACATGGATGGAGCCATGGTTTGACTTGGGGGTACCACTTACATTATTTTTTACTTACCAATAACTCATCACATCAATAATTTGTAAAAAAATTTGTAACTCTAGCATTTTCCTCATTTTAAAGACCAAATCTAAAACAAAATATACAAGTCCAAAAAAATTAGTCCAACAACAAAATTACCAATAGTAAAACTAAACAAAATTAAGCCTAGTCAACCAATTTTACCAAAAACAAACAATCTACTCCTTTAAACAACTAGCAACTAAGTAACAGAGTCAAAAGCCGAAGTCATTACACACAACCAACAGCAAAACCGCCCTCCTAACTCTACGTTTTGACTTTACCCCTGAGCTTGAAGCTGAGTAATGCTATCACATTGGAGCTACTGGAAATTGCCCAATTGCTAGATTCAATCTTCAATATGGGTCATGATGTGAGGTGGCCATGGAGCAGAGTGGAATATTCAAGCTCCAAATCCAAGTTCGATTTGTTCAACGGCAAGAAACGTTGCAGTGCCATCTTTGTTAACGAAGAGGGAAGAGGGGATTACATCTCAGCCGTGGGATCATCATGTGGTGGCCACAATGGAAAAATGTGGACAACTGGATTGGGATGGTGTGGCATCAAGTTTTGGGGGATTTGGTATGATACTAATCCGGTTTGGTGGGAAGGGGGGAATAGAAAAAAAAAATTTTAAATAGAATAGAGAAGCAAATATTAAGTCCTTTTTAAATGTATGTGAATTTCAGTTTGTTATTTTAGATTAAAATTTGACTATAATTGTATTGAACATGATATGAAAGCTTTGAACCATGTACAATTTTTGTTAAAACTTATGTAACACATGGAGTGTAGCTCTAGCAACTAGCAACAACGAAATAGGTATCTTCTGCAATGAATGTCTCATGCCAAGTGTTGCTTTCCGTGCAGCCAGTACAGACACCGGTCCTACTGGACCAAGCATCAACTTAAAAAAATTGGCAATTTTGTTTTTGTGATTTTCGCAGATATGGAAAGAAGTTATGAGGTAATCCACCCAACACCGCCCACTGCCATCCCCAATATCATGGATTCATGGCTCTGTTTTGTCCGTGTCAGCCCCACATTCGTGTATTTTTTTTTAATATAAACAAAATAGCCTAATTAAAATGATCCTAATCAAGTTGAAGTTTCACACTTCCAGTACTAATGGGTGTCTCAAAAAAATAGAGAATAAAAGAAGTTTCACTTAAATGGGGCCAAAACCAAAGCCGGTGAACGTTGAACAATTAATAGAGAAAGTCTATAAGGAAAAAGTTGACATGGGAATATTATAGTGACCAAAAATGCAGAGGAGTCAGAATTTGACCAATAGCTGAGAAACAGAGAAAGCATTTTTCTTTCTTCCCTCTTGGCTTTTTGTGAGTGAGAGCCATCATATGAACAGTGGTGAAATAGAACACAACATATATTTTCACATGGGCGAATACGAGTTAAATTATATCAATTATCAAGCGCGTACGGTACACTTATAAAAGACACAAAATTATACGCTTTGTCGAATCAGAAAAAAGAAAAGCTAGCTCCAGTCTTCTTTGAACTTTGAAGGTAAGCTAAGCTTTCAAGTTTCAACTCTTACACACTGGTTTCCAGTTCTCTTGGAGGTGCTATTTTCTTTCTCTCTCTCTCTTTTTCTAAAACAAAAATTCTTGAAAACGTTAGAAGAACCAAATATCTTGTATAACCTATAGCTCAAGGTCTTATTTTTCAGCTTTTATCACCATCATTGTTCAATTACCAATGCTACTTTTGGCCTTGAAATATGAAAATTGTTCTTAGGGTTTTGGTGGATGTTATACTTTTTTTGGACTATAATTTCTGAAACTAAGGAATTTTATGCAAATTCTTGAGTTTTTTGCTTTAGGGTCTTGGGTTTTTTCTTCCTCTTTAATCTTAGTTCCTATTTTCCCTATCCTTACCTCCGAACTTTGGTACACAAAGTGATTTGTACTTAATTAATTAATCTTTCATTTACTGTGTAATTTTTGATTTCTTTAATAAAAAGCAAATATACTACTTGGAATCATTTTCTATTATCAATATATCTTAAAATCTGCTATAGTTACTACCTTGGTGGCTCAAAATCTAAGATTTCGGTGCCTTTTTCAACTTTCCCAGGGTCCTAGATTTCATCTTTAAGGAAACAAAAAGGGTGCTTAATTTTATGGAAAGCTCATCTGCCAAATGGATATCTGAACTGGTAATATTCTTATGCAACTTATACCAATTGTTCTTGTCTTTTTTCTTTCATTTAAGTGCATGGATAAATCTTCACACTTCTCTTGGTAATACTTATATTTTTCTTTTTCTTTTTTCAGGAAATGGAAGATCCTGCCTTTATCCATCAATACGAGATCAACTCTTTCGGATACTCACTTGATGATCTTGATTTTCATTCTTTTTCTGGTGAGAGCTACCCATCCAACCCAGATCTCAATCCCAAAAGCGCATACAACTTTCATGCTTCAGTCATAGAAAATCCTCAGACTGAGCTTGGGAGACCGGCAAAACAGCTCAAGACAAACAGCTGGAATTCTTGCGCCACTGACCATATTCCTTCAAAGGCTGCTTCTTCATCTTCCTCACATTTGATTTCATTCGAGAACTCAAACTCACCCCCAGCCATTTCACAGCAATTTTATGGTCTAGACTGCACCATGAAACCAAAGAGCGAGGCGGCTTCTGATAGAAATACGAATTTCCCAGCTATGATTTCTGAGAGTTCCTTTGGGATGCAAAATTGTTCATCAAAACATGGACAGGTCCCCAAGAAGGTAGCTACAATGCCTAGAACTCCTTTACATGCACAAGATCATGTAATAGCGGAGAGAAAGCGCCGAGAAAAGCTCAGCCAGCGGTTTATAGCACTTTCTGCAGTTGTTCCTGGCCTAAAGAAGGTACTATTTTGTTAATCTCTCTCACAGGTTCTTGAAAGGGTCTAATTTTATTTAAATATTACGCATGATTTATCTTTCATAAAGATCAGTTATTGTTGCTTCTTAGTTAGATGAGATCTAAACGGTTATGCTGCTTAATTAATTGCTTTCTACCAATGTTGCCCTAACAATATAAAGTCCGAATTAGTACAAACAAAAACAGAATATGACAGTACTGTGTGCGTTTGAGATTTTCTGGAAAAAGTTTTGTTGCTTTTAACTTTTTATTTTTGGTTTTTTTACAAATAATCTAGCTTTTAGTTTTTTTTTTTTAATAAACTAACTTTTAACATTTTATAACACATTTAACATAAAAGTTATCGAAAACTATATCTTTTTATAAACATTAGCACATTAATTAATTGAACCTTTGTTGGATTTGAATCCTTAGCATTACTTCTTGTGAATTGGTAAAACATGATCCATAGAGTGTGGAGATCGATGGGCTACCCTTCTGTTTTCCGTTAACAAGCGATAGAAGAAGCACTAACCCAAGAAATGCCACACCTATATATATGCATGGTTGATCAAACTTCAAATATTTTGCCAAATAAGTAGGCAAATATCACTAGGCTATGGTATGAAGATAGACACTTAAAAAAGATTCCTACATGTAGATAATGCAACCTAGTTTATTTTCCTTAGTATATACCATACACTATAATTTCGTGTAGCCATCACATTTAACTAAAAAAAATAAGAAAAATATTTATAGTTAGAAATAGTACAATCAAGATTTATTAATCAGCATATCTTTGTGTGACACCCTAATATTTGTATGCAGATGGATAAGGCTTCTGTCCTGGGAGACGCTATTAAGTACTTGAAACAGCTTCAAGAACGTGTAAAGACACTCGAAGAGCAGGCTGCAAAGAAAACGATGGAATCAGTGGTTTTTGTGAAGAAGACTCGACTCTCAGCCGCTGATGACACATCTTCATCTGAGGATAACTCGGATAGCGAATCCAATGAACAGCTCCCCCATATTGAAGCTAGAGTTTTGGAGAAGGATGTACTTATTAGAATCCATTGTGAGAACCGCAAAGGCTATGCAGCAAAAATACTAAGCGAAATAGAGAAACTTGATCTAGCTATCTTAAATAGCAGTGTCTTGCCATTTGGAAATTCGACACTTGATATAACTGTTGTTGCTCAGGTAATTTCACTATCCAGTCTATCCTTCTTTGAAGTCCTTCATATTTCTATACGACATATTCAATGACACTTTGATGCTTCTTAATTATAATGCGTGTTTGGTTAGCTTATGTTACATCTCCATATAATTTCTCTCAACAGGACTGATACTACAGTTATTCTTCTTTTAGGAGAGGTAGGGGGGTGTTAAGCAATCTTTATTCAATGAGCCTAATCATACAAAAATTTTCAAAAGTAATATTAGTGGTGCGATCTAGTGAAAATTGTATTGCACTAGTACTCATAACATCGTTGATTATCAGGGAAAAAATTAATACTTTGATAATTTGTGTGTCAAGTTCATGAAAAATATCATTTCCCCAACTTTAGTCATCTTTTTTCTTTTTTCTTTTTTGATAATCGACGTTTTACAAAAAATAATGTTAGTCGCTTTATGTGAAATTGATATTGTATCACTCACAATTTTAACATTTTAACAAATTATGAAATAAGTTGTTTGACAAGATTGTGTCACATCACAGCACTAAATATTATACTCATCTTTATTTTTTGAATTTAGACTCATCACAAAAACTTGTCAATTATTTCTTGCAGATGGACGTTGATTTCTGCATGACAGTGAAAGATCTTGCGAGAAACCTACGACAGGCATTGCTGAAACTCATTTGACATAGCTAGCAAATCACAAAACTTGAAGGATTGTCTATGTTTCTTAATTTCTCTTCTTCTTCTTCTTTCTTTTTTCACATCAGAAGCGTGGGATGACTATGAATAAGCTCCACTTTTAGACTTGTCTTTTTTATTTACAGTGTTTTTCTAGCACCATTTCAGAGAAACGAAGGCCTGTCAATCTCTCAGAATAATTCTGTTGCGAGTTTCACATTTTCCTTGTTCCTTTTTTCGTGGTTGACCCTTGGACTACGTTCAATTACCCACGTGTTGTAAATGAAACTCGCAACTTCTTGGAAGGGTTTTTGAGAGGTTTTGACTTTTCAAACATAACCTCTTTCTTCCCTCCTTCCCTTTGTAAAAGGATCTTTGTTATTACATTGAGAGACAGTTAGGTAGATAGGCACTTTCTTTCACAGAGATTGGCGTTAGTTTTTTTCAAAAGGACCTTCAAATACTATGATGTTGTCCTTTGTTTAGTACAAAAATGAATTCCTCTATATTTGCTTCAATGACTCGATGAGTAATAAACTAATAATCGTTGTTTTTGTTGGATATTGTCAATTAATCCATGTCTTCCTACTCTTTGTTCTTAGTTTTACTCCATCAAATTTAGAGATTTTCCTTCTTTTTATGACAGCTTCACGCAACAATGAAAGGGCAGTATTTTATAATATGGGTGTAGTATATTTTATATATATATAGTAAGTTAATTGGGTGTGATCGATGCAAACGGCCATTTAAGCATGTGGACATTGGGAAGAGGTCACTGTTGATGATTAATACAGCTATATGAAGCTCAACGTGTCAACGTGAGATTTTTATTAAGTGAAATTATAGGTAGGGTTGGAAAGTGGAGACAACCCTTGTCCCACAAGAGATTCGTAATCTTCGCAATTAGTAGACTTTTTTACTCTTTCTTTCTCTATTTGCATATTTCTGTTTATTAAATTATATAAACCCTCGTTCCTTAATACAAATTGTAATTCTTATATAGCTTATCAGGGAGGAAAAAAGAAGGGTAGCGTAGAAATTGTGCACATCATTTGCCGGGTTCGAAATTTATGACCTTTTCAAATACTCAAAATTAAAAAATAACAATAACAAAAACCAGTGGGAGCCATGTACGTAACAGCAATCCAAAGCTTGTAAAGGACGAGTTGATTCAGACTATCGTCCACTAGACAAGATAAAAGAACAAAATAAAAAGTCTTGTTAATGGATCATTTAGAACTTTTGTTAAAAGTTTATTTTAGAAAACTTTTAATAATGCTTTCATGAGAAATATAAAAATATGTTAAAAAATCAGTTTTTATTTTTTATTTTTTTTCTTATAAAAAAGTTTTAAAAATATTTTCTAAACTAATATTTTTAAGGCATTCGTTAGTTTTTTCTTAAATTTATTTTAGCTTAAGAGGTGTTACAGTTCTTTGAGCTTGAAACTTGTAGTCCCCTCATTCCCACTTCTACCAAAGTCAAATCTGTTTCTCAACTTTCCACAATACTTATTACCTCATCCCAGTTATACCAAAGTTAAATTTGTTTTTCTCAACTTTCCACAATACTTATTAAGAGAAATCTTAAGTATAGTTCTTTAGGTGGAGTATATTAGGTTTTTCAATTAAATTCAAACACATAGATGTATTGACCAATAAAATATAAAGAATATTTTCTTTTTCAAAAATAATTAAATTCAATACAATCATAAAATTTATTTGGGAAACCTAATATACCGCACTTAAGTTTTGCTCTACTTGTTATTATATTAAAAATCAGCACCCTACATAGTAACCAACTATAATTGTTGCCACCAAACCTTGTGTTGTGTAATAGTAGAACCTCTAATATCAATTGTTGTGAATTGTGGTTAAAAATAGCACATTCACATGAATAAGAAAAATAAAATATCAACATGAGACAACAATATTTATGTGATTCGCCTAACTCTATGCCTACATCTACGGATAACACCAACCAAAATACTATCAACGATATCAATTACAACCATACTTAATCAAACCTCACAGCACTCACACAAACAAACGGTGAAGATCTTGATCACTGCATACTGCATATGCTGGATGGAATTGGCAATGATCAAAACGAACAATCTTTTGGCAAAAATTTGCATACTCTAGAAACTCTTTAAGGTCCTCAATTAATGGTGGTTGATGAAATGAAACCGACCAAAATTGGCAGCATATGAAGGTAACGAAATTAGTACAAGAGAATGGGTTTTTCACATCCTTCCGACGAGAATTATACCCATCAAATGGGATAGTCAAAGTCAGGGCAACATGTGTTAATTGGATATCAATTGCTAATAAAATCAAAGCTTTTTGTACTGTTTTTCTTTTTGCTGATGTACTCTATTCATACCAGTTTCTTGGAATTGGTTGGACTTCTGAGTTCTGACCCAAATGGTCCAATTAATGGTCGGTGGTCTTAAATTTAAGGGGTCGATTACTGTTTCTCTTTGTTTCCCACCTTAACAAGCTCATTATACGCCAAACTACGTCTACATTAATAAAAGAAAGTCTCTAAACCTACTCTTCTATCCTTCAGTTTTTAGAAAGTAATCGATTACTTAGAAAGAAAAAAGAAAAAGTCTCTGTTCTCATTAGGTTCCCTTTCTTCAAACGAATGACATATGTACATGCACACGTTGACATGTTGTTTCAAGCCGGATTAAAGTTGATGAAGTGCCAAATTATAAAAGTTTGATTTGACTTTTGAGTCTATGAAAAAAGGTTCACTTTCATGAAAGTATGGTAACAGCACGTGATTTTGGAATATTGTTATTTAAGTTCTGATAGGGGTATTTCTGACCATTGCCCAGACACGTCATGCATAGGCATTGACGACGCCCCTGGGTCCGTTAGTCCCACATTAGCAGACGAAGGATCCAAAATCATGCAAAGAGACGGGACCACGCTATAAATTTGACAGACGAAAATCTTGATGGACGAAGGAGAGGCCGACGAGGCAAGCAAAAGCCCGACGGGGCGAGCATGAAGCCAACAGGTCCAACAGAGTCTTGGTCCCCACAAAAATCCATATAAGGGAAAATCTTGCGTATCATGTAAAGTGAATCTGTTACAAGGTTGCATCTTGCTCATATGGAAAGACACCTAGCAATCTCTGAAACCCTAAATGTCAAATCTTGCCCAAAAGGAAAGATCCCCACGCTCAAGGAATCTTGTCCTACTACTAAACTACTATATAAGCACGAGACCTCCTCTTTTCTCGGGTACACAGAAAATCTCTAACTCTCTCACTAAAGAGTTGATAGAGATTTCTCATTCACTAACTTCACATTCGGAGGGTTTTTAGCCGGTCTCACACCGGTGCCTTTTGTTTGGTTTTATTGGTCTTATTCACAGGTACCCATTGGAGTGACTTGGAGTCTACAAGTCACTGATGATTTTAGCACATTATCAGTTGGCGCCGTCTGTGGGGAATTGCGAGTGATAAGCCATATCACTGTTTCAAAGACAAAGTTTTATGGTCCTAACACGATCAATGGTCACTAACAACCAAGAGACTGGGAACCTGCCGAGCGCATTGGAGAGGCAATTACAAACCCTTGCTGTAGCGGTTGAACAGCTCACTCAGCAGAACCATGAGTTGGAACGATAGCTGAAGCAACAGAATGACTAGGAGCCGAATAATTAGAATGACAAACAAGACAAGGACGAACGTGACAACAATCATCTCCCGACGAATGATCACCAAGAAAGGGATGACCAAGAAGAAAGCAATGCTGTCAGCAGACGTGATTAGTAGGATACCAGTCGTCCCTCTGAGCTGGAGGTTGGCGTGTTGCGCCTTGCGTAGGAGATGTAGAAGATGAAAGAAAAGATGGACATGATGATGAGCACCCTGAGAGGATAGGTATCCACCAACTTAGACGAACTAGTCCAGTGGACTGACTCACCCTTCATTGCGCATGTGACTTCCTTCCCCCTTCCGGCCAAGTTTCAAATGCCACAGGTGGAGGCCTATGATGGTTCGTGGGACCCACTAGACCATTTGGAGTCATTCAAAACCTTCATGCACTTGTAGGGCCTTCCTTACCACACTGAAGGGGCCAGCAAGGATATGGTTCAACAAACTTACCTCGAACACTGTCTTAACCTTCAAGGAGTTAAGTGGGCACTTTGTCACACACTTCATCGAGGGACAAAGGTACAGAAGATCCTCAGTAGCCATACTAAGTACTACACAACGGGAAGATGAAAGCCTAAGGTCATACGTGATTCGTTTCAACAAAGAGGCCCTCCTAATTGACAAAGCCAACAACAAATTCCTTGTTACTACCTTCACCTGTGGGCTGGGACCAAGGGATTTTCTCTTCTCCCTCTACAAGAATGACCCAAAGATGATGGCCAAAACACTATACAAGGCCACGAAATACATGAACGCCAAAGATGCGATGATAGCCTGGGGGGAGGGGCCAAAGAAGAGACAAAGACAAGACGACCATCGTCTAGACAGAGGAGGGAAGTTGTCTTGAACAAATAAGTGAAGGGATGAAAGGAGATCGAAACCCCTATCAGGAAGGACGACAAACTTCACCCCCTTGATTCTTTGAACACCTCACTAGATCAAGTCTTCATGCAAATAAGGGACGACGTGGCGCTGACATGGCCAGACAAGTTGAAGGGCGACCCAAGCAAAAGGTCCCGAAACAAGTATTGCCGTTTCCACCAGGACCACAGGCACAATACCTCCAGATGCTATGACCTCAAGTAGCAAATCGAAGCCCTTATCAAGTAGAGAAAGTTGCAGTTAGGGGCGTGTAGCCAACCCGCCAAAACTGACCCAACCCAACCCAATCTGCAGGGTTGGGTCGGTTTTTAGGCCTTGGTTGGTTAGGTTGGGTTACAAAAAAAATTTTGATAGCAAGTCAGGTTGGGTTTGGGTCATAAAATTTTAAACCCGCCAAACCCAACTTGACCCACCCATATATTTAATATATATATATATATATAATATTATATAATTAATAAATTTTTTAAAATAACCAACTCTTCCTATCCTATATAAAGCTAATTAGTTCACACAAACCCTAATAAATTACTATTGTTGTTTAGTTATTAGTGTTGTTTGCCTTTACGGAGTTACATTGATACTAATCTTTGGATTTTTTTAATATATTAATATTAATATTTTTTCTACTCAATTTAATAATAATAATAATAAAAATTTGCCAAACCCATGGGTTCAACCCAACCCGTGTGGGTTGGGTTGGGTTGAACTTTTTTCACCCATCATGATGAGTTGGGTCAAAAAATCCCCCTAACCTGACCCATGCACACCCCTAGTTGCAACGGTATGTCAAGAATGGAGAAAACCCACCAAAGGACCTCGAATACAACCGATGAGCCGAAGAAAGACCCAGGGCCCTGCTCGAAGAAACAAGGGTAATCTCTGGATGGCCTTCTAGGGCAACAGGGGTCGACAACCTCGTCATTAGCTTCACAGAAGACAACGCTAGACGACTACACCACCCCTATGACGATGCCTTGGTTATCACTCTGTTAATTGCAAATTTCAATATCTGACGAGTTTTGGTAGATAATGGGAGCTCGGTAGATATCCTTTACTACCCGGTGTTCCAGCAAATAAGGATTGACAGAGAACACCTCCTAACCTTTGACGTGCCGTTAGTAGGGTTTGGTGGCACTAAGGTCTTCCTCGTGGGAACCATCACCTTGCCGGTAACCATTGGGACGTTCCCTTAATAGCTCATCAAGAAGGTCAATTTCCTTGTCGTTGATTTCTCCTTTACCTACAATGCCATCATTGGTTGTCCCACACTTAATGCATGGCGGGTGGTCACGTCCACATACCACCTGCTAGTAAAATTTCTAGTGAAGTACGGGATAGGAGAAGTGCGAGGAGACCAGATGGCCACTCGCGAGTGCTACATAGCTATGCTTGAGATGGACGATCACTTACAAGCCTTGAACATCGAGGAAAGGAGGGTCACTGTAGAATCGATGGAGGATCTGGAAGAAATCTCTTTAAATGATGATACCCTTGGCCGAACTACCCGTATCAGCACGCAAGCCGGTCAGTAAAGAACTTGCCTTCTTCCTAAGGAACAATCCAGACGTCTTCGCTTGGAGTCACGAGGACATGTCGGGAATAAGTCTCAGTACCATGGTACACAGGCTCAATGTATGTCCATCTGTCACCCCTGTTCAACAAAAGAAGAGGGTCTTTGCCCAAGAAAGGGACAAAGCCATAGCCAAAGAGGTACGCAAGCTGTTGGAGGCGGATTTCATCAGAGAAGTCTACTATCCCGAATGGTTGGCCAACGTGGTCATGGTAAAAAAAGCAAATGGCAAGTGGAGAATGTGCGTAGACTTCATCAACCTGAATAAGGCATGCCCAAAGGACAGCTACCCACTCTCACACATCGACCTCCTTGTGGATTCTACGGCATGTCATCAACTGCTAAGTTTCATGGACGCCTTCTCGGGGTATAACTATAACTAGATCAGGTTGGACAAAGCAGACTAGGAGAAGACTTCATTTGTCACAAGCCAAGGACTCTTCTGCTACGAAGTCATGCCATTTGGATTGAAGAATGCAGGGGTGACATACCAAAGACTTGTAAACAAGATGTTTGCTAAGCAGATTGGGCGAAATGTGGAAGTATACATAGACAACATGCTTGTGAAAAGCGCACGGGAAGTTAGCCACTTGGATGACCTTTGGGAAACGTAACTAACCCAGACAAATTCTGGGCTATAATAGAAATGGCCCCTCTAAAAAAACATTAAGGAAGTGCAAAGTCATAATAGCAGGGTTGCAGCCCTTAACCGTTTTGTCTCAAGGGTAACTGATAAGTGTCTACCATTCTTCAAGGTGCTAAGGAAAGCTTTTGAGTAGACCGATGAGTGCCAGAGGGCATCTGAGGAACTGAAGGCGTACCTCGCGTCCCCACCACTGCTCAGTCTGTCCAAACCTGGTGAGGAACTCTCCCTCTACTTGGCCATATCTCCAACGACTGTCAATTCTGCTCTTATACAGAAGGAAGACTGAGTGTAGTTACCCGTATACTACACCAGTCGGGCATTTCGGGGAGTTAAAGAGAGATATCCCCCAATGGAGAAGCTAGCCTTTGCACTAATCACTGCAGCCCAAAAGCTTAGTCCGTACTTCCAAGTGCATACCATAATGGTTCAAACAGACAAGCCACTGTGAAAAACGATGAACAACCTAGAGGTAGCAAGACGATTGGTTCTGTGGGTGATTGAGCTCAGAAAATTCGATGTCCAATACCGACCAAGGACCGTGATCAAAGCGTAGGCTTTAGTTGATTTCATTGCCGAGTTAACAACAGGTGAAGACGAAGAGGAGAAAATGATCTTATGGACGATATGGACTGACAGTTCGACTAACCAACAAGTCGGAGGAGCTGGGGTCCTGCTACGGTCACCAGAGGGAGATACAATAGAATGTGCGGTCTGCTTCCAGTTCTCAATGACCAACAATAAGGCCGAATATGAAACAGTCCTCTTGGGCCTTGGCCTAGCTAAAGTAGCAGGAGTTAAGTCAGCTATCATATACTGTGATTCACAAGTTGTGGTCAAACACATCAATGGTGACTACGAGGCAAAAGAGGAACGGATGAAAGAATACTTAAGCATGGTCAAAGGCAAGATGGGCAAGGAATTTTCGGTTAAGTTTGTACAAATCCCAAGAAAGGAGAATGAATAGGCAGATCGTTTGGCCAAAGCAGCATCCGTCGAGTATACGAACGTCCCCGGTTAGGTACTATCCTTCATCCAATATTCCCCTACAAATGACAAAGTGGAAGTACAGGTCATCCCCCTAAGGGTCGACTAGAAGACACCAATCATATCCTACCTCAGGAATGGTTCATTGCTAGAAGACTGCAACGCTTCCCGTAGACTGAAGGTACAATCGTCATGATAGGGGATGTCCTTTTCAAAAGGGGTTTCTCCCATCCATATTTGAGGTGCTTGACCCTAGGCGAAGCGAACTATGTCATAAGAGAAATACACGAAGGCATATGTGGGAACCACTCAAGGGCACGCTTACTGGTACATAAGTTGATACAGGCTGGATACTACTAGCCTACTATGCAAAAGGATGCCCAGTCCTATATGAAGGTGTGTGACAGATGCCAACACTTTAGCAACGTCATACGACAGCTGACGGAGGAACTCACAACAATGAGCGCCCCCTACCCATTTGCTCAATGGGGATTAGACATAGTAGGTCTTTTTCCCATGGCTGTGCAGCAGCTCAAGTTCCTCATTATGGGAATCGACTAATTCACCAAAAGGGTCGAAGCCGAACCATTAACCACTATCACGAAGAAGAACGTCCAGAGCTTTGTCTAGAAAAGTATCATTTGCCGCTTTGGAATCCCTAGAGTCCTCATCTCTGACAATGGCAAGCAATTCAACAATGATGCATTCAGAGATTTCTGCCAACAAGTTAGGGATCAAGAACCATTACTCCTCTCCCACTCACCCCTAGGCCAACGGGCAAATTAAAGTCACAAATCGATCCCTACTCAAGATGATCAAGACTCAGCTTGAGGGGATAAGGGGCAAAGAGAATATGGCCAGATGAGTTACCTAGTGTCCTGTAGGCGTATAGGACAACGACCCGCACTCCAACAAGAGAGACACCTTTCCACCTCACATATGGGCACGAAGCCATTATCTCGGTAGAAGTGGGACTAACCAGCTATCGAGTGTCCCACCATGATGAAGGAAGGAATGAAGAAGGGATGCGTCTACAGTTAGATCTTCTTAACGAAGTCAGAGCAATAGTAGAACAAATAATGACTCGTTATCAGGACCTTATGGCGAAGCACTACAACACAAAGGTCAGGCCTTGTCACTTTCAGAACGGGGACCTGGTCGTAAGGACAGTGACAACAACCACTAGAGATCCCTCATAGGGTAAGCTGGGCCCCAATGGAAGGGACCCTACAAGATTGTTGACTGCCACAGGAAGGGGACTTACTACTTGGAAATCCTCAACAGGTAGAGACTTCATCACCTATGGAACACCGAGCACTTGAGGAAGTACTACCAGTAATAGTCAGATGCAACTTATTTTATCGCTTTCTTTTTGTTTTTCCATTTTTTATATCAAAAGTTGAATGTCAAAGACTCTAATGATGTCAATTTTTTTTTCTTGCTCTTTCTATCATTAATAAGATTTGGATGCATTATCAGAAACGTTACTCTACTCTCTACCGCACCAAAGTCCTACCTACGGGGTGGACGGACAACTAGGGATACCGACTGGTACTTGGTCTTGAAATTTTACTAAGGCCCACCTATAAGGTGGACGGACGACTGAGGGGTACTTGATCTTAGAAATTTTACCAAGTCCTACCTACGGGATAGAGGGATGACAGAGGATACCGACGGGTACCTGGTCTTAGAAATTTTACTAAGTCCTACCAACAAGGTGAACGGACAACCGAGGATACCAATGGGTACTTGGTTTTAGAAATTTTACTAAAATCCTACCTACAGGGTGGATGGATGACTAGGGATACTGACGAATACCTAGTCTTAGACTAAGTCCTACCCATGGGGTGGACGGATGACCACGAATACTGATGAGTACCTGGTCATCAACAATTATCCTAAGTTTTATAGGGTAGGTGGATAGAACGAAATATTAATAGTTAACATATGAAGAAGGCATATTCAAACAAATAAAACCAAGCATAAGCAACGGATTAAAAAAAAACAGTAGATAAAAACCCATAGAGGGTAAAATGTTTACATAAAAGCCCAAAAACAAAGGGGCATTCTCTATTGTCTGAAAAGTGAGATAAAATGTTTAAATACTAGTTAAAAATTAAAAACTAAGAAAGTGGGGCATCTGTGGTAGTCATGTTCATGACGTTTTGGCCACCCTCAGCAAACGAATCCACAGCAAACCGAACAATGGGGGCAACAGGGCCTTCAGGAACAGGCTGGGCAATGACCACGCCATCGTCCTTTGACTCTATGTGGGCAAAATCATTAGACTATTTACTAACAGTGTCATCTTCCCTTGGAGTCAGGGGTACCGTGTCGTCTATGGCGATCCGAGATAGGTCCAAGTCAGGGTAGACGGACTCAACATGCTTTAAGCAATCGTTGAATCCCACGCCATAATAGTCGCCACAAGCATCAAGGAAGGGTTGAGAAACCCGAAACTTCGCTACGGCGTCGACTTTTGCCTTATCCACTTGTCTACGGAGGGTAGTCAACTCCGTCGCCAAATCTGCCTTCGCCTTCTCTGCCTCTTCCCTAAGGTGGGATTCCTCCTTCAGCTTGGCAGTTGTGGTCGTTAGCTTCTTGTTGAGAATATGGACGGCCTCTTTGTATTGACCCCACTCCTTATTCTCAATCTCTTGACGCTTACAGTACCAACGGATCATCCCGTCGTTGGCAACGCACCTATCTTAAAGCGCCCTCATCCATACCAATGCCTGAATCAATACACTAGTCAGAAAAAGAATGAATAAAAGCCACGTAAAACCATAACTTAAGAGGAACGTACCCTCGACAGGTCGAAAAGACCAAATGCCCCCAAGTCCTCTGTGGTCTGGTCGGCGCAAGGATCCAAGTTTGTCTCCTTGATGATCGAGTTGACCATCTCGACTGCATAATCCTTGTGCGTAAGTATTCTGCGGACGGCGCCAAGAGCAACGGGGCCCTTCCCCGTCATCAGGCCTTTCCTAACCCCATGGAAAGATTTAGGGGGCAACAAGTGCTTTGGCTGCTTGTCACTGACGGAGGAGCCTGTCCCCTTCTTGTTTGGACAATTGTCTTTGCAGTCATTTTTTTCTTTTTAGCATCTCCTTAGCGACGACCTTGGAGGCCGACGCCGAGGATCTGCCCTGCTGCTGCTTGCATGCCGCAACGGCTTTCCTCATAAGTGACCTCTATCTTTTTGCTTTCATTTCTGCCAAGGAAAGGAATAGACGTTAGAGAAAAAAAAAAAAAAAAAGACAGACGGCTTGGAGCAGATAATGAGTTCAGAACTTTCGTCGACAGGAGAAGGCGTGCAGTCGTCAAGATACTAGCATCTGTTCAGGGCTACCGCAGTACACGTGAAGGGTGTCAAGGGTGATGAGGTCCTTCCACTTCCTTTCACCAAGAGGAATCTCCAATATGCGATGAATGAAGGCCTCTTGCTCGTTGATTATTGGCAAACAGACCTGGACTGAAAGAGAAAATAGATGATGTTAAATGCATAACAAAGACAAGTAAGGTAAGGGTAAAAGGACGTAGATGAAGGCACACCTGCCTCCCTTACAATGCCCCATGTGTTGTCAAAACTGTCGGGCATGCTATCCCACTCCTCCCGTCTACACACCCAGTCCATCCCTTGGATGAAAAATACCTATTTTTCCAATTTTTGTTTGAATCAGGCATGTATGACACTAGCTTAAGCGGCATCTTCCTCGCTAGAAAATGGTAAATCCCTTGAGACGAGGAGATGTGCTGGGGTTTGTCGCAATAGAAGAACTCGTCGAGAGTAAGTCGGCGGTTCCTACCACTAAGCTGACCCTAGATTACTTCAGCTCCAATAAATATTCTCCAAGTAATGGGAGCGATTTGGCTGACGGACAGACCCAAGTAGTTGGCTAACTGATGATGTAAATTCGTCAGTGGCAGCCTCAACCCTACGACAAACATGGCGTCATACATGCCAACGTCCGTGATCTTCCCTAAATGGCACCTTTCAAATTTTTTTGGGTAGACGAAGAGGAATATTCTCAAGAATTTGGTAATGGTCTCGAAGGGTGTTGAACACCTTATTAGTTATCTTAGGGTAGAAGTCGTTAACTATCCATATCAAAGGGAGAATAAAGGGACGGGCACCCCCATCCTTCTAACCTACTAACTCTACTCCCTCGAATTGGATCCCCTCGTCTTCCTCATTGTCCTCATCTTCTTCATCCTTATCTCCCTCGACATCTCCCTCATCGTCTTTCTCCTTATTCTCCTCTTCATCATGGAGGGAATGGGCAGACATTTCCCTTTCTAGAGACCAAGGGAAATCTTCCTTAGGCTTACGCCCTAACAAATAAATCTCTTCATAGCCCGTACCCTTACAGACTGACGATGACAATTCACTCATTGCTTTTTTATCTGACATCTATCCACCTACAAGCGACGAAAGTTTTCTAAGAACCTATTTTGACGGGTCTCAAAACACAAAAGACGATGGGCTAGAAAAGTAGAAATAAAAAATATAATAAAAATAAAAAGAAGGGAACTTACTTGAAGAAATGGACGAAGGATTGAAGCAACAGTTCCCTCGAAAGTTGATAGACAACAAGTGACAAGTAACTTGGATGATGGTGTGGCAATTCTAGGTCTCACAAAGCTCTCAAGATGAAGTAAAGGAAAATGAGGAGGAGGTGAAGAAATATTTATAGAACAAGAGGGCACGATATACAAAGCGACACCTATGATTAGAAACGAGGCCAACCCGCTAGTACCACGTGTCACTTGGCATTTAAGCTCAAAGCTATTTAAAGCCATTTAATGACACCTCCTTCGAGGAAAGTCATAATTAATGGCCATAAATATTCATAAGTACTCCATAGCCTGTCAGCTAAGGCTGGCAGAACCATGGAGTAGGGGGTAGCTAATAAGGGTATTTCTGACCATAGCCCAGACACGTCATGCATAGGCATTGGCAACGCCCTTAGGTTCGTTAGTCCCACATTAGCAGACAAAGGATCCAAAATCATGCAAATAGACAGGACCACGCTATAAAGTTGACGAATGAAAATCCTGATGGACGAAGGAGAGGCCGACGGGGCAAGCAAAAGCCTGATGGGGCGAGCATGAAGCTGATGGGTCCAACAGAGTCTTGGTCCCCACAAAAATACATATAAGGGAAAATCTTGTGTATCACGCAAAGTGAATATGCTACGAGGTTGCATCTCCCTCATATGGAAAGACACCCAGCAATCTCGAAAACCCTAAATGCCAAATCTTCCCCAGAAGGAAAGATCCCCACGTTCAAGGGATCTTGTCCTACTACTAAACTACTATATAAGCATAATACCTTATCTTTTCTCAAGTACGCAAAAAATCCCTAACTCTCTCACTAAAGAGTTGATAGAGATTTCTTATTCACTAACTTGACATTCGAAGAGTTTTTGGCTGGTACCACACCAGTGCATTCTGTTTGATTTTATTGGTCTGATTCACAGGTAACCATTAGAGTGACTTGAAGTCTACAACTCACTAACGATTTTAGCACATCATCAAGTTCATTTGACAAAAATACCAAGCATTTTCATATTCTATTTAGGCAAAAAGACGTCTAGAAGATTAATATATATAACGTACATACTACATACATGATTAACCAATAGCCAAATCGTGACCTTCCTAAAAATTTAAAAAAAGAAAAAAGGAAAAAAAAGCCATATCTTGACACAACTAATTACAATAATGACAGGCAATTCTTAGATGAGTAGAATTTCTTGTGTGATAATTGATGGATGTGGACATTTGAACAAGAAGGAAAAGATATAAAGGAATTATTGTTTTATTCTTCCCAGCTTGAAAACGAAACGAGCTGGGAAGCCTAGATTAGTGAGCCTTAATGAACACAAAACTGGGGTCCATTATTGCCCCCATCATCCGATATTACAAATTTTTATCTTAAAAATTTAAGTTATATATATTACACACAAACTATTAGTCTATTAACAAATGTCCCATTTTTATATTGAAATTATGACTTAATGTCACAATTTTCTAGTTTAAAAATAAAGTGTTTATAAAATTGTACGTAAAAAGCATGTGTACAATAAGTATTACTCAAATTTTATCTTATTACCAAATAAACGAATGAATTATTTCCTTTATAATTCCCAAATCAAAGTTTTTTTTTTTTTTTTTTTCTGAAAATGAGAATGACAATGATCCCCAATCAAAGTTAGGTGGCCAATAATGCACAGATGTGTCTCAAGCTTCTACCTATTTCTTTCATTGGTCATCCTTTTACAAATTATTTCTGGCTTGACTTAGGGAGGACTAAATGGTTCACCTCCCACTCCTGTAAGCATTCACAACTGGCCATGTCTGGGCCGGTGAGTTTAACTCGTGGCTGTCAATCACTAATAATTATTTAGCTCATCGATCATTCATCAAGGGGGGGCTTCAGCTTCACATAATCAGCCCGGCTATCTTTTTACAGTTGATTTAGCCTGTCGGTTGTGGCTCACATTCTACATGGAATGTTGACTATATGTGATAAAGTAAGTTGACACCTACGCTACCCAAATTATCCCTTCACAAAGATCCAATAATCAATTTTAAGAGCACGACAAAATTGACTTACGATGGACCTTTAACCACAAAACTGCCAAACCTTCTGTAAGCCACATCTTAGACTTTATGGGCTTTGGGGTCATATCAAGGGCCCATTTGGCCTTTCTGTGATTGTGGGGTATGGGGATTGTTGACAATTTTGCACCGTCAGTAATCACTTGAGGTGGAGGCAACATGTTTTACTACACATGGACAAAGTAACAACATTTTAAGAAATTTTTTATAGAAAAATAAAAAAGTGAATGACTTTCTTAATATTTTTTTTAATTTTTCATATAAATTTTTTTAAAATAAATGATTAATATATATCGTAAAGGTACATATTAATCAGACTCTTTTAGAATTTAGCTTTAGGAGTTTGTTTAATTGTAGTGATTTTAGGAAGGATGGAAACGAGAGAGAGGAAAATAGGAGAGAAAATAGGGGCGAAAGTTTGGTAAGGAGGAAAGAGGAGATGGATTTTGATGAGGTCCAGATAATTTTTCTCAGCCTACCAAAATCTTATCTCTTTAATTTAGAAAGATTTAAGGAGATAAAAATCATAAAATAGGAGGAGGGGAGGGGCTTTGAGAAAATACCAAAATTGCCCCTCCCACTCACTATGCATTTTAACATTGCTGTTGTTTTTCCTCTTCTTTTAATTTTTTTTTTTTTTTTTGGTTGAATCAAGAGGTGGTTTTTATTTATTTATTATTTAAACAAAATGGCGGCTTTCACCTCAAATAAAATTTTCTATTTATTTATTGATTAAAAAATAGATTTCTTATATTATGTGATAGGGCCATGTGTGTAAATTTTTACAAACAACATTTTCTATACTCTTATTTTTCTTCACAGCCAAATAAAAGAGTTTTTCATTTCTTCACTTTTTCATCCTTCCAATCAAATACCATAAGAGAAAACTTTTTTTTTTTTTTTTTCTGTCCTCCTACTTTTCTATTCCATTCCTATTTTTTATTATCTCATTTTTCTATCCCCCAACCAAACAAACCTTTGATGACAATGTATACGACAAACAGAAGCTTAACCATGGACTCATGGACTCACCAGATTAGGGACTCAAGCCCTTCCTCTAGCGTAAAAAGTAATGTAGCAAAAATAAAAAGACAATAGGCAACATATAATATTGTAATTAATTTCTACTTTCTCTCAAAGTCATGTGATTTCTTTGAAACATAAGCAAATTACTAATAAAGTACTGACGTTGGTCCCTCGAATTCTATCATATCTATTAAAAATAATCAATTTCCTAGTTAGAATATAAGCATGTTTTGCATTTAAATTTAACAAATAAACGAGTACCGCGGAAATCCCTATAGTTGTAACTTGTAAGTAACCTAACTCATAGGCAAGTTTTAATACTTTCAATAAAGATATTCAGGATTCAATTTTCCCACCCACCAAACATTAAATTATAAAACAAATACAAAAACAACAACCAACCAGTGAGTACCAAAATTGTGAAATCTAGATGCCTGAATTTGTCCTTCCTATCAATCATTGTGCAACTAATTAGGTCCACAGTAGAAACCCAAAAGGTGTGTTTTTAGAACAGTGCTGTTTCTTACCATGCTGATGTAATCACTTCTTACCGTGCTGACTTAGCTGGTATTTCGTAATTTATTGCATCATAGTGCTGTTTCTCACAACAACAACAACAAATAAAAAAAAAATAATAATAATAATAAAATAAATAAATAAAAGCTTGTGTTTCAGGTCTTAAAGAAAAGTGCTGTAACAGCGGAAGCTTTTATGTCAATTCCCTGAGGTTAAAGTAAAAGCAGACCATGTAAATGATAAAAATAAAATAACACATTATATTTTAACTTTCTTCCAGCTAGGTTGCCCATAACACCATCTGAGCACACATGAGCCAAAGACAATGCATGTTCAGAAAGCTTTTTAACACAAAATAAAATTGTACCCTTAAGCTCAAAATGCATCTGTAAAACACCTCATTTTACAATGAAAGAAAATTTAAATTTTTCAAGGAAGCCAAGATCTAAAAGTAAAACTATCATTTCACAAATTCAGGGGTCAAACAGGTTATTTCATACAAATATAAGAACTCTGGTTTGATAGATAATAGAAGATCAAATTTCAACCGGAGGCAGACATTTATGAAATTGTAGTTTGGTAAATCTTTCAAAGTGAAGGAAAAAATTGTTTGAAACAGTACTATTACTGTAGTAGCAAAATCCATGTGTTGGGTAGAAAAGTTCATAGGAGGGTGAGTAGGTTCTACTTTGTACTAAACAAGGTAATTTGGTTGAATTTTAAGGTTCGTTTGGGTAGTACGGCTGCGTCCGCATTTGTTACGTTTTGGGCCTTTTTTTTTTAAGTCCAGCGTGTTATGCACTGTTCATTGGCCATGAACAGTGATTTTAGGCCAATGAACAGTGCTGAATAGTAATAAACAGTAAAAAATATTTTTTTTATTGTTTTCAGCAAAATAAACTGTATCCAAACGTACACTTAGTATCTGTTTGGATTTGCGTTTGCAAATCCACGTTTGCATTTCTTTCCTCTTTTTTTTTTTTTTTTCCAGTCACATATTTTGACTTTTAAGCAGTGAACAATGCACTTGTGCACTGTTCACGGCTTTTACAAACTTTACTTTTCATCAACTTTTTCATTAAAAATGAGTCCCACGATACTATTCACACATTTAAAAATTATTTTGCTACAGTGTTTTCAGTTTTCAGTTTCAACAAAATAAGTCCTATGTAAACAGATACTTAGTTGGATTTGGTTTGTTTTAAAAGGGGATTTATGGCTTTTGGAGATGTTAAATTTGTAGGTTTACGTGATTAGGCTAGCATTTAATGAGGATTCGAGGTTACGTTGCAAACTTATGTTCAACACGTACAAATATGTTTCGCTTGCATTCGGCCTCCGCATGCACAACACACCTTTCTTGGGCTTAAAGACTATACATACCTCCAAACCCATTTGCTTATATAGCCCAAAATAGGTGAATAAAATTTATCTTTTGCCTTCCAACACCAACCCATGATTCCCACACTTTCGGCTTACACACGGGCTTGGTCCATGCATTTGTGCTTCATCTATTTCTTTTAACTAGTTGGTGGAAAGTTCAACAGCAACAAAAACAAAAAAAAAATGTTTTTATTTTTATTTTTATTTTTTTATCTAAATATGAAATTTAATAATTATGATAGTTAATTAACACACATCTATTTTAATTGTGTTTGTATCCGGAATTATTTATTTTAAAGGAAATATGATGTGATAAGATTTTAATGGAAGTTTAAATATAGAGTAAAGTTTAAATTCAATTTAAAATATATATTAGAATAATAATGTGTAAAATTGTAATGTTTCAAAATTTTAAGTGGCAAAATATTAGAAGGCCAACAAAAAATTAAACATTTTTAGTTTTATATATACATATATCATCAACAAACACAAATAATTGTGGCTCTCAATTAGCTCAATTGGTGAAGTTCTTGTTGTCAAATAAAGAATTTGTGTTCAAATCTCATAAAAAAAAATTTGATATCATATTGTTGTTGGTTTTACCTAGCCATCAATGTTAGTTTCATTGTGAGTTCCAATTAGCTTAACTTATAAAGTTTCTTACCATCGAATAAGAAATCTGGAGTTTGAACCCTCACCAACAGTAAAAATCAATTGTTGTCTTGGTCCGATGATAAAAACCAATAACTATGGAATAGATATCCTAGGTTGATATTAAATTCTATCTAGAGAAGAAAAAAAAAAGTTAGTTTCAAGTTTGTACATATCACCAATTTCACGTTTTAAATTTTAAATGCTGCAAGCATCCATGAAATTATAGATATTTTGTGTAAGTGTATAGTAAGTCAACAATGAAGGTGCAATAATATTTTCCATTTTTGACTATTTCTTAGCCCATTGCAATCTTAAAGAGAATTGTTATATTCATAACATTTTTATAATATTTTCACAACAAATTATAGGTGATAAGTTGTTACTAATTCTAATTTGAATCTACCACTTAAATTAAAATTTTACCTATCCATTACCGCTGCTAGTAACCATTTATCACTTAAAACTTGTTATCATTTCTCAATCAACTTTATCCAACAGCTTCCAAACAAAGGACCAACATACGTCATGCATGCTTCCCTCTTTTCCCTATCCATGATACTTGTTCCTCTTCGCAGGTAGAACGGACTTTCTGTTATTTTGTATCCTTAAGAAAATTAAAACAAACTGAGAGAAAAAAGTAGATTTTGTTAATATATACATTTTCTAACAAAGAGGAAGAGAGATGAAGAAGAAGGTGGTGGTGGCAGCAGTGGCCGCAGTAGTGGCTCTAGGATTTTTTTAGGGGGATCAGTAGTGGTGGAGCTAGGAATTTGTTATGGGAGCGATTAAAAAATAAAATGATTATTATTTTTTGTATATACAATTTCTATATTATATACAATAATCTAAAATAAATACAATTTAGTACACAATACAACTATATCATATAATAGTCTAAAAAATTTATTAATAATTTAAAGATTAGTAAGACAACAACTATTGAATGCATAATAACTTATTATATTTATATGTAATATTAATTAAATAAAAATATATGATAAAGAAGAATAATAACAAACCAAGGAATGGGGCTAGGAATAAATGAGAAGAAAAAAAAATAAACTGATATAAATTTTTGCTTTTGAAGTGTACGGTTTTTTAACCATACAAATGGTCACTCTCTTAGAATTTGAGCAAACAGAGATAAAAGCTAAGTAAACTACTTGATCAAACAAAGATAAAAGCTAAGAAAACATAGATTGGAGAAAGAGAAATAGAGAGAATGAAGAAAGAAATCATAGATATAAATATAGATCAGTTGGTTGGAACGATAGTGTAATTTTTTGTTGATGAAGAAGAAAAATGCAAAGAAAAACAACTTCGTTTTTGTTGTCTAACGGAAAAGTAAGCTATAGTCCCAGATAGAAGCATTATTTATTAATTTATTTATTTTTAACGAACAAACAAAAATTTGAAACATTTTTTCTTTATTATAAAATTAAATATTTTAAGAGTAGTGTTGTTGACACAACACTTGCACAAAAATTTCACAACAAAATATAGGTAGCAAGTTGTTAAAAGTAGGTAAAAAAAAGTGACATATTAGCAAAAAAGAAAAGTAAAAAAAGTGATGTAAGGTGGAGAAGGAGAAACGAGAGACAATGGAAGCAAACGCAATGCATTCTACGTAAATTTGCAAGGGACTATGCACTCCGGTCCCCAAGCTTAGCCAGGTTGCCGATGCCTTGGTCTCCGATATGCAAGCCTCTCTTGCTTCAAACCACACCACCAACCTTAACATGCTCGTTTCATACATTGCTTCACTTCCCACTGGGTACTCAAACTCTCTGCCTTTCACTATTTTATAATTTTATCAAATTTTATTTGATATGTTTATGGTGGTGGCTAGGGATGGCCATACCCATTGGGTAATGGATATCCAACCCTACCCGATTTAAATGTTTCGGGTAATACCCGGTTCTTAATGGGTAGAGCTTAATCGGGTAGGGTATGGATATTACCCGAATTGTTCGGGTAGGGTATGGATATTATCCAAACCCGACCCGTAAAAAAAAAAAAAAAAAACAAAACAAAACCCTAAGCATAAAATCTATGAAGTGTTTTTTTCTTTAATTTGATTAGGATTTAAAAATAAGCTACACCTTTAAATGCTTTAAAAAGACCAGACCAGATGCTTGTCTAGCTAAGCATAAAATCTCACCTAAAATAATTCTGCCCAGTCACTAGAAGAAGAATCTGGGGCAATTATTGCAACTCAAGCATAATTGTGCTGATTTTCTTTTCTCTGTTAAAGCTTGACTCTATCAGTTTTAACAAATGTAATTTATTGTAATCAATTGTGTTGAAGAACTAAAGTTACATATAAAATTATATTTTAAACATAGTTCTACATTGTCCCCCAAGTGGATCAATCTTATTTAACATGTTGTACGACAAGCATTAAGCTCTTATGCCTCTATGTGGTCTTAAAGGATACAAACAAAGATTCTTACTGTGCTTATTTTTGCCTTCGTGCTGCTTCATCAAGTTCTTGGGGTCGAATTGTTGCTCCTGGAAAATGTAATGATTTGTAAAAGTTATAGTACAATTGCCACAAAAGAGATTCAAGTAGTAGACTGTTGAGAGTAGTTCATCCAAATTTGAAACACTAAGAGTGGCATTGGATTTGAAGAGAAAGAAACAAAACTAATATCACATGGAACATAAACAGATATACTCCACCAAATCGGAAATGGTACCAATTAAGCCCCAAAACATGGTATGATGGGGCTAGCTTATATAGCAAATTGCTATTTTATAACAGGGACCCAAGCTGTAAAAAGTCATGGATTGCCTATGTCATTTGAATTTGTTGTTTTATAGTGTGTGCATGCGTGTGATGTCTTATATTGTTGTATTGTTGAAATAGGATTATTGTGTCGTTTGTATCAGGTTTTTCTGTGACAAATGGAGCTTAAATAGATAGAATCAATGTTGATAATTTACAGAAGGTATTGAATAGCCTCTTACTCTCAATGAATGTTCCTTGTCTTCAGTAATTTGTTTTTTCTTCTTAAGAAGTGCTGGTTATTAGTAGTTCATGCTATGAGTAGCGTTCTGATCATAATATAGTTAAGTAACGAGATGTAGTGTTATCTTATATTTACCATAAAAATCTAATGAATCACTACATTAGATTTTTAATATTATTTATGTTTGTTTTGACAGGTCCTGCACTGTTAGAGTTCATGATGGGAATGCAATGTTACACGCTAATCTTCATTACCATGGAAATAGTAGTATTTTGTGATTTATTTTAGGAGTTGGCATTTGCTTGACAAACAACTGAAGAGGCAAAGGAAAACGTTGCTTCTTTATTTTATTTTATTTTTAAAATTTTTTTATCTAATTCTTGATGAGGCTCACGAAAGAACATTGGCTACTGATGTTCTATTTGGACTTTTGAAGCAAGTGTTGACAAATAGACCTGATCTGAAGCTAGTTGTAATGAGTGCTACTCTTGAGGCTGAAAATTTTCAGAGTTATTTTGATGCACCACTTATGAAAGTTCTAGGGAGGCTTCATCCAGTGGAAATATTTTACATTGAAAAGCCTGAAAGTAACTTTTATTACTGTTACATTGACCTTGATTTTGTAAAATTTATTTTAGGAGTTGCCATTTGCTTGACAAACAACTGAAGAGACAGAGGAAAATGTTGCGTCTTTATTTTATTTTATTTTATATCTAATAAAATTTCTATCAATCTCAAAAAATAGAAGAAAAAGAAAGAAAGAAGCAGATACAAACTAATCAATAAAATTTTTTTATTGTTTATTGATTAGTTTTTTCTCTTTAAGATTGGTTAGTTTTTATGTTAAAATGTTTTGAATTAAAAAAAAATTAAATTAAATGGATTTCGGGTAGGGTATGGATATCCATGGATAATATATTTGAGTAAGATTCGGGTATAGATATTAACGGGTATTAATAATCGGGTATCCACGGGTAAAATTTTTGGGTCGGGTATAGATATACCCGATCCATACCCTACCCATGGCCATTGACAGAGATGAGGAAGGTTTATACTATGGGGTGAATTTGCGAGGGGCAAATTTTTTGATTTTGTGCGCACGACTTGGAGGGAAGAATAAACCTTTATCTGATTTACGTAGAGAGGAGATTTCATTCCCGTCCAATGTGATGCTTGGTACTACTCAGGTTTGGTTTTAAAGAATTAAAATCTAGTTCTTTCATTTGCTGCTTGTTTTGTTTTGAAGGGCAGATGGCTTTACTGGCACTGCAATTGTATATTTGGATTGGTTTCTATATCAATGTGATCAATCTAAATAAAGGTCTTATTAGGATTGAGTTGGGAATTAGGTATTAGTATAGGCGTGGCCAATGATTTGAACAACATGTTTCTCTTTTTCTTTTAATTGATTATTAACTAGTTGCAAAAAAGACATGCTGCTGTTGAATCATTGTGTCACATTCTCTATCATGATTCCTGATGTATCTTTATTTCATGATTGATCCCATTCCCACCTCACAATTCCACCATTCTTGTCAGCAATACTTTCACTTAGACTTTAAGAAGCTAGTCTCTCTAAAAGTTGGATTTACTTGTTTATTTAATTAGTGAGTTTTAGAAACTATGGTGGGAAAACACGACTGAATTTTCTTGTTGATCAGGAATTGTTTGACTTCATTGCTTTGGAGCTCGCAAAATTTGTTTCAGCACAGCCTAAGAATGATAATGATGTTCCAACTAACCAGAAGAAATTGGGTTTCACTTTGTCATATCCAGTGGACCAAGGTGCAGCCTCCCCTGGCACCGCTATGAAATGGAAGAGTTTCTCAGCTGTCAGCTGATGACATGGTTGAGTCCCTATATTTTACCTACGATTGCATTTTTCTTTTTCCCCTGTTGATATTTTGACTTCTACTTTACTACTTTAAGTATAGAGTTTAGACATAGGCTCCATTCTCTGTATTATTTGCAATTTTTTTTTTGGATTCATTGATATCATTTTATTACCTATCATTAACAACTTGTCAATTTAACAACTATAAAATATTTTATGAAAATTGTTGTGAGAGATTAATTTTATTTGCCTACAAATAACTTTACTTCATTAATTCTTCCAGATTTAAGAAAATGAGTTTTATATTAAATAAAAGGAAAGTTATTAGTTTAAATAAAAATAGGTTTGTTCACCAACAAAGTACACACAAATCATACCCTAGACGGGGATGGTAATTTGCTACCAAAGTAAGGCAAACACGCTTCACACACACAGCCTAGAAAATATTTGGAGAGATAGAGAAATTGTATGTGTCAAGATTCTAAAGATCAGAAGAGAAGGAGAGAAGATCAGAAGAAAGAAAAGGGTTCTGAAAATAACAAGATAAACGACAAGAATTGTAGATAAACGACAGAAAGCTATTAGTTGTTAGCTAAGCTGCAAGTAGTTTAGGCAGTATATTTAGCTACACACGTAAAACACACGTGGCCTATCACACGTGCTAAATTAACTTAGCCTATAGTTTGGGAAGTTCCTTTTTTTTTTTTTTTTTTTTTTTTGGGGTACATAAACCAGAGGTTCTTTTACAGATCAATTCAATTCAATACGTAATAGAGAAAATTCCCAAAACTCTCTCTAGCTTCCTTCACATTTTCTTGTTATAATTCTTATAGTATGAATTTGTATTGTTGGGGTTGAACTTGAAATAGAAAAGCTGCCTCTGCCCTGTATATATATATGATGATGATTAATAACATTAGATAAAACTTAAACACCTTATATTTTCTAATTAAATTTAAACACGTGGTTGTATTAGCCATTTAAACTTTACAGTAATGATTATGGAAATTTTGATTAAAAATCTATTTAAGTGATCAAGTGAGCCCAATGAATCATATAGTTGAGTTTAATTGTCATTAGAAGAAGATAAGATCTTTTGTGTTGTATTGGTCAATACAATTATATAGTTGATTTAAATGGAAAACTTAAGTTATAACATCTCTGGAATTGTAAGTTTGTAACTAAGTTTTGCTTAATAAAGTACACCCTCTAAGTGTCAAGCCTTGCACATTATAACCTTGACTGTGCCAAAAAGATCAAATAATTGCCCAAACTCTTACCATCATTATACAATTTTAAGGAATAATCATTACATTTTATGGCCATACAGATACAGTTTAGCCTTTTCTCAAAAAGAAAAAGGCAAAAAAAAAAAAGGATACAGATTAGCCCAGGAGCTGAATGCCAATGCCTCTAGTCAGCCTAACAAGAAGAAATTCACTTTCTAAAAAGATATTATGCCATTCTGTGTTTGCATATTAGTTCCTTAAAGAGACCATTAAGGATATACCATTAGTCACTGAGAGTTATTCCTTGCATATATGTGGTCTTATAAAATTTAAATTTTATATGTCGTACTCAGAGGAATAACTCCTTGTCTGAAATTTGAAATAATGAATCAGGTTGGAAAAGAGTTGGTGAATGACATCAATGATCTCTTGAGAAACATGTTGTGAACTTCGTGTTTATGCATTTGTAAGCAACTCTTCCCATTTCTTATCTTCTGTTTATCTGATTGCTTTATAATTGAACAGGATCTGACCTAAAAACACACAAAAATATCATTCCTTATGATAGAAAAGACTTTATGGTGAGTTTCTTATTTGGCTATCTTCTTGATCAGGTTAATGATACAATTGGAAACTTGGCTGGAGATAGATACTCTAATAGAGAAACTGTGGCTTCGGTTACTCTAGGAATGACCACAAATGCTGCTTATGTAGAACCAGCACATGCAGTTCCCAGATGGCATGGCTTGTCACCTAATTCAGAGGAGATGATAAGCAGCCATGAAAGTACTACATTCTTATTGATAATTCGTTGGTTACAATAGTCGAGAGGGGGGGGAGGTTTGAACCGTTGATGTCTCCATTATAGACAACAAGAGATGCTAGTTTAGCTACAAGGCTATATTGGCGAAAGTACTACATTCAAAGTAGTGAACCGACAAGTTAAAATTGTGTGCTTAGTTTTGCAGGTTATAAGCACAGAATGGGGAAACTTCAATTCCATTCATTTTCCTTTAACTGAGTTTGATTCTAGGTTATATGCTGAAAGCCCCAATCCTGGAAGCCAGGTTTGGCAACTCTTATTTTTCCTAGTTTCTGGTTGACCTGTATAGTTTTTTGCATTTGTGGTCTAGTTTCTGAATCTTCTTTTTTCTCAGATCTTCGAAAAGCTGATTGCAGGAACATATTTGGGGGAGATTGTGAGAAGAGTCCTACTGAAGATGGCCCAGGAAACAGCACTATTTGGAGATTCTGTGCCTTCCAAACTAAATACTCTATATATTTTAAGGTTTACAAGAATTCCCACCTCAATTTCAACTTTTAATTAATTTAATCATGCTTTTATCCCTCATGATTTTAACAAATATATTAATTGTGTTGTGACAAAACGTTGAGCAAAATTGAATATGTGAATGTATTTCAGGAGGTTTGTGGATTCATGCGTTCTAAAACAGGACTTTAACAAGTTCTATGACAGAATAGCATGGAAAAATTCAAACTAAAAAATTCACGAAAGATATGGGACAATGATGAGGATGGCAATGTATCAGGCTCGAAACTCTTAGCCACAGATGTAATAAGGTTGCATTTGATTTTGAGGATTCCAAATTAAGAAGCTGAGAAACTTTTGCTAATCTGTTGGTGAAAATACAGAAATACTAGACAAGTTGAAATAAAATCTATAAATATGTATATATATAAATATATATAAAAGGAAAACATAAGGTCCTGCTGCCATGTGGTACTCTAATTTTACATTTAACTTTTTCTTAATCTCTTTTCATTAACTTATTTTTACTATTTGGAAATTATTGTGTACTCCCGGAATACCATAAATGTGTACTCCCTCCTCTCACATGAATGGTCGGTCCCACTAATTAAATTCATGGTGGGACCCACCATTCATGTAAGAGGGAAGACTACGCATTTATGGTACTCCGGAAGTATCTAATAATTTTGCTTTACTATTACCTAAAAATTCACATTAACTTATTTTTATAGTTATGTCATTAATCTCTCATTAATTACCTGAGCTTACACCACACATTTCATGTCTTTTAGCATACCCACAATTTTAGTATTAAAAAAAAAGCAAAAATAATAATAATTAAGGACTAATAGTAATAGGTAACCAGATAAGGCCTTGAAGAGAGATAGAGAGATACGAAAATGTTGTGGATTGTTAAATGAAATGCATTGTTTCACCATTACCAAAATAAAAGACTTAAGATTGACACAACATTTGTAAGAGAGAGAAAGAGGAATCTGAGAAACCGCCACTTTCGTCATACTAGCTTCCCACCATTGTCAAGCCGCCGAAACCTCTTTGGGTAAATTTTTTTTTTTTTTTAATTAGGGGCTTAAATATGATTTTTGTTTAGATAATTTGGTTAGATAGTGTTTGTTTTGGATATATAAGTAGAGAGAATATTTGGTGCGCAATGTAAAACCATATTTTACTATGGTTTTAAATCATTTATAAGACACATGCATATGCATTTACCCACACCATGTCTTAATAACACACTATGAGTGGAAGACAGTGAGAGAGTTTAACATACATTCATTTCATTGTATACAATTTGTGAACACAACATAAAATAGTTGATTTTTATGGTTTTGTTACTCTTTTGCATTTATTTTTGGTTTCATATTTAAAATTAAAAAATAATAATAATCTTACCTTGAGAAAGCTATAAATGTGCAATAAAGTTACTGTGGGGGCCGGTCAGTCACTAGAACTATTAAAGTCAAGTTAATTGGGCCTGTGGCCTATCCGAGGAGGCAAACCTGCCCAAGGAGGCCCATATCAGATTAAAGGGGTAACCAAACGAAGGGAAGATGGAATATCATGAAAGGAGAGTTCAGTATTCATCCGAAGACAAAACCCTTCTCGGCAATACGAGTCCGAGGACGATCAGAACGCCATCAGGTAACAAACATATTTCGGAGCTACGTCACCACTCAAGGTGGGATAAGGGGCCAAAGGTAAGAGAGAGAGAGGGCAAACAAATATCTACATTAACAGTTACATCTGCATTAATTGCCTCTCAACCAACTCCCTGACCGCATTAATGTGGAAGTGATGCCTGAACAATGATGAAGCAGCCTTACAGCTACCAGAAGGAGGTTCCAGAAGGTGTTAGATGGGACAGAAAGAGATCCCCAGAACCCAACCTACATGTGTGTGGTGAAGATGGAATAAAGAGGGCGGTATATAATGTGAAATGAGGGCATGCAAGAATGGGATCGGGACATAGAAAAGAACAAAGGGAAGACTTAGGAAGAAAAGGCAAAAAACAAAAGAATTGTATCCACGCCAAAGAAAAACCGATTGTTGTATCAGCTCTGATCCATCAATAAACGTGAGGTTGAATCTTTTTATTCTACGGAGGTTAATCTAGTTCTTAAACATCCACGCTTTACAAATTATATTGTTTGGGCCTTTTTACGTGCGAACCCAATATCGTTTTGTTGTCGTTACAAATTGAATCCTTACAGTTACTAAACTAAATATTAATATTTCAAAATGTATACGTTTCTTTACTCTAATTTAGTTTACTTTTTCTTTATAATATATGTACAACATTCTTCAAAACCATCTTACATAAAATATCACAAAATTATCCAACTTACTAGTTACTTTCAATAATTCAATCTATGAGCTTGAGTTAGGATTTAGTATCTAATAAAAATATTGGATTGCAGCATAACTAAAAGGTGTAACAATATGAAATAACAAATTCTAGGCACATTTAGCAAAATGCCAAAAAAAAAAAACAAAAAAAAAATCGAAGTACATTTCTCTGCCAAGTTAATGATTATTTTTCTAGATTGAGGTGGATTTGGAACTTAAACCTATTAGTTATTCGTCTGCTTTTCTCATTCTCATTCATTATTTTAACAAATAAATAAACAAGTTGTGTCTGCAAAATCGTAGCACAGGTTTTTATTTATTTTATTACTTGGCTGGAGATATGTCCTCATTGACTCCTAATGTTCATTAATTTGGGTATAATTAAGTAGATATTATTGACCAAGTCATCTAAAACTGAATTCTAAATGCTCAAAAGTCAAAACTCACAGGCCTCCTAGATATGAATCATCTTATACTGACTGAAGTTTGGACTGGTCAATACCACATAAACTTAAATCTTCTAAATATTTATGAACATTGGAGGCCCATACCATTACTATGTTTAATCAGCTACTTCCAAAATGTGACAGGAATTGGGAACTTCTGGCACCATGGCAAGGATCAAATATTACTGTCCCAACAAAGTTCATAGTAGGTGATAAAGATATCAGTTTTGAATCCATTGGTATAAGGGAATATGTGACGGGAGATGTTTTCAAGAGATTTGTCGCCAACCTCAAAGTTGTTATTATAGATGGTGTTTGTTTGATTAGACCCCCTTACAACAAATTGTTTAAATCTAGTAAATTATCAAAGTAGTTACTTAGGTTAATTATGAGATCTAGGTTAAATAGTAGTAAATCATATCATGCACAACAAAAAATTAGTAAAAGATACAACAATATGATTACTTAAGAAAACCAATAAAACTAACAATTATAAGGTAAAAATCTAAGGAGGATTTAACCTAACTATCCTCAAGGTAAACAAATCCAATAAAAATAGAATGGAAGTTTACAAAAGATTTACCACCTAAATCTATTGCTACCTCTAGTGGAACTTACTAACACGACCACGTGCAGCTCCGACTCCACAGACTCTTTTATCTTGGATTTGCAGAATACAAGTTCCCACACTTATGACTTTGAGATCCCCCTCAAAGGTTTTAGATCACCATTAGTAGTAGATCTTCACGCAGCAACTTGTTTCCACCAGTTCTTGATTGTAGATCTCGTTCCGGTAGATGCTTGTTGAGTTAAAAAGTACAGAAACCTCTCAAATCTCATAGGAGTAACTCACAATTCTTCCAAGGACTTCTAAAATGTAATTAGGGTTTTTCTTTTATACCTTGCAGTGTTGGACTGAAATCCTAAATATTTTAGCAGGCTTAGGCCTAATTCAAAATCTGCAAAATTAAATTTTCTACGATTTTCGATCAATTGAGTCTAATTTTCGATCAATCGAGTTTCACTGAACTTGAAGTCTCCTTTCTACAGCTTGAATCTTGATTTGTACGATCTTGAGCAATGTTTAACACCTAATCTAGACATGTTTTTGTTCTTGGTTTGTCAACTTACACAAAATAAGAATCTAAACATTTAATCCTAAATATTTAGAACCTAGCATATGGGCACCATTTTATCCAACAGAAGAAAGCTCAAGAAGTCTTCGATGAAATACTTTTCTTCCTTCGCAAATTTACCATGGATTAATGGATTTCCTGGTGTTTGAAGCAGAGTTGTGCATGCCTTAATTTCTTCTTCAATAATTATTATACATGTAGGCAATCTTTGATTATTAGGTATTCTCCATCGTACATGTTTATTCTATACTAGAAATTAATAATTCATGCTATGAAAACTTCCAATTTTTTTGTACTTGTTGTGAATAATCCTATCTATCCAAAACAAAACAATTCTATCTATAGCCTAATTTCCATGCAAAAGAAACAATCCTATCTATGCAAAAAAAATAAAAACCCTTTGCTAGCTTAATCTCCATTCAAACAAATCCTATCTATAACAAAACCAAAAAAAAAAAAAAAAAGCCTTGGTAAGCAATTTCCATGCAAGCAAATGCTTTCATCAGTACGTATTATGCATCTCATAGTCATTATTAGGAAAGTTCATTATCATCAACGAATAAAAGGGATGCACGATATTAATTACTACTAGAAATTAATATTTCATGACTATGAAAACTTCCCAGTTTTCAAAAGAAATTTGTACTTGTTATGCGTAATAATCCTATCTAAAAAAAAAAAAAAAAAGCTATGATATGATAGCCCAATTTCAACGCAAACAATCCTATCCTATCTATAAAAAATAACATATCTTGATAGACAATTTCCATGCAGCAATCCTATCTATTCCCCCAACCCCCCCCCCCCCCCAAAAAAAAAAAAAAAAAAAAACTGTATTGATAGGAAATCATGCAATCAAATGCTTTCATCAGTAATGGTTAGGGAGGTTCGTTATCTTAAACGAGTAAAAGGGACTCCCTCACTCTCATAATATTAATTATTACTAGAAAGTAATAATGATGAGAAACAAAGATAATTTTTCACACTAATGAAAACGTCAACAAAGGAGTTTATGGATTTACAGGTGCACAAGGAGATAGTGTTTTCTCATTGCCCTCGACATTATAAATAGACTGTAATACTGTTCATAATTTTGCACACTCAACATTAGAATTTAGAAGTTCAAATTCAGTCTCTCTGATTACTTGTTTTCCCCATGGCACTAAATACTAATATGTTAGTATTTGCATTCACAATATTTTCACTGTTTGGTAGCCTTGTCTCTTTCCCTCCTAATGTCATGGTTGCCACTTATGGCACTCCCAATGTCACAGTTGCCACTGATGGCAGTGGTAACTTTGGTACAATCAGTGAAGCCATCTCACAGATACCAGTTAATAGAAATGCTCCATACGTGGTTTTAATAAAAGCAGGAACATACAATGAAGCCATTTCTATAGGACAAAATAAGTCAAATTTAGTCCTCATTGGAGAAGGAATGGACAAAACAATTATTCAATTCAACAAAAGCGCTAAAACAGCTGGCTCAACTTCAGATTCGGCTACAGTGGGTAATGCATGTCTTATTCACTTATTAATTTTCAGCTATTGTTTTTTTTACATGCATCTTCATATTTATATACAACCTTATTAATTTCTACAACAATTCTTCTATGATCACACCATTGATCACAATTTTTGCTCTAATTTGTTAAAGTGGTTGATTGTAAGTGGTGGACAATTACTTTCACTTGATGAACCCACAATTCACAATCGATTACATAAAAGTTATAATACAAATGTTTAATTCCTAGAATTTTTCTTTTTATTTAGTAAAAGGGATTTTTACCCTCCCCAATTATTGATTATTTTTACTTATGTTTCTTCATTCAGATATTAGTGCCAACGATGTGTTGGTCAAAGGCATCAGATTTGTGAATTATGTTGGACCCGATGGTGGCCAAGCTGTTGCACTTAGATTAGCCGGTGACAGAATTGCACTTTATCAATGTTCTATACAAGGATACCAAGATACATTGTTGACTGCATATGGCATTCACTTCTTCCGCGAATGTGATATCTATGGCACAGTAGATTTCATATTTGGATTCGCACATGTTGTCTTCCAAAACTGTAACATTTATCTGAGAAAACGCTCAAACTCAGGCAACTTACTTGTGATTACAGCCCAAGGTCGTGGAAAGGTCAATGACACAAATGGAATAGTGCTACACAATTGCACTGTTAAGGCTGACAAAGATCTTGAACCCTACCTAAACCAAACCAAAGCATTCTTAGGGAGGCCATGGTATAACTGTTCTCAAACCATTGTAATGGAAAGTTTTCTTGATAAGTTGATAGACCCTAAAGGGTGGCTTGAGAGTGGTGATAAGAAAGCATTGTCCACACTAAATTACATAGAATATGCCAACCGAGGCCCAGGGGCTAATACTAAAGGAAGGGTTCAATGGCCTGGGTATCATATTGCCAAAAACTCCGAAGAAGTGAAACCCTATACTGTTGAAAACTTTATCAATGGAACCATTTGGCTACCAAGTTCGGGAATTCCTTTTGTTCCTGGTCTAATAGGATAGTGACTATTGTATATATTAAAATAAAAATCAACAATTGTCCAATAAAATAATTTACAATGTATTGAATAATTTATGATAATTGTTCCCTGTGAATATCTTATGTTTTTATTTATTTAATTTTTTTGGTTTAATTTCATTATTTTTCTTTTCTTTTCTTTTATACTAGCTTATAACTCATGCTATGCATAGGTATTACTCTCTCTCTCTCAAGTTGGCAAAAATTTGGTTGAATTTAATTGATTTTCATTCTAATAAATATTTATAGAAAACTTAAATGATAATATGAATTAAAAAAGTGATGTAGCTCTATGTGAATAGTTACGAATTAATTAATTTTTATTTAAGTAGCACTTAATGTGAATTAAAATTTATAAATTATTGAATGATACAATGATAGAAGTACTTTTTATGTACTTTATTAATAACAAATAAGTCCAATAATAAAAATGATAACTAGTTCATTGAAAAAACTAATTAAAATCTTGCATGGATAATCTAGAAATATTTAATAGAACTTTAATGAGAAATTAATCTTTATTATTATTATTATTATACAAAGCCTTTGATTTTTTATGACTTTTTCTAATTTTGCTACATAAACTTTTGAAAGCCCATATTCTTCCATGTTAACATTTTAATTTGACTCTTAGAGTTACAAATAGTGTTGAATAGAATTATGTTAGTTTTAAAAAATAACAAACCTAATACGAAATCAAATCTGATTAAATTGGATTGATTATGAACAAGGACCTACATCTGATAACCCACTGATTCCATAAACTATAGTGGCCTTAAAAGCCAAGCCAAACCAAGGTCGATATTGGTTCTATTCGGTCCACTATGGCCTTAAAAACTCTTAATGTGATCTATAGCTCTTATGAGTGGGATGTTAGAGTAGAGCATCCTTGATAGATACACCTAATTGAGCATGGAAGTGGGGCCGTTTCCTTTGAGAATAGGGCTAATTCTCTAAATTGTTCATGAAAGCTAGGATCAAGTTCAAGGCCGTAAATTAATGTGCTGGCTTAGAAGCTCATGACAGAGTACTGGAATATTATGTGTATGGTGTAATATCTTGATTCTATATAAAAAGTAATAGTTCAAGACTTAGCTCACTATTGACTTTGGAACAACATTGTTGAAACACTAAATGAGGGTTCAAGCCATTGGCACACCCTTATTATGCATAATATTCTATCTTAACCCAAACATTATGTACTTATATTTTTATAAAAATTAGTGGGGGATTGTTGGAATATTTTTATAGAAAATACAATAATTTAAATATTAATTAATTGCTGCCTTAAGTGATTTAAAATTTATACCTTTTAAATTCTTTTTATCAGCAAAATCTGTCAAACTTTTATCTTTTGTGTCCCATTAGTTGCTCAATTTAATGAGCATAAAATGCTCAAACGGTTTATCACTTTTATGGCTATCAATCCTTTAGTAATTGTCAAACCTTTTAAATACAAAAACGTCCAAAAGTTTAATTTGATTTAAACATGATTTAATGACCAGTTGGCACATATCTTTTCTATATATTCAGCCCTATATGTCTGGCCATGAAAAAAAATATATAAAAGATAGAGATATAGAAGAGAAACTTTTATCTATATATATTTTCATGTAATAGAAAACTATCTATATATTTACTTTGGTAGTTTTCTCAACTTTTATGAAAATAATATGTCCTTATATATGCTATATTTCTGGGTTAAAGACAAGTACTATTGAGAGCTTTCTATCCTACAAGCGGTGTAGGCTTGAAGAATAATCAACGAAGGTGACTGGATTATTGTATACTGGGGGTGGCAGTATAATATTTAGTCTATTACACCAAAAACTCTATTACACCAAAAACCCTGTAGATACATGTATCGTTTCAAGATAGTGATATGATCCATGCCTCAACCCCACCATCTAAAAATGTACATGAATTGATGGTAATTTACTTCTTATCATGAGATCATTTTAAAGTATTATCAAGGTAACATCTCTCCACTATTCTCTAGTTTTATGGTAAATTTAATTTATGTGAATTTTAATCATTTATATGATATGTTGAATGTAATGAAATTCAATTTATTTATCAATTATTATTCTTAGGAACAACAGTAACTGTAGAAGGTGAGCTTTATGAGCACTATCGAGTTTAGAAACTATCTTAACAGCAGTGTTTGGAAATGCTTGGAAATGATCTGTCAAACAATGTGAATATTGAACATTCTCATGGTGGATCTGGAACTGGTGCTCTGTTTCTTGAATCTTCCCAAATTCATTCCTGATTGTTGAACTAGATACAGAGTTTTTGAGCATGAATATGCAGTCGCAGTTTTGTCACACTTTTCTTCAAATTGTTTTACTCCTACATTTCTATAACAAATAGAACTAACATTTGTCATATAATTATTAGTAAAAAGATTGCAATTTTTGTTACAAATTTCAATTAAGGAGAAAAATTAAAGACTTGCTTCCTGAGTTCGTTCAATTTCTTGGTATCTTCAAATTTAATGGGTAATTAATTATTCATTTCTCCTTTCCTTTAAGCTAATAATGGGTCATGTTAATTAAATTCATGTTAAGACCCCTAATTCAGGTGAGTTAAGAGAGCAACTCCTAAATTATTGAATAGTTCGAGTAGGAATGGTAAGTCTAACTATTGGCTTTTGACTTTTTTTGTAGGTTGAGGTTTTCCATTTGTTAGGCTATAGTATTTACTGTTGGCAAACCATAAATAAATTGTAGGTGAAACTACACTATTAGTCCCTGAAGTTTGCCATGTGTGCGCAATTGGTCCCTCAAGTTTGAAGAGAGCACAATTAGTCCCTTAAGTTTTAAAACTAAGTTGTATTGGTCCTTTTACTAACTGCTGTTAACGGTGTTACTTACATGGCTAACGAAACAATGACTTGGCATTTTTTTAATGACATGGCATGATTTTAATTAAAAAATTTAAAAAAAAATAGTTTCCGCGTTAGATGAAATTGAAATCATATTGACCCGATTAAAAACAAATCTGAGATTTTTTTAACAAAGGCACGACAGAGAGAGAAGGGGAAGAGAGAGATTTGCCAATTTCTTCACCGGCTTTCTTAGTAGTAGTATACAAACTAGCAGGCCGGTCTGTTTGATCTTTTTCCGAAAAGGGTACCTTAGTATTAAGTCCATAAACTGAACTAGACGAAGCCCACACAATTGCAGGTTGTAGATTCACAGATTTACAAACTTCTAACAAGCTAATAGAACCAACAAGATTACTATGCATATAAGATAGAGGATTTTCCATAGCATACCTCACTCCAGCTTGAGCTGCCAAATGCAACACAAGGGTAAAAGTCATAAGCTCAAAAAGCTTCTTCAAAAGCGTCATGTCATTGATATCTCCTTCTACAATGAAAACTCCCGAACGCTCCAAAAGCGCTTGCCTTGATCACTTCAACGTTGGGTCATAGTAGTCATTGAAATTGTTGATGCCCACCACACCGTCTCCGCGCTGCTTGAGTGCGGCGGAGACATGGGTTTCGACGAACCCGGCAGCTCCGGTAATGACCACAGACATGCCACCTTTGCTGGAGCGGACCCGAGCAGAGGTTCGAACCTGTTTTTCCCAAGTAGGTCCTCCCCAATTGTTAGTTTTGAGAGCTCGGCGAGTTGGGTCATCGGATTTGGACCAAAGACGAAGATCGGAAAAAGACAGAGGAAGATTAAGCCGAAGAAAACTAAGGCACAATTTTTAACTTGGCAAATCTCTCTCTTCTCCTTCTTTTGCTCCATCGTGCCTTTGTTAAAAAAATCTCAGATTTGTTTTTAATCGGGTCAATATGATTTCAACGTGGAAACTATTTTTTTTTTAATTTTTTAATTAAAAACATGCCACATCATTAAAAAAATGTCAAGCCATTGTTCCGTTAGTCACGTAAGTAACACTGTTAATAGCAGTTAGTAAAAGGACCAATACAACTCAGTTTTAAAACTTAAGGGACTAATTGTGCTCGCTTCAAACTCGAGGGACCAATTGCGCACACAGGGCAAACTTCAAGGACCAATAATGTAGTTTCGCCTAAATTGTAAGTCTTTTGTGTCGAATATTTGTACTTTCAAGTTCAAGACTAAGTCCCAAAATTAGTTCAAGAAAAGGGAAGATATTGTTTTCTCGACAAATAGCTTGATACACCCTCAATCGATCAAGTTGTCCCTCAACAGATCAATAGAGACTTGATCAATTGAGTTTCATCAGTCCTGAATTTAAATCATGCCTATTAAGTTGGCTCATATCTTGAATTTCAAGCTCTACTTGCAAAAGTTTATAAGGGATCTTAAGAGATGATTGAAAACAATAAGAGAGAAGCTCCATCTCTCAACTCACCATCATACTTAATTGGTGGTCAAGCTTAAGCCATAATACATCGACACAATCAAGTCGTGAGCATGAAGTTCGGGTTGGATGCCATTTGGGTTTAGGTAAAATTTAGTTCAGGCCAGAAATGGGTCAACCTAAACGGGTTATGAGCCAGGTCGAGCCATAGGTTACAGGTTGACCAATATATTTTACACATGTAGAAAAAAAATGATCATATCATCTTCATCTTCTTTTAATACAAATAAGAGAATAAATAACAAAATAATACACAAGTAAAAGTTAAATAATACGAAAATTCTTATATTTACGCAATTCAAAGTTCACTAATGATATCACTACCATAAAATAAAATAAAAATACTAAATGTTGTGGACCCTATTAAGTTATTAACCTCCTTAGGTACACCTATTTATGTTGTACATAAATTAATACAAAGTTAGATCACCTAGTGTACGTGCAAGTTAGATTTAATCTTATTTATGTGAGTGAAATAAGTTATCTAATAGTATATTTACATTAAAAAGCTCGAAAAGATGCAAGCTTTGACATGACACGCAAACAAGAAATAAAGAAAGCAATGGTAGGACATGAAATAGATGCACATTTAAACAAGAAGAAGAAGCTGATCAAGAAAACAACACAGGATGTACGTGGAAAACCCTAGAGAAGGGATAAAAAACCACGATTTGAGCAAGAACAAAACATTCTTGCTCGGCTTAACTTGTATCATGTATGGGGAAAGAGATCAGTTTACAATGAGATTGCCTTTTTCTCCTACCAACTCTCTACTTTCATCTCAAAATATCTAGTTGGTATCTTGGGTTCTTGCCCTAGAAGTTCAGCTGCATATTCTTTTTATACTTTAAGGAACACGGCTAGATACAAGGACAAGTGTCAAGTCATCATATTCTCTCTCTGAGATCTTTTTACAGCTGTGATGCTATCTACTAACTAAGGGATAAGAAATGCGCCAATGTGGCGTTGGGACCCGTGAGTAGGTAGCTTTGCCATTGCTTGGGAGACAAGTTTTGGACATTGAGAGAGATATTAGAAGTACTGTGATTGATACATGTGTTCCCATGGTGACTTATGGTGTACTTAGCCAATAAGGGGTGTCCTTATAGTCTTTGACCTTAAAAGGTCAATATCTCCTTTTTTGTGAGTGTTTGAGTACCGTGTCAGGTGTAAATCTTACTTCCTTCCTAAGGCAGTCACACCTTCAACACTGACCAAGACAAAATCTCTGAACCATCAAGAGATTTTGTCTTAGCCGAAGAGGAAGCTGAAGATGCAGCAACTACTACATTCCTGAGTGCCCATTCGCCGTAAGAGAAGGCAAAGGCTTGGCTGCTCAAGCTCAGAGTCCAGTGCTTCAAGGCTCTCTGACTCTCAAGAGGCAGACTCTTCTGACAGCTCTTCTAAGGGCTCTTCTGATGGCTCCGACTCGGGGGATGATGAAGGCGAGGAGGAGAAAGAAGAGCGTGATGATGATGATGATGATGATAAAGAGGAGATGGAGTACTTGGCTCCAGATTATCCCCAAGAAGACTCTGGGATGACATGGATGCTTATGCGCCAAGGTCTCCTTGAGTTGTCGCTGTTGAACCTACTGTTGTTTCCCTTTTTTTTTTTTTAATTATGTTTATGCTTGTTTTGTTTAGCCATCTTTTGGCTTAGGTTGTAAAGAAAACTTTATCTTTCTTATTTTGGATACGAATTTTTGTGTTCTTTTGTTAATTAGAAAAGAGGTGATAGGCCATAAGGGCCAAATCATGTAAATCCCTCTTTTCTGTTTTGTAAAAAAAACTTTTAGACACAAAAATATATAAAAGAAAGAAAGTTATTCATTACATGTTTATTTTTTCTTTCTTTAATGTTGTATTATATGTTTATTTTATTATATATCAAACTCCTATTGGTGAAGGGTTGCGCCTTTGCCCTTGGATTATAAAGGCGGTTTTCTTGATTTTAACATCATTAACTGTCATTCTTTATCAGAAATTCAGTTTCTTCCCTATGCTGACACATGTCGATTTTGAAAAGATGTCTCCCTTTTTGAATCAATCTCTTTCGGAGGGAAAAACATTAAACCTTCAAAGTATAAAAGGAAAAACAAATATTTCCTTCCTTATTATTCTCCTTTTTCCCTTATCTTCTTCTTCTTCTTCTTCTTCAACCCGAAACCCAGAACTCTTCTCATAGATTAAACCATAGGTGTAAAACGCGGTCTACGATCCAGCTCCGCTAAATTTGTAGAACCTTCTGCCTCAAAAAGTAATCAACTTCTTCTAGGGGGAGAGGAAAATCCTTCCATAAAAGAACAGTGGATCATCCCTCCCTTTTCCGAAGATTACCTATTTGATAAAAGTCTCGATTGGGACTCAACTATTTGCTCTGAAAACCCTCCGTACACAGCATGTGGGGAACCTAATGATCTCTTAACTATGGATTTGGAATTGAAGCACATTCCAAGGCTCGACACTTGCAGGGGAGATTTTTCCCCTACCATAGATGTAGTTTTCAAATCCCACACTTCGGTTTCCAGAGGTTGGAGAAGCTGGTGTCGAAAAATGTTGACTCCTCCTCCTTTCTTGGAAATTCTACAAAGAGTAAAGTTTGTGGAGACCATTCTTGTATTCTCCAATTTAGAGATTAGCAAGGACAGTGAGAGTTTACTTTCCATTCTGTACTGTTGGAACTCTATTGAGACTTCCCCTGTTCGGAGATGGTGAGGTAGTCAACATCTCTTTGTCCCCTGATAAGTCTAAAGTTGTGAAATTCCTTGAGGATGCAGTGAAGAAAACTTTGAAAAAGCCAATTCTGAATGCAGCAAGGAGAGGGAAAGCCCCCAATGATGAAGATACCATTGTTGGCGGAGACAAAGGTTTTGGGGCCAACTTTTGGGGGTGGATCAGATATTTTTGGAGAGAATATGCTGATGGCGTGAATGAGGAAGCCAATAGAGACTCCCTAAAGGAAGGCACCGACTTTGTTGTTGGGGAAGGTAACTTTAGCCCCTATGAACTTGAAGCTTTTATTGCCTTTTTACTTTCTTTCCATCTATTTGAGGGATATCCATATGAAAAGATTATAAGTAGACATTTCTCTTTAGCCGTTAAACTAGCTAGAGGACAATCTTTCCCCCTTACTTCATATTTTCTAAGAACTTTATATTCCCGCTAGATCATTTACTCTTGACCTGCAACGTTCCTGAGGTAGATTTCAGGTTTAAACCTTTGTACCCATTGCTTTTTTACAAATATGGTTGTAGGAACATTTTAAGAATTATGCTCCTATCCCTAGATTGTTAAGCTCCCATAAAACCAATTTGCCATCACCCCAAGGTCTATCATGCTCTTGGCATTGGAACAAAGTGGCAGTATCTTCAAACAATTTCCTCTGCAAAGTATTAGATGACCCTACTGATTAGACAGCTAGACCTTACTCTGTGTTGGAAGGTGGACTTCCTCCATTATTCACTTCCCTAGAAAGCATCTTTATTTCTCGGTACAGAGACACTCCTTGGTCTGAGGAAGAACTTTCTTTTATTGCTTGTGCTTTTCCTTCTCATCTTCAGGCACGCTTTCAAGATAAGTATGAAAGTCAAACTTACAATCCCCATAGGTTTGCCCGCCAATTCAGTTTTGACCAAGGCATACTAGGACAATTTTCTACTCTAGCTGTGCTTGCTGTAGTGGCCTCTCTAGCCTTTAAGAAGGAAAATCGCATCAAGATTTTGGTGTCAAGCCTTGAGATCCCCTTTACTTCCCCCACCAGAAATAGACTACCCTCACCCAGGTTTAAGTCATGTGGTCTGACATTAAAGAGCGTGTTAGAAATTTTGAGGAAAGTGGTGCCCAACGAATGGATGTCCCACCTATCTTTCAGGGAGATTTGACTTTGAAGCCCCTTTCAAAAGCCAAATCTTCAAGCACTAAGAGAAAGAAGAATGCAAAAACCCCTTCTATCAAGAAGCCAAAGGTACATTCTTTTCTCTATAATAACTGTTTCTTGTAACCTCTTCTTTTATCCCTAGACTCAAGTAACTTTTCTTCTTTACTCTATTTCTGAGCTTTGACAAGTTACAAGCTCTGTTCCTCATGCTCAACCTAAAGCAAGAGTCACTTCTTCAACCCCAGAGGTTTCCATACAAGAAATGACTTTGAATGAAGAAACAGAGTCTAACACTGAAAAGGGGGACTCAAATTGGGTGTATGCCGAAAATCCCCAGGGGAAAGAAGATTTAACAGAAGCTACTTCCAAGGAACAAGAGGGTGAAAAGCACCTTGACAGAGCTCGATCCATTGCTCTCATTGGTTTCTCCTAATTTGAGGGCAATTTGTTCTCTATTGCTCTCAAAATATCCTGAAACCATGAGGGATACCAGCAAATGAACCTTGTCACTTAGGCGCTTTCTCTTATAGTAAATTGGGTCTATCATATCTCAATTACAATCAAAGGATAAAGAGGCTTGTCTAGCTCTCCCCCTTGACAATATCATTTCCACCCTGAGTAAGGCTGAGAGCCCAAGTGTCAATGCCGACTGGCTAAATAGCCATGTCATCACATTGAGGGACTTAAAGAAGGCAGGATCCTCTGTTCATACTTCCTTGTCCTCACTTTGTGAATTAAGAGCCAAGGAGAACTCGTGTATCGACGAAGCAAAAGAAGCAGAATCAACCCTATAGGTGTATGCCACTTCAATCACTCAGCTCTAGGAATCAATCAACAGATTTCAGGTGGAATTAACATTCCAGCAAGAAGCAATTTTTGCCCTTCAAACTCAACTAGAAGGTGTCACTGCAGAACATAACTCTTTAAGGAAAGAGATTGAGAAGTTAGAAAGTGAGCTAGGAGCTCTGAGCGATCCAAACTTCTCTCTTGAAAATTTTAGTTTTCTCACAAACATTCTCCAATTTTCAATTTGTAATATTTTTTGTGGTCTTGAAAGGCAATGGTGTTGTACTTATAACTTACCATGCCTTACTTCATCAGACTATTTAGACTTTGCATACGTATTGTAAACAACATCATATGAAATAGCTGCATATAAGTCTTTGTTTATAATAGTATGTGTTTTGCAAAATACAAAAGCATTTTTGACATAATGGCCACAAAAAAACAAAAACAAAAAATGTTTTTTACAAGGTCAAGCATGATATTTCTTAAGGTGAGTTCTGCTAATAGGGCTATATGCCTTCATACCTGCTTGATCCTTTAGTCAATAATGTTCTATTGCATGTGCTTCCTCTACTATGTATGGTCATTCCCACTTTGGAGAAAATTTATGCCAGCAACTCCTCGTACATGCGGGGCAATTTTCCAAACAAGTTCTCCCACTTGAAACTTTATTTCTTTAACTTGGCCTTCATGCCTAGCCTTCATGTTAGCCTGATAAAGGTAGTTATGAGAGGTAGCATTATCACGCATTTCCTCCATAATTTCCAAAGTGTCTTCCCTAGGTATTCCTGTAATCTCTGCCAGCTTCACCACTGGCCTTAATAACAACCTCTGTGCCATAGACTAGAGAAAATGGTGAAGCTCCTGTAGCTTGTGATTTGGTTGTTCTATGAGCCCACAGAGCTGTAGGGAGCTCCTTCTTCCACCCCTTTCCATTCTCCTTAGTCATTTTTCCTGATATCTTCAGTAATCTTTTGTTAGAGGCCTCAACTTGGCCATTCCTCCTGGGATAATAAGATGTCGATGTCGTGTGAGAAATGGAGTATCATTCTGTTACACGGCGCACATCCTTATTTAGGAATGGTGTGCCATTGTCAGAAATAATTTTGTTGGGTACCCCAAAACGACATATTATATTCTCCCTCAATAAATTAGCCACTGAGCTACCCATTATATTCTTCATAACCACAGCTTCTACCCACTTGGTACATAGTTCAGTGGCTACCAGTATCCATGTACATCCTTCAGGGGGGGTTTATAGGTCCTGTAAAATCCAGCCCCTAGCTGTGGAATGGATATGAAGCCACAGTTGGATGAAGACTTTGATGGCTGGTGTGTATTTCATCTCCCTGCCTTTGGCATTCTTGACATTTCTTCGCAAAGCCTTGAGCATTCTTTTGCATTGTGGACCAATAATATCCTTGGTGCAAAGCCATTTGCCATAACTTCCTCCTACCAGGGTGTCCTGCTGGCTCCCCCTCATGCAAGTCTAAAAGAACGCCATTAACTTCCTTAGCTGGAATGCACAACATACATCTCCCTTGGAAACTTCTCTTGAATAATTTCCCATCTACCACTTTAAATCTGGTCACATATCTTCTTAACTTTTCTCTTTGTATGCCATCAGCAGGCAACATACCTTGCAAGAGGCATCTCAAATATGGTTCCTGCCAATCTTCTTCTTGTAACCCTCCATTAAGCACCTATGCTTGATCTGGAGGTATAATAGAACAAGTCTTGCAATTCCATTGTTTTCCTTAGCATCATTGGCCATTTTTGGCCAGAAGATTCCCAATCTTTACAATCTTCTATAAAGGCCGACATCGAGATTTACACCACAAACATGGTCAGTCCCTCTTGTCTTGAGACACACTTCATTAGCAAACCTTCTACTCCCCTAAGAAACAAATCTCCATTGATCCTAAGGAAGTCTTTCATGTTTGCTGGTAACTTTGACCCAATACACTTCCCTTGGGCCATTGCTTTTAACAGGGGTTCGCGCCAATCTTGAGTAAAACATAGTTCATCCTAAACTAAGCCAGGCTGCTTCTCAATTCGAAGTGTTATCTTTTCTTTCTTCAATAAAGACTTGGTGGCCAAAGTAGCTAGCGAATTAGCAAGTTTGTTCTCACCTCTATTGATCACCTTGTACTCTATAAAAGTAAAGTGTTCCATAACCTTCTGCACAACAGCTCTATAAGCAGCCAAACTAGGATTCCTTACTTCATAAGTTCCTTCAACCTGCTTTATTACTAACTTAGAGTCACCAAATACCTTCAACATTTTTATGCCTAACCTTCTAGCAGCCTTTAGCCCTACCAGTAAAGCTTCATATTTTACTTCATTGTTAGAGTAAGGAAAATGCAATTTATAGGCAAACGTGTGCTCTTCCCCTGGTGACTTTAAGACTACTCCTATCCCTCCCCTTTGAAACGTAGATGGCCCATCGAAATACATTGACCATTCCTGCTCTTCTGCCACCATAACTTCCTGTAAGAGAGGTGAAAAATCACTTGTCACAGCAAAGTTAGCCAGCAGATCATCTACTGTCTAGCCCTTGATGGCAGTTAGCCGTATGCATTCAATATCAAGGCATGATGTTAGGATGGCCCATTGCGCCATTCTTTTTGATAGTTGAGGACGTGTTAGAAGATTTTTCATGGGATTATTCTTAGTCACCAGCTGCACACGATGCCTTAGAAAGTAGTGATTGAACTTCGTTATAGCAAAAGCTAAAGACAAACATGCTTTCTTTACAGTTGAGTATCTTAACTCTGGTCCCTTCATAAGCCTGCTAATATAATATACTAGTTTCTCTACCCCTTCCTACTCCTAAGCTAACAATGCTCCCAAGCATTGTTCCGTATTGGCTATGTACAACAGCAAGGGTTTCCCAGGTATAGGGGCTACCATGGTGTGAGGATCCGCCAATATCATTTGAATCTTCTTAAATGCCCTTTGGCATTGACATATAAAGGTCTATCGCCGCCAACAGCTCTATTAACTAGATCTTTATTAGAAAAGGTGACTGAATCCTTTGCTTCTTGATATGCCACTTGCATTAAGCTTCCTTCAACAGCGGCCACTTCATGATTCCTTTCCATCACCCTGGTCAAGGTTTGGGCTGCTTCTCTCCTAGCCATTGGTCTAAGACATATTCCTTCAAGAAAGGAATGTATTTTATCTTCTTGCTGGATTCTCACTATCATCTCTTCATCTACTAATGATGGTGGTGCTGAGCTACTGCTAGCCATGTTCTCTGCTTCTTCTTCCATAGAGTCCTCACGGCCTATGAAGAAAGTCATTGCCACCTCTGGTCTACGCATCCTTGGATCAGCTCTTTTCCCAGTTTTGATAACCAAATCTCCCTTGGCTACCCTATCATGGAAGATATTTCTCGAAACATAGCAATCCATAGTATGGTGGTCACATCTCCTGTGATACCTACAATAAAGTGGATTTCGCTTCTCCTTTTTTGTAGGTTCATGCTTACATTCAGGCAACATCATTACACCATCTTTCACCCAAGCTTCTAGGATGCTATACAACTCTTCAGTGGACACAGTAAAAGGAGGGGGAATACCACCTCTGTCCCTTTTCTTTCCTTTGGCAACCTTCTTAGGCTCTTCTGTCACGGTAACCTCCACCTTCTTGTTTTTTCTCCTCCACGGTTGTCTAGGAGCACTGAAGTTGAACCTTTTGAAGGCTTCCCTACGGACATACTTGTTCTTCTTGCAGCTTCTACAAGTTTTGCAAAGCTAGAGATCTGAAGATTCTCTAAGTAAGGCCGATATTCATACAACATACTCGTAATATAAACATCCACCAACCTTTCTTCCTCTACAGGATCATAACACAGCAAAGAGAGATCTCTAAACCTGCGAATATACTCCAGCAGTCCCTCAGACACCCTTTGCTTCTCGTGTTGCAAATTTGACAACGTGAGCTTTTCCTCCAAAACAAAGAACTTTTTCATGAATTGCGTTGCCAAATCGTTCCAATTTAGAACTGACCCTGGTGTGAGACTGGTGTACCAAGTAAAAGCTCGGCCTTCTAAAGACTTGGAGAACTCTCTGAGCCTTAGCTTATGGTCATGAGAGTGAGCTGTCAACGCATTTGCATACCGCCTAATATGCTCTCTAGCGTTCCCTGTTATACCATCATACTTAGGGAATATAAGAGGTGTGTAGTTAGCAGGATAAGGTTTCCCAGCTATCTCCTTAGGATAAGGAGGCCTGGTATCAACATAAACCGTACTTTCCATCTTCTTAGTTTCAAACAGGATAACATGTATATCTTCCCTAGTTAGGTAAGGAGTCCCCTAAGGTACAGCTGTCTCCTGACGTAAGGACTAAAACTCTACCCACATGGCAACATGAGAACGTTGAAGATCTTCGATGGCAGCCATGATCCCCCTAGTCTCACAATGACCAGTATTTCCAAAGGATTCTACGCCTTCGGAATGCATGGATATATGGTTTGCACTTGGTTTTGATCGATGGTTCTCATCCATACCAGTCAACATCCCAGTAACCATCTTCTTCCTTGGAGGCATGGAGGAAGTGACTACAATCGAAGGTATACAACTTAACAAAACACCCTTAAAGAGGAAAATAACCAGAGAACCCTAGTGGAGTCGCCAAAAATGTACGTGCAAGTTAGATTTGATCTTATTTATGTGAGTGAAATAAGTTATCTAAAAGTACATTTACATGAGAAAGCTCGAAAAGATGCAAGCTTTGACATGACACGCAAACAAGAAATAAAGAAAGCCATGATAAGACATGAAAAAGACACACATTTAAACAATAAGAAAAAGCTGATCAAGAAAACAACACAGGATGTACGTGGAAAAACTTAGAGAAGGGATAAAAAAACCACAATTTGAGCAAGAACAAAACATTGTCGCTCGGCTTAGCTTGTATTATGTATGGGGAAAGAGATTAGTTTACAATGAGATTGCCTCTTTCTCCTACCAACTCTCTACTTTCATCTCAAAATATCTAGTTGGTATCTTGGGTTCTTGCCCCAGAAGTTCAACTGCATGTTCCTTTTATACTCTAAGGAACACGACTGGATACAAGGAGAGGTGTCAAGTCATCATATTCTCTCTCTTGAGATCTTTTTACAGTTGTGATGTTATCTGCTGACTAAGGGATAAGAATTGTGCCAACGTGGTACTAAGACCTGTGAGTGGGTAGCTTTGCCACTGCTTGGGGGACAAGTCTTGGACATTGAGAGGGACATTAGAAGTACTGTGATTGGTACACGTGTTCCCATGGTGACTCATGGTGTACTCAGCTAATAAGGGGTGTCCTCATAATTTCTGACCTTAAAAGGTCACTATCTCCCTTTTTATGAGTGCTTAAATACCATGTCAAATGTAAATCTTACTTCCTTCCTAAGGCAATCACTCCTTCAGCACTGACCAAGACAAAATCTCTAGCCATCACCTACTCTCCCTTGCCTCATAGCTGCTCCACGTGTAGAGTCCGGATTCAACCACTTACATATTCTCCCATGCCTTAGTGGTGTTATGTACACCTAGAAAGATAACTAAAAATAAAAATAAAAATTTTAAGAATTAAACTTAACATATTAGGTAAAGAAAAATAAGTAAATATTTAATATAAATTATATCCCAATCTACTCAATGTTAGTAATAAATTTTGCAATGAAAATATTCATATTTGAGGAATTGCACCTCAAGTTTGCCAATTTCATCAGCATTTTCAATCTTCAATAAAATATATATAGTCAATAGATAATTAAAATTTTATAATTATGACTATTATGTTAGTGAATTAAATTACCTTTAAATTCATATAACCAACTTTTGAGTGCACAACAAACCTTCCACATTCTAAGGTAAAAGACAAGATTAATACTAAATAGGAATTTTACTTCCATTTCTAAAAGTTGATTCAAAAGCAATTGTAATTATAAGAATGCTAAAAAGATAGCCATTAAAGAGGGCTCAAAAAACCGATTTTTAATTCTTTTTTTATTAAGAGAGAATGTCCAACTTTGTATATTACTTTCAAATAAAAGAACAAGCAATTTTTTACAAAGAAGAAAAAAAAAAAAAAAAAAAAAAAAAAAAAAAAAAAAAAAAAGATCTCCTTTTTATAAAACAGGTTGGTACGGGATGAACACTGCCATTAGTAATATCCGTAGTTTAGCTGCTAATTTCCCGTATTTTAAGTTTAGTTGGGTCCGGAGGACTTGTAATTCTGCAGCCCATGTGACTGCTAGACTTGCCTTGAGGCTGTCTGTAAGGGAGATATCCCTGGTTGTTCTTCTTTAGTTTAATGAAATTGCAGTTTATAAAAATAAAAAAAGTTGGGTACAGGTTGACTTGTTTTTCTTAATCGTCTTTTTATTTCTACAAATTGGGTCGGGTTAATGGATTGGGATCCAGCTATGCCAAGTCTAGTGATTGCTACCACCAAGGCATCGACAAAGAGCCAATGAGCCAAAGCGACTGAAATTTAGAAGACTAGATGCATATCACTACGCAGCAAATCGTAATATACAGTCTCACAAATTGGAAATGTACAACAATAATATGACTCAGTGCCCACTTCATAAAAACATTAAGGCCAGACAAATTTGAAAAGGACTTAAGCTATTAGGTAACAACAAAAATGATGAACAGACCCTCTTGTTCTTTTGTCGATTATCCCGGCCCAACAATTAATCACTGGCCTAACGCATAGAAATAGCAGAAAGGGTCCAGTTAGTTTGGTCATGGAAGCTCCCATATATCAAGACAAGCATAAAGACAATGCCTCTCAAAAAACCTGAAATGATGACTGCGACATAGCTAGACACTAATATTAATAATAGTTCCTTTGATCCTTGAAATGAGTCCAACTCATTAAAGTTTTAATTCCTTGTCTGCTATCCTTCACTAAAAGATAAGACAAATCCATTTGCTTCCCCACGCTCATTAAGCTAAAAATATGAAGGATAAGGCGATGGTCCCATAAAGAACATTACCTACCGTTCCTCCCAAGCCTTCCTATGTGCTCATGGTCATGGACCACCTTCATTTTTCTTATTGCTCCTACGTTTGCTTGCACGAAAAATATGGTAGTTTTCATGTGCCTGTGAATTAGTTCTAGACTTCTAGGTCATTGTTTTAGGATTAATTTATGAGTATCAATTTAGTCTCTTTATTTTCAATCAGAGCAAATTAATCCTAATATTGAGAGGGGAAGGATGGCCAAAAAATTTCTTGAAAAAACCTTACCAAAGCCACAAAGTTTTTCAACCTCTCCAATTTACATATACTTAAAGAGGAATTTTACCACCCAAACACAAAGATCATCAAATGTGTGTTGGAGTAATAATTTGAAACCATAGAAACAAGTCAAATCTTCAAGAAGCCTTAAAATAACAAAGAGATTGGTTTGGTGGTTAGCATATATGTCAATTACAGCATCAAAGAACTGTGAAGACACAAGGTTAAATTTAGCAGTTGCAAGCAAGAGCGATAAGCTTGGGTATAGTGTCTCTTTACATGTACAGGAAATTTTGTGAGTGAGTGTGTATCGCAACATTCTTCATTTGTGGATTTGATGAGTTGGGCTTAGCCCCATGTGTTTCTCTAAATCGAATTTTCACTTCCTGAACAATTCCTTGTCTTAGTGTGTGTGAGTTGTTACGCGATTGTTATGCATTTGGTTTATCCACATTACATTTAAAATTGGTTGATTAACTACCACGTAAATTTTAATAGCATAAAATTGGTAGTAAGCCTGCCTAGGGGTCTAAACAATGTTTTTCAATTTGTATCACAGGTTTACTTTATTTGAATTTATTTCTTGTGTGATCCTTGACCTTAGTTTGTCATGGATAAAGTTACATATAATTGTACTCATGAGATGAATGTGGTGATGTCTTACAAAACAATTCTCCATGTGATCTTAGAATTGTAGGCAACAAAAATCTTTGGGGAATCTGATGAAAGAAAAAGCACCTCATGAAAATGCTTTTATGTAGGCATCAATCGTGTGGCATAGATAAGCAAGAAGCAAAACTCCAATTCATTGTCCGCACTGCTGAACCGGAATACATTGTTGTTGGTACTTGTCATATTCAACTTTTTCCGATGAAGAAGTGACAACTTGATTTCTTTTTTTTTTTTTTGGTCAATGACAACTTGATTTCAAACATGTTACATTTATTGTGAACATGTTTTGCTGATTAACCAGTGACGCAATGTAATGGATTACACTCTTTTTTCTTCTTTTTGTACTATGAATATATATATATATATATATATATTTTTTTTTTTTAATTCAAGGAGAGAAAGAGGGATTTGAATATTGAACATCTCCAATGAAAATATCAAAAAATACCACTTACCCCAAAGGTCAATGGTATAATTATCAAAATTTTAACACCAAAAAAATTTTAATTTTAGTCTATAAAGAATTGACTATAGAACAATCATAAAAAAGGAAAGAAAGTCTACAAATTATTTTAGCTATTTTACTTTTGACTCTTATCAAATTTTGGATTCTGGAATGAAAAAGTTTTTTGATTAATTAAATTTTGGATTTCATTATAAATCCAAAAATAGAACTCCATTAAAATTTCGCAAAGAAAAAACGTATTAAACGTGATGTGATTAGACGCAATTTGATGGCCATACCCAACTCCTGGCCCATCACACACCAATTCTCGAAGAGCCCAGTTCAAACAAAACTCTAGTAAAAAATTACCAAATAAACTGTACTAAGAAAGGAAAAAATAAATGAATTATCGTTAGTTCCCATCACTTTCAATCACATTATCATGAGAAAAAAAAATGCTTACTCTTGCACGTTATTGAAATGATAACTGTTCCTTTCTTTCCATGCCATGACAATGAATAAGTGGCCATTGATGGATATGTGCCTGTGGGGATGGGTATAGACATTTCTATAATTTAGGAATGCCTTGTGCTCATATAGAATTGGAATAATGTTCAATTTTTGGTTCTATGAGACAATGTAAAGATCAGACAAAGGAAATGGGCTTTTGCAGGCTGTGATGCCTTAGTGCTTGTAATCATCCTTTCATGTAATTATCCTTTCACTACAACCACATTATTATTCTAGACACTTATGCAGGTCCCAGTAACCCCCTCCAATCCATATCACTTCTAGAAGAAGATGACTACATCGTGACTAAGTTTTCTTTTGAGTTATTGCATATCCCCTTACGATTTATGAATGATACAAGAGACATAGACCAACAGCAAATGTGCATTTGTGCAACTTGTTATATACCATATTTTAATTTTCCCTCTTTTCAATTATAATTCTTTTTAGGTAAATTGAAAATGACTCCCAATGTGGTTATGAGGAACTACAAATTGTCTCTATGTTTTGTAAAATTGTGGCTAAACCTCCTTATGGTTTGAAGTGAAATAAAATCATCATATTTTCTATCCCAATTACTAGATTCTCTCATTCGAGGCGCAAGTATTATATAAAGGACGGAATTTAGCCCTTGGTTGGCTATTAGTATAGAGGAGCTACATGGGGTAATGGGTATATGTAACGCCCTTCTCATATTAGATTCCTTTAGATGAATTAAATTATGGAATCTTTTCATTCAATTTTAACCTTTAGTAGTCGACAAATAATTGAGTAAAAAAAGTTATAATGCAATATTGAGTTTTACTATTGTTGAGATTATTGCTATGGTTAGTGGCGGCTCTAAGAATTTTTTTTAAAATAGCCAATAAAAAGATGAATCTTGAGTAGTAGATGAATCTTGTAGTCTACGTGATTTCTTATTACAAATTTGTTCATAGTACTAGGGAGAAAATAAAAGATAAACTATAAATTCATTTGGTATATTGTGTCTTAATATAATGAACATACTAATTATAGTTGTTAAGATTAAATCTTGGAAATAATTTATTATTTCTAAATACAATACCACTATGCACCCTTAGCATGATAGTCACTTTACAAGTACAAGTTCTTGCGGGGTGGAAAGGTAAGGGTCAGGGTTCAAGTCTTTAAAATAGAGCTTTACACACATATACTTTGATTAAGCTAAAGTAGGATTTCAATCTCAAATTAAAAAATAAAAATAAAAATATAATAAAGATATTAATTATTTTTTTTTAGTGAACTTTAATTATTATTACTTAGATTATTTTTATCAATTAGTGTATGTCTTTACTATGTACAATTTTTTTATTTAATAATTCAACTCAACTTTGATAACTATTGGTTTTTGTAATTGTATTAAGACATTTTTTTGTTGTTTTAACATTTGTTTTAGTCTTCACTCAATCACTCCCCTCTCCCACGTTCCTTGTCTAATTTTTTTTTTTAAATCACCCCTTGTTTAATTGTCTTTTAAAGTCTGTTTGGATACCACTTATTGCTAAAAATTGAAAACTTATTGCTGAACACTATAGTAAAATAATTTTTAAATGTGTAAATAATGCTGTGGGACCCAATTTTAAAGAAAAATTTACTGAATTCTGTACTTGCGGGTCCTGTGAACAGTGCATGGGACCCAGAGAAAAAACGCAAAACGCAGATGTCCCCTGTTTTCAGTGCAATCCAAATGAAGCTTTAGTGTTAAAATTTGTTAACTTCTAATAGACCCATGCTCCCAATCCCCACTTAACAAATAACAAATTAAAAACATATTTAAATTCAACCACTATACTCATAGATTTGATCAAATGTATAAATTAATTGTAATTTTATTTGCAATAATAGATTATTAAGATAATCATATTCGGGCTTATTTCAATTAGACTTAAAAAAATAATAATAATAAAAAATAAAAAAAATAATAAATAAATTTAATGTCAGAGTATTCAATTTTTTTTTATTTTAGGGGTCAAAAACCTAAAAAATAAAATAAAATAAAATTTAAAATTTTATATATATATATATATATATATATATATAGTTATTAGAATGAACCCCTTGGACCAAAGCTAACGCCGCCCCTGGCCATGGTCTCATTGAGAGTTCTCTCTCACTCCGGATCACTTAAAAATCATAAGAAAGAAAGCTTTGCAGTGAACTATAGAGAGTATAGAGTAGAAACTAGAAACACTGAATTTTAAAAGAGAGTCCAAGGGAGAGGAGACAAAAGGGAACAACACCCAAGACTTAAAATAGTAATTCATACGACGTGTTTTCTGGGGTGTAGGAGCTTTGGGCTCTGGAATTTCATGACTTAGCCCAAAGTTTTTTTTCTAGTTCTAAGTGAAAATGGTTTGAAAAACTAAAGTAGATACAACCAGCGAATCTGTCTCCACCCTCTACCCACTCCTTCACTCCCTCCCAACCGCACTCCCAATAAAAACACAGCAAAAGAAAGTAACCCTCAACCCTCCCCAAAGCAAACCTTCCATGTTTTTTTTTTTTTTCATTTCATGCTCTATTGTATACTTTCAATACAAAACAATTGGTAATGATATTGGCCTAACAAGCAACTAACTACCACAAACAAAAAAAAAATGGGGGCCCGTGATGGTAAAATATGGTCAAATTCAACTTATGGGATGGTCTTGGTCGTTAGACGAGGATCTATGTAAGTTAGTGATTTGGACATATAAATAAATTTTGAGCCAATTCTTACGTGACTTTGTCACAACTTTGATAATATGTGTGATTGTAATTGGTGAACCATTATTTTCATATCTATCTACAAATTTTTCTCTACCATTCAAAATTGTACATATCAAAGTTGTGACAAAAGTAGTATAAAAATTGTGTTTATGAACTTTCTCATTTCTTAGGCATAGCAAACAAGCAGGTCAAGTTGGGTTGGGTCAATCGGGTTGCAGGTTGGGTCAAATTGATCTATATTTTTCACATGATTTTTTTTTTATTATTATTTAAGAAAACAATATGTATTTGCTATTTAGAAAGTCACGCAGCAAATTACTTTATGTAAAATACATTACTTTGAATTTCCCACTCATATCAATAATGAGCTTAACTAAACAAATTAATACTTGTTCAATAATTTTAAAATTATACAAATCCCACAATTACTAACCAAAATAAAATAGCACAAAGAATAAGTTAAACAAATACACATGTTTCATTTCTACACAATATCAACATCCCAAAACATTAAAAAATAAATAAATAAATACAAATGCCTTATTGGATAACTAATTTGATGAAGAATAAAAGCATATAAGAAATTTGAAATCTTGAAAACTAACTTTATAATCTTTAATCAATTGTGGTTTACACTCTCTTTCAATTTGAAAATATACATTAAAATTTGATTATTTACTTATTTATATATAGTCTCTTTTATAAATATCATGTCATTGTTAAGCAACACACATTCTAGGAAATATTATAATTTATTTTTAAAAGTCGTTTATCTTAAACATGAATTGTTAAAAAATAGGCATTCATAATTTATGCTAATTTCAATGATACTTTAGCTTAAGTTTTTTCACACGTATGAATGTTTCTCATACATATTTATAATTTTAAATATATATTTTTAATTATACTATAACCAAATTATCTTGGCATGTACTTTATTATTTGATATCTAAAAATCTTTACTTATTACAAAATACCTCAACTATTCATTTTTCAATTCATTTGCATGCAGTTATGTAAAGGTCTCAATTGTTTCCTTAAAACTTACAAAAAAAAAAAAATTAAACCAATTTTGTCTTAACTTTCTTTTTTTACCCAAATTTTTTTTTTAATGGTTCAAGTCGCGAGTCAAGTTGGGTTGACCCGCAAAAAAAAATAAATAAATAAAAAATAAAATGGGTTTCATCACAGGTCAAAAAATTCGAGTTTGGATCAGATATTTTTAGGGTCGGGTTAAGAAATTCTAATCCGTTTTGCCGTGTCTATCATTTCTAGCAAAAGATACATAATGAAAAGTCAAATTTATCCTTCGATTTGCATTTGGCAACCCTAGCTGATATATTGCATAATCTTGATGTATCCTCTATTTTGATTATGCAATCCATTCACACTTATTATGGCAAAGATAGGTAGGCCCGGTAAAATTGGACCCGAATCCAAGAGTTTTTTTTTTTTTTAATCCATAGGAATAACAGATCAACTTGTATTCAACCTATTGAAATGTTCGATCAGGTCACCCTGTAACATGATCCGACTCATTTTTCTAAAGAATGGAACTTTAAAAAAATAATAAAAAAAAAAGTTTTTGCTCATTTTTTATTTTATTTGAAGGTAATACGAAAAGGTTTGATTTATCTATCTTGGTGGAATGAAAATAACAATTGGTTTTCTAAGCTCTCTATGATGGCGTGCGATCTTTTAAGCTTATAAATGTTGTTGCGTTTGAATCAACTCTTGGCACAAAAGGTAAAGTTTTTACCAAGTATCAATCTTGTATTTTATCCGAAAATGTAGAATTTTTTATTTGCACTCGCAATTGCTTATATAAATTCGAATGTAATATGTAATACATTTATAGAATAATTATAGATATAAATTTTTTTTGATTCATTATTTACTCGTTTTAGGGTCTTGATTTACAATCCAAACCCAAAACGTATGGGATATTGGCCCAATACAATAAATTTGTAGAGCGTGTGTTGAAGAACTAGGCCCTAATGAATTGAACAATGGATAATACTGAATTGAATGACAATCAAACACAAATAAGAGATTTTGATTTTAATAGACTTTCAATCCGAGGAGGTCACCCTTGTATAAGATAATCATAGATGGATACAAAGATAATTTAGATTGCTACAGTACTTTATCTCTATTTTTCAGATCCCCCTCTCATGGAGGGTCTCTCACATTATATAGCTCCCTTTGAGTCATCTTGGTCTTACACTTGTTGATCATATAAGCCCCTACTTGAGTACCCGTCCCATCAGACACCATCTCTGGCTTTCTATGAGTTGTGGTGGCCAAAGCAGCATTATTCGGAGGTCTTCTCCACATAAATGCGGCCAGAAAAGTAGCTGCAATGCATTTAATACGGTGGTAGCAGCTTTCCCTTAGATATTTTTGGGTTTCATTCTTTCTAGTATGTTCGTAAGACACGTTCCTATCATGGGAGCTTCTTGGAGGGTCACTCTAATTGCCGAAATACATATTTGAGCTGCATTCATCATATCCAAGGAGGAGTTCTTCCTTGGATCACCCTTCACTCATCCCCTACTTATGAGACTTTAACTAGGAACTCCTAATAGCTATTTATTCCTCCTCGAACCTATCAACATCCTTGGACAAAGCCCAATGCCCAATACATGATCTTGGGCCTTTATCCCTACAATAAAGTAATATTAATATTTTGTAGTGTAGATGAAAATACGGAAGAAATTACTTGTCATCTTAAGATGAAATTCTCGAGTGTGAATATTTCCATAAATGGATCTACTTAACATTGAGTAAATTGAGGTGTAATTCTTATTAAATATTTACTTTTTTTTACTTAATATGTTATGCTTTATTTGTTTAGTTATCTGCTTAGATAATTTTAATTTATTATTATTTTATATGCAACAAGTATATATACTTAAAAAGGTTGATAACTTGATATGGTTTACAACATTTAGAGCCCATTTGGCAGGCCATTTCAAGTAACCTTTTAAGCATTTTAAACATACTTACACACTTTTTCACCCATACGTTTATCAAAAACACCTAAACAACATTATTCAAACTCCTCTACCAAATACTCCCTTAGTATTTTTCGGTTATTGTGTGGTGATGATAAAATTTGAGAACTTTGGATTGTGCAAACTTAATAGTAAAATCCATTAATGAATTATATAACTTTTATTTTTTTATTTATTCTCTTATTTATATTAAAAAGAAGACAAGAACAATATCATAATATTTAATAATAATTACTGTTATTTTGTATGTGAAAAAATATGAGTCAATCTGAATCCCATTGACTCGACTTGTAGCCGGATTAATCCAACCAGTTTTGCAACCTGTTTAGGGTGAACCTTGACCCAAACATTATCGATTTGATCCGTTTGGTAGGATACTCAAATGATAGGATTGCAGCATGCAAACCGACGATCAACTTAGGCCTCACATTATAAATCTTTGTCATCTTGTACTATAAATTTGTTTACATGTCCAAATCACGGCCTTATATAGATCCTCATCTTAATGAATAATGACCAAAACCATCCCATATGTTGAATTTGACCATATTTACCATCATGAGCCCAGTATTTTGATTCTTGAATCAGCACCACACACAAAAAAAAAATAAAAAAATAAAAAAATAAAATAAAATAAAATAAAATAAAAGAAGAAGAAGAAGAAGAGATGTAACCACTATTTTTTGTAATTTATTACGGATAAATGAAGCAATTAATAAGCTTCGTAAATCATAAGTCTTCAGTATCTTTGATTATAAGATCAGGTTTGAGGGTTGATAAGAAATAGGGATGGCTAAATCATTGGCTTTGAGTACCCTATCAACATGGAATGAAATAGGGCCAAATTAAAAAAGTGAGTGAACTAATAAGATAGATAAAGACTTGCTAGCTGGATTCTTGCTTCAAAATTACTATAACATCCTTTGGAATTGGAACAACATGAGATGTTTTTCGAAACCTCGATAAAGACACTTGCATTAAAAGCCAACACAAGCCCATGAGGCAAGAGGGGCATTCTAGTCCTTTGCCGGATTTCAAAGACAACACCCCTACGAAATCGTGTCGTTTTTTTTTCTTTAGGCGTGGAAGGACAGATTCGTAATTTCCTGTTCCGGAAAAGCAAATGTTACTGTCTTTTTTTGGGACCATTTTATCATGAGCTTCCCTTCATGGGTCACTGGTGAGTCTGTGAGGTCGTAGTACAACGTAATACAGACATACGATGAGCGTAAAAACGTAATTTTTCAAAATGGGGGCCTCTCTGTAATAATAATGTGTGTTGTAAAAAATAAAATAAAAAATAAAAAAAAAAGAAAAAAAAAAGAAAGACAGATAGATGGGGTTCTACCCAAAAAAAAAAAAAAAAAAAAAAAAAACACAATGTCTTGTGTCTATCTATGTCAGTCAAAATTGTTTGACCAACTTTATCCATCCCAACAAAATTATTACTGTTTAATAATTAGGCATTATCATTTTTTTTTTCTTTTTAGTCTTTTTCTTAGTTTATCTAAGATTCTATATTGCACCGAATAAAGGGGGTGAAAAAACTGAGTTGTCCCGAAGTGTCAAAGCAAAAAATGCAGAGTTGGTAAAGAATTTTGGGTGATGATGCTTGTTTTGTTGTTTTGTGTTCTTCTTCTTTTTTTCTTTTTGGTCACACTGACTGAATATATTGGTGTGGTGCAATGGGACCTCTCTTTTTGTATCATCCATTTCGTGCATCTCACTGTCACAGTTGACAGCGGGTCCCCTTTTTTTACGGAGAGATATATGTCACCGATTCAGCATCATTTCATTAATCAATAAAGTTTTAACAGTAATTAAGGGATTAGATTAAACAATAAAGTTTAAACAGTAATTAAAGGATGGTAGGTATTGCCGTCAATGAGTAATTCTTAGGTACTTTCAGAGTACGGAAAAATGGTACTTTCTCATTTTACATTCATGGTAAACCCTACTGTGAATATAAGAAAAATGAGCAAAATTTTATGTACTAGTACCTAAGAATTTTCCTCCGCCAAGAGCTTTGTAGCTTTCTCTTGATATTTATAATGGAAATATTAATAGTTTTAATCTTCATTCTCAAAATTATCTAATTATAAGGTATTACTATTGGGATATCAAGAGCATTGTAGTTTACTTATGGGTATTTATAACATAATCATCCATGGTTCAAATCTTCATTTCTAAAATTATTAAATTATAAGAAAAAAAAATTATTATTAGTTTGCCTATAATATATACATATATATATATATATATATATATTTATCCCCTCTTACAATTTATTAATTCTCATGAAAAAATTGTAAGAATTCTTTTCTAAATTTATTTTAATAACATCAAATATATTTATTATTAGCCAAGTGTACTGCTTAGAGGCTCTTTTTTTTTTTAAAGAATCTCTCTCTATAAATAAATTGGACTAGTTTTAAAATCTTCAATTGTAAGAATCTTACAAAAATAAATAAATTGTTAATAGTTACAACTATGGCTAAAATATTAGCATGCTGTTAAATATAATTAAGAACTTGGCTTAGGTCTAGTGTGTTAAAAAGAAATCCATTTATATAATATTCTTTCTCTTCAAAATTAATAATTGGCAGGGCTTGGACTAGTTTTGAAATTTTCAGTATTTATAGTTTTATATAATAGTAAAAATGTTAATAGTTACGATTATTGACAAAATATTAGTATGAAGTTAAATGTTAATGGTACTTTCTCATTTTACATTCATGGTAAACCCTACTGTGAATATAAGAAAAATGAGCAAAATTTTATGTACTAGTACCTAAGAATTTTCCTCCGCCAAGAGCTTTGTAGCTTTCTCTTGATATTTATAATGGAAATATTAATAGTTTTAATCTTCATTCTCAAAATTATCTAATTATAAGGTATTACTATTGGGATATCAAGAGCATTTTAGTTTACTTATGGGTATTTATAACATAATCATCCATGGTTCAAATCTTCATTTCTAAAATTATTAAATTATAAGAAAAAAAAATTATTATTAGTTTGCCTATAATATATTCATATATATATATATATATATATATATATTTATCCCCTCTTACAATTTATTAATTCTCATGAAAAAATTGTAAGAATTCTTTTCTAAATTTATTTTAATAACATCAAATATATTTATTATTAGCCAAGTGTACTGCTTAGAGGCTCTTTTTTTTTTTAAAGAATCTCTCTCTATAAATAAATTGGACTAGTTTTAAAATCTTCAATTGTAAGAATCTTACAAAAATAAATAAATTGTTAATAGTTACAACTATGGCTAAAATATTAGCATGCTGTTAAATATAATTAAGAACTTGGTTTAGGTCTAGTGTGTTAAAAAGAAATCCATTTATATAATATTCTTTCTCTTCAAAATTAATAATTGGCAGGGCTTGGACTAGTTTTGAAATTTTCAGTATTTATAATTTTATATAATAGTAAAAATGTTAATAGTTACGATTATTGACAAAATATTAGTATGAAGTTAAATATATTTAAGGACTTAGCTTGGGTCCAATACACTAAAAATAGATCCATTTATATGATATTATTTTTCTTCAAAACTAATAATGACAGGACTTCGACTAATTTCAAAATTTTCAATAGTTATAGTTTTATTAAAAATAAATAAAAGAAATTGCTAATAGTTACAAAAATCGATAAAATATTATTATGGAATTAGAGATGTTTAAGGATTTGGTTTGGATATAAAGCATGAAAAAAAAAAACATTTATATAATATTTCTTCTCTTCAAAATTAATAATTGTCGGGACTTGAAGGAGTTTTGAAATTTTCAATAGTTATAGTTTTATAAAAAAGAAAAATTAAATTAAAATGTAAATAGTTACAACCATGGATAGAATATTGGTATAGATTTAGATACATTTAAGGACTCGGTTTGGATCCAATGCTCCAAAAATTAATTTATATAATATTATTTTCTCTTCAAAATTAATAATCATTGGGACTTGGAGTAGTTTTGAAAATTTCAATAGTTATATTTTATATTATTAAAAAAATTTAAAGTTTTTAATTGTTACAACTGTGGATCAAACATTGGTATGGAGTTAAATATATTTAAGGACTTGATTTGGGTCCAATTACTAAAAAACCATTTATTTATATTGTAGGGGTATTGGGCCTAGGAGCTCATTTTCTATGTATATATTGGGCCTAAGGCCTAAGCCGAGGACGGGGGTTGTCCGAGGAGGAGTAAACATTGTCAAGGGAGCCCGTGTTAGTAATTGAAGAAGTTAGTTTTGATCATAATGGCCTAAGAGGTTGGCCCAGGGATGAATGCTTGCTCGGTTGACCAAAGCCGAGGTTCGTAAAGATGGTCTGCCGTCCAAGGGAAAGTTCTAGGAAATTCTGCTGATATCGGTAAGTGTTGCAGAAGCAAAGGACAAAGGGGAGTCCTAAAATATCTAAGGAGAAAGCTACTACCACCGCATTAAATGCTCTGCAGCTAACTCGCTAGCCACATTAATGTGAAGGTGATATCTAAACAGTGGTTTTCAGCCTTACAGCTACTATATAAAGACTTTAAGAAGGTGCTAATGGAACAAGTATCAAACACTAACTATCTGGTCTACACGTGAAGGGTAAAGATGAAAGGAGAATAAAGTATAAAAGGAGAAGGAAGTAGTGAGACAAAAGGGGGAAAAAAGCTAGAGAGAAACATTGTAACAATCAGGAAACAAACTTGTAATCAAATTTAAGAGAAATATAAAAGAACCGATCTCCTCAGACCATACCGAGGACAATTTTCTTTAGTTGAAATCAATCTATCATTTTGTTCTTGTCATTTGAATTCACTTTATTTGTCATTCAACTCATTTTAGTCCAATTTTCCAACTCACTCTCTACAAATTCATTGTTTTGGGCCTTTGGGCCTTAGTTCATCCATCATTTGGGCTAGGGATCCAATTCTGGTCTTTACATATATAATATTATTTTTCTTCAAAATTAATAATTGTTGAGACTTCGACTAGTTTTGAAAATTTCTTCTAGTTTTATAAAATTAAGATTAAAATTATTAATAGTTACAACTATTGATAAAAATATTGGTATGAAATTAAACATAATTAAGGACTCAACTTGGGTCCAGTGAACTAAAAAAGAAATCCATTTATATAATATTCTTTCCCTTCAAAATTAATGATTGTCGAGACTTGGACTAGTTTTGAAAATTTCAATAACTATAATTTTATAACAATAGTTACAACTATGGATGAAATGTTGTTATGGGATTAAATATATTAAAGTACTTGGCTTAGGTCCAGTGTTCTATACACCATACCCATCACAATATGGACATATTTCCAAAATTTAATACAAGTTTGCATCATGTTAAGTCCAATGCATTGAAACACTGAATCCAAATTTTTCCATATATTTAAAGAATTTTTTTAGTTTAACACATTTAAATCTCACCCTCTTTTTACAGTTTATTTCAATTTATCTTTTAACCATTTAACAAGATGCTTTTTTGACATTTAAAAAATTTATTCGATTTAAATTTTACCAATTGATAATAGATACCACTTTGGAAAAAAAATGTCGGTATGGATTAGACATATCTGAAGGAGTTGTTGAATTTAACCCTTTTAAATCATACCTTTTTAAAGTTTATTTCAATTTTAAGTTCATGGTATGATTATTTTTCACTTTTTGATGTAAAAAACAAAATATGACATTAGAAACTTCAAATGTTAAAGGTTTGTTTGTTACTTATTAATCTCCATGGAAATTTCTAGAGAATGACGGAGGAGTAATAATCATTTTTCAAAGGTTTGTCCATATTTGATTGGCATATATCTTTATCTTTTATATTTCTTTATGAATAAGTAATTAATATTAGTAATGAAAACAACAGTTTCAAAATCATGAACACACAGCATAGAAATGCTTCTAAATTCTCAAAGCAGCCGCAACATATCTCTATCGTGACCCGCAAACGGTAAAATAGACAAAAAAGTAGTCTGTTTGCCCGTTTGACCATGCAATTGAGCCCATGACACCTTTGTTTGACCAAAAGCAAAACACAGAAGAAACAACAGAAGATGTGAAAGTAAGTTTATTTTCGAAGGAAATTAAGAATAGACTAAAGGGGGTCCAAGGATTTGCCAAAAAATTTGTTTGTATTTAACAATTCCATAAAGCTCTCAACTAATTTGAGACGATTAATATTTACTGATGTCTTTTCAAGAAAATGTTTGATGAATCAAACTTCAAAATGCATTATACGCCTGATTATAAACAATTTCATAAATAAAATTCTTCTCTATATATACAATGAAAGCGATATTGTTCTTTTAGGGGCCATGACCCACCAAGGTGGTGAACATTTCTTTGTAAACTTTTGAAAATTAGGCCAATTATGGTGATAATTCCTATCGTAATCTCCACCAATTTTTGCGTATCAAACTCAAATATCCTAATTTTGCGGTGTATTTTAGTTATCTCGGTTGCACATATCCCAATCTTGCGATCATGTAAATTCTACATTTCTATATTCGAACAATCCAACGTAACAATGAGAGTCAAACACAAACCCAAGGCTTTTATACTTTAACCCTAATTCTACATGATAAATTTATTTAACTTTAAGTTTAATTCTGCGAGCCAAAAAAAAAAAAAAAACCTTAAAGTAAGTTCATTTCCCTCAAGATGAAAATCTTGTTTAAAAAAAAAAATTGGCTCTATTTATGATAATATGAAAGAACCCGTAGGGAAAGAAGATAGCAATATTACTTTTCAATTTCTTTTATATTTTAAGCATCAAAGTCCTAGAACAATAATCGCACTAAATAATGGGGCAAACCATCCGGAAGAATATAATCTAAGACGTTCATATGAGCAGATGAAACATATTCTCAGCCAATTTTTGAAAGCTCAATAGACTTCTTTTAGAAAAATAATATTAAAAATAAAAACCTCTAATATTAGTAGATTTTTTTTTTTTTGAGAAAATTTCAACCTAGCTCATCTGGTAAAGTCTGTAATGATTAAATAAGATATCCGAAGTTCAATTTCCGCCTACACAAAAAATCAATTTGTGTCTTGATCTGCGGACGCCATAGGTTGAAATTCTCTCAAAAAAATAATAATAATATTAGTAGATTGATTACAACAAAATTGCCATAATAAGTATTTGTTAGCAATAACTTGTTATTCTTATTGTATTTTTAAATAGATACGTGATTTGAGTCTATAATATCTATTTCAAAATAACTACTCTTTACAATCAAGTTAAGACAACACTTCTCAACCAAAAAGAAAAGAAAAGAAGAAGAAGAAGAAGTCAAGACACCAAACTAATTTATTTTCATTTTAATATAGACAGGATTTGAAAATTTTCATCCTACGTTTTTTATATGAAGATAAGAGATTTTAGTAAATGAGGTAACTAAAATCTCTTTGCCATTTTAACTTACTCAACAATTGCTAATTTAATAAAAATTTGGAAAAACACATTCAATTACTATAATTAATAATGGTTAACCCTCTATCACAAGTCACAATTTTGTTCACAAACTTCCAAGTACCATATTTGGCTTCCTACATTTTATACTAAACTAAAATTGTTAGGTTATTATCTAAATTAGCATATTTTGCTTTTTTTTTGACATATTTAATCTTCAAATTCCTCCATCTCTCTTCTCTTCCAGTACTATACCCCTCACACTGTCCATGCATTTTTCATGTTACCAACCACCACTGAACCAATCAAAATAATAATAATAATAATAAAATCAATTACTGTTATTTCACAGTATTTCGCCTAGGACCACTGAATTTGCCATAACTTGATAACATATGCAACCATGATTGGTAAATTATCATTTCCATAATCACTCATACTCACATAAACCCACTACTTTTCTCCATCTCTCACGGTCTCACCGTTGCACATGTTAGGTTTGCGGAACAGAAATTGTGTACACAAACCTTCTCTAATTTATGTACTATCAAATAACACCTATATATCAAAAACAAAAATAAAAAAAGCTTACAAATACATATTTAACCTCTCTAGCCTAGAAATGTTATATATAGCAAAATCATATTTCAAAACTTCAATTATAACAAAAGCTATCAATCAAACAAACATGAATAATAATAATTAAAAATAGTAATAGTTAAAATTAAGTTAAAAATCACACATATACATTTTCACACAGATCAAATCCTCACACAAAAAAAGAAGAAGAGAGAAATTCGTATATTCTTATTACTAGTTAAAAATTTTAATAAATAGCCAAAAAACCGAATCAAATTTGAACACCAATAATAGTAAAAAATATATATATAATTGGAGAACTAAGTCAATCAGCAAAATCAGAACCTTGATTACATTGGAGGGTAGCCTGATGAGCCGACTTCTCGATCCCAATAAGGCCCTTTTAGTCCTGATCTTGCTAGTGGCCTAGAGCATGACAAATTGTTAAGGCAAGGAAAAATTTTACCCTAATAATTTAAATTGTAAACCAGGTACATTGTACCAAAACTTTTGGTCCAAAAGCAAGTATTTGTTGAAAAATACAGTGAAAAATACAATCAATGTTTTGTCCTGATTTTGTTTAACTAAAATTTGGTTGTCCCACCCTTTTTTTGTAGCTGAATATTTGATTGTCCCATTTCAACACACTTTTTAGAGCTATCTTTTATCTTTCGGTGTACGAGATAATAGCTATCAAACTCAAACAAAGAAAGCCATGCTTTCTTTGTGGCAAAGACAAAAGAAGCCGTACTTTTTGTGCTTAGAATGTGTATCTTTGGGGAGTGAAAGAGGCAGGGTTGGGACCTTGGGCTAACAAGAGATGCATATTCGGAAATTTCCTTTTTTTCCTTTCATACCTTTTTATTTATTCCCTTCCTGCATCTACATGCATGCCCTTTATTTATTTATCTATTTATTTTTAAATTTTTTTTATTGGAACCTTCCTGCCCTTTTTTTTTTTTTTTTTTTGCTGAATCCTTCCTGCCCTAGTTAATGAACAATAAACATACATCCAAAATAAAAATAATAAATGATTAAATGAAAAACCTTCAAGATTTCAAGTATAACTCTCTCTCTCTCTCTCTACTCGTAAGTCGTAATTTGTAAGTACCTCCCCACCCCCAATGCATCTCTTCATGATTAAAATTTAAAGCTAGGACCTATCTACTTTAATTAAAAAAAAAAAAAAATCATATTGTTAAGTATTCCCCAAAAAAATAAAAAAAATTGAAAAACCTGCCCTATGGCTATGACATATCTACTTTTTGTTTTTTGGCTGAATATGACCTATCTATTCCTACTTGCTACTGCCATATAGGAGTAGTAAATAAAGAATAATATATAATCAATAATACTAATAATATGAGTTACTTTTTCAGTATTTTAAATAAAGATTGAAGAATAAAATCACACTAGCTTCAAAGTACAAAGTTTCAACCCCTTCTCATCAGTCTCACTGAACCTCTCTTCACTCCCACCACAGCCACTCTCCATCTACCCCCCCCCCCCCCATCCCAATACCAATCCAAAAAAAATAAAAAAAATGCAGCTCTTCCTCTTGCTCCTCCTCCTCCTCCACCTCCACCTTCAAATCCACACAACTCACTCAGCCCACATCCCAGAATACAAAGCACTTCTCTCCGCAAAGTCCCTCATAGAAGACCCACAATTGGCCCTTTCATCATGGAACGCCACCACGAACCACTGCACGTGGACGGGCGTCACGTGCAGCGACACCACTCACCGTCACGTGACATCTCTTGACCTCTCGGGTCTCAATCTCTCCGGCACTCTCTCCCCTGACCTCGCCCACCTCCGCTTCCTTTCCAACCTCACCGTCGCCTCTAACCAACTCTCCGGCCCCATTCCTCCGCAGCTCTCTTCTCTCTCGACTCTCCGCTACCTCAACCTCTCCAACAACATTTTCAACGGCACTTTCCCCACCCAACTCGCTTCTCTCAAGAACCTCCAGGTCCTCGATCTCTACAACAACAACATGACCGGTGAGTTGCCTCTGACTGTCGCTGAAATGCCTAACCTTCGCCATTTGCATCTCGGCGGTAACTATTTCACCGGTCAGATCCCGACCCAGTACGGACAATGGCAGTTTATTGAGTATTTGGCTGTTTCCGGCAACGAACTGAACGGCACTATACCTGCCGAGATCGGAAACTTGTCGACCCTGCGTGAGCTTTACCTTGGATACTTCAATGCCTACGAGGGTGGCATTCCCGCCGAGATCGGAAACTTGTCGGAGCTTGTTCGTATCGACGCCGCAAACTGTGGGTTAACCGGAGAGATACCACCGGAGATTGGGAAGCTACAGAAGCTCGACACTCTGTTTTTGCAAGTGAATGCGCTTTCTGGGTCTTTGACGGTGGAGCTTGGGAATTTGGCGAGCTTGAAATCCATGGACTTGTCGAACAACATGCTCACCGGTGAAATTCCATCCTCGTTTGCTCAGCTGAAGAACATGACGCTGTTGAACTTGTTTCGCAACAAGCTTCACGGCGCTATTCCCGACTTTGTCGGAGACTTGCCGGCGCTCGAGGTTTTACAGTTGTGGGAGAACAACTTTACCGGTAGCATTCCTCAGGGTTTGGGAAAGAATGGAAGGCTTAAAACTCTAGATCTTTCTTCCAACAAACTTACTGGGTCTCTGCCTCCTAATTTGTGTTCAGGAAATAAGCTTGAGACCCTGATTGCTCTGGGAAACTTCTTGTTTGGTCCGATTCCAGAATCACTAGGGAAATGCCAGTCACTGAGTCGGATCCGTATGGGTGAGAACTTTTTCAATGGCTCAATACCAAAAGGCCTTCTTGACTTGCCAGCGCTGACACAAGTAGAACTGCAAGACAACTACCTAGTGGGGGAGTTTCCTGAGACCAATTCGATGTCTGTTAATCTCGGACAGATTAGTCTCTCCAACAATATGCTTTCGGGGTCGTTGCCTTCGAGTGTTGGTAACTTCTCTAGTGTACAGAAGCTACTCCTTGATGGAAACAAGTTTTCGGGTCCAATCCCACCTCAGATTGGAAGGTTACAGCAACTTTCCAAGATAGACTTCAGCCACAACAAGTTCTCAGGTCCCATTGCACCTGAAATCAGCCAATGCAAACTTCTAACCTTTGTTGATCTCAGCCGAAATGATCTTTCGGGTCAGATTCCCAACGAGATTACTGGTATGAGGATCCTGAATTACCTCAACCTTTCGAAAAATCATCTTATTGGTAGCATTCCCGCTTCAATAGCAACTATGCAAAGCTTGACCTCTGTTGATTTTTCATATAACAATCTCTCTGGTTTGGTTCCTGGCACTGGCCAATTCAGCTATTTTAACTACACGTCGTTTTTGGGGAACCCAGATCTGTGCGGTCCTTACTTAGGGGCTTGCAAAGATGGGGTTGCCAATGGAACTCACCAAGCTCATGAGAAAGGCCCACTCTCTGCTTCTCTGAAACTTTTGCTTGTCATTGGATTGCTCATTTGCTCCATTGCGTTTGCTGTGGCAGCAATCATCAAAGCCAGGTCTTTGAAGAAGGCCAGTGAGTCTCGTGCCTGGAAATTAACGGCGTTCCAACGGTTGGATTTCACGGTTGATGATGTATTGGATTCGTTGAAGGAGGATAACATTATAGGCAAAGGTGGTGCTGGTATTGTGTATAAGGGTTCCATGCCAAATGCTGAACAGGTTGCCGTGAAAAGGCTTCCGGCAATGAGCAGGGGATCTTCCCATGACCATGGATTCAACGCGGAGATACAGACTTTGGGGAGGATTAGGCACCGACACATTGTGAGATTATTGGGGTTCTGTTCAAACCATGAGACTAATCTTTTGGTTTATGAGTACATGCCTAATGGGAGCTTAGGTGAGGTACTTCATGGCAAGAAGGGAGGTCATTTGCACTGGGATACCAGGTACAAGATTGCGATAGAGTCTGCTAAGGGCCTTTGCTATTTGCATCACGATTGTTCCCCATTGATCGTCCATCGCGATGTGAAATCAAACAACATTCTGCTTGATTCCAATTTTGAAGCTCATGTTGCTGATTTTGGCCTTGCCAAGTTTTTGCAAGATTCGGGCACTTCAGAGTGTATGTCTGCGATTGCTGGCTCCTACGGATACATAGCACCAGGTATGATATGATTCACAGCTGTGATATATTAATTGTGAATTTTTGTTGTTGTGGTTTGTGTTCCTATAGACATGCAAGTACTAACTTTTGTTTTCAAAGTCTTAATTATGTCAAAGATCTTGAAACCCAACATTGATTTTTTGTCTCGTACTGTGGTTTTAAATGAATTCTTGCATTATTTAGATTGTGGTTTTGTCTCTTTCATGTTTGAATTTTGACTATAACCCTGTAAACCATAACTCTCTTCCTTGTATAAGACTTTTATTTATGAACACAATCACAATTATGTTTATTTGTCAAATGGTCCGTCGGTAAAATGTTGACCTCAAATTGAAAAAATTGTGCAATTTAAATGTTATAGTACCTTATATAGGTTCTAATTAAAAGCGTTTGTTTTTGCAGAGTATGCCTACACTCTTAAGGTCGATGAAAAGAGCGATGTGTACAGCTTTGGTGTGGTTCTGTTAGAGCTAATTACTGGTAGAAAACCAGTTGGGGAATTTGGGGATGGTGTGGACATAGTTCAATGGGTCCGAAAAATCACAGACTCGAAAAAGGAAGGAGTTCTCAAAATCCTTGATCCAAGACTCCCCTCAGTTCCCCTCCATGAAGTGATGCACGTATTCTACGTTGCAATGTTGTGTGTCGAAGAACAGGCCGTGGAGCGCCCAACAATGCGAGAAGTGGTTCAAATTCTAACAGAGGTTCCAAAACCACCAAACTCAAAACAAGGAGACTCAACAGTCACATCAGAGTCATCCCCAACATCAGCCATTGTAGACTCTCCAACAACAACAACGACAACCAAAGACTCGAAAGACGCACAACCTCAATCACCACCACCTGATCTTCTAAGCATTTGAAGAAAGTGTTTTTAGTTTTGTTGGGAGTGGAAGTGTTTGTTCTAAAAAATTCCACGGATTGTGTTAGCTCTTTTTTATAATTTCAGCGTTTATTTTTAATTTTGTTTATTTTGGGGGAGGGTTGGCTAAGGTTTGCTCTAACTTTAAGGAGGTACTAGTACATGTTTCAAAGTTTTTGTGTACAGTGTAAGATTGGGGGGGTGATAATCGGATATTTGCTGCGTTTTGTCATTTTCATGCGCTAGTACTAGTAGCTACTTTTGTTACTGTGCTTCCTCTGATGTCTGTTTATGGTGCAGCTGTTACGTACTGTCCTGGTCCTCCATTTGTGTTGCCCTGTTAACGTCAAGAGCCAGAGTTTTGCATTTGGAAAAATGCAAGGCGAGTCAGTGTATTTGTATTTGACGTGTGAGGAGGGAAATTGAAAGAGACATGAACGGGGTATATGGAAAAATGTGTTTGTGGTCTGTGAATGTTAATGATGATGGACCCCAACATTGGATAGGCATTTGCGAAAACAGTGCCTTTCAATTACCGAGACTGTGGGTTTTCCCTGGTAGAGAGTAAAGCTGAGTGAAAAGTGAGAACTCTCTGGCTTTCTGGTTATGTATAGCCCTTTTTCTGAATTAAAAATTGATCGTAGCATGAACTAATGGACTTGTACTTTTCTTCATATGAAGAGTAAAATGCAGTCCATCTTCATTTGAATTTCCGAATGTAAACCTCTGCATCATCCATTTTCAGTTTTTGCAAACTTCACTCAAATTCTACTTATAACTATTTTAGCTATCTATTTATACTTTTGCATCTTGCTCTTCAAGTGTTTTACAAATTTCTATGATATAATTAATGTTCTTCCGCTTGTGTGCATTGGACTCGACACAATCATATCAGGTGGAGCACAAAATCGAGCTTTTTGTGGTATTATTCAAACTAGTTAGAGCACTCTAGAATTTTGCAAAATTTTGAATAGTGTTGAAGTTTTTGATAATTCTTAGGTTTAGGGGACATGAAAATAACTTTCGAATTTTACCTTCTACCCGCCAATCCGACAATTATCTGATTATCTCTGCTTGGAACTCAAATTTTCTTGCGGATTTTTGGAGGTATTGTGGCCCTTTTTAGCTCCCCACAAAAGTGACTGGTCATATGCCTCGCACGTGATTGACATGTAATGCAACACGTTGTTTGTTACAGAGCTGGTGAGTGTCCTTTTTGGTTTGTTCAACTTTTGAATCTTATTAGAATGAAGATTCTTCCAGTCTTCTGAAATTTCCAAAAATACCTCTCTACAGAATATGTATTATATTATGTGACTATACATTTACAAAGGGTGTTTGTGTCATGTAAAAAATATTTCTGGTGCAAATATGATACTGGGCTGGTGAATATTAACTAGTAGAAAAGGACATATAAGAAGAAATTATATTTTGGAGCCAACTTGCTCTCTATGCATATTTTTGAGAGGACCCAGACAATGCCCACGTCCCGGTTGCCTGGTTGGTAGTGTTTGTTATATACTATGCGTTTACTGTTGAGCTACTAATACGGTACTACCAACTAGCTTTAAAAAATACCATCAATTAGCTTTCTCAAAATCAATTAGCCTCCTTCGAGATCTTACCTCAAAATCAATTTTGATGGGGCCGTGTTTAAATAGAAAAACGTAGTTGGAATAGGCGTTGTAATCCGGGATTAAAAGGGTCAAGTAATGGCATTCATGGCCGAGAAGATCCTCCTCGCAAGTTCAATTGCAATTGTGGAAGCTATGGCAGCTGTCAAGGCCTTAACCTTTGCTCAAGATATTGGACTGTCATCTCTTATTTTATAGGGAGACTCAGAGATAATCTTCAATGCCTTGAGGAGTGAGGATGTCTCATTGGCGTTTTACAGTCATTTGATTGATGAGGCAAAATGTTTAGTTGAAAACTTTATTGTTGTTCATTTCTTCAGTATAAAATTGCTGGACATGTAAGCGGATTTTTGGTGTGAATGAAGGATGTTTTTCCACATTTCAATACTGTAATTTTAGTTGATATGACTGACATTTCTTAATAAAGGTACAACATTTTTCTCAAAAATAAAAACTTTAAATTAAAATTAAAAAAAATAATAATGACACATTCAAGTTTACACCCAATTTCAAACCAATTTTTTTAGGATTTTGTGCTTTTGAGAATAACATATTTTAGTAATTTACTTGTATAATGCAAGATAAAGCTAAAAACTAATTTCTCTTCAAAAAATGTAAAAATTATTTGAAATAGGGCTGAAAAAAAAACAGAGTCCTAGGCTCCTAGCAAACAAGAGCACGTGCTAATATATAATATATTTAACCATTTTAAATATAATGGGAAAAAAAAAAAAAGTGGTGAACACTTGCTAAACAACTATCCAATTTACAGTCATCAGTCCACTCACTCGAATATAAAATTGGGCGCGAAAGGTATCTATGCGAAAGCGTACGCCAGTGTTTGATACTGAAATGACAAATGCAAGAAGAGTGAAAGATCTGTTTGCATGAGAGTTGGGACATCCTTTCATCAACGTGGCATGTCCCATCTTTGTAAAGGACTTCTAGATTGGGGCTTTGGCTTGTGGGAGTTAGCATATTTTGGCTTAGTCTCTGACTGATGGGTTACGAAGTTTGATTCTTCTTTCAACATTAAATGATGTCTTGTTTACCAAAAAAAAAAAATGATGTCTTTGTATGGGAGAATCTTCAATGTTGTATTCGTCGGTTTAAATGGGCTAGCTAGGATGAGTTTTTAAAATAAAAAGAAATAAAAAATTCTATTTATCAGTTCTTGTTCTTTTATTATTACATACCATACCACATCTACACCAAAACTTCATGACATAAGTGATTGTAAATTTGTAATTAGGGTTTACACATGAATCTATCATCTTCTTTTTCTCATGATTCACAGTTGCATACATTAGAGTTATTGCAAAATTATAATACAAAAGTTTTATTGCATACATTAGGGTTTACACATGGGAGCATTACTAGAGAACTTCTCTAATATTCCATTCTCTTTTACATCCTAAAATGCATTCATACTTGCATAATAACACTAAAATCTATAGTATGTGATGATGCAAAAAATTAGCAGTTGAGCTTCTCGTCGTAGTGGATGGTCATGGACTAAGTTGTAATTAGGGTCATTTCTGTTGGAGGAAAACCTACAAAAATGAATTGGGTGGAAGAGTAACATGCCAGTGTGGCGTTAGCCAAACTACCTCCGATGCTTAAGTTAGTAAGGGAGAAAGATTTTAGAGAGAATTGATTGGAGTGTGATTTTCGAAAGTATTTGTGTGTACCTTTAACTTCTGTTGCATTCTCTTTTATAGTTGTGTGAATAATTAATGAGCAATGAATTGCTGTATTTATGTTTAATGACTAGTGCGTTACAAAGTCTCTGTCTGAAGTTCATAACTCATTTTGTGACCATTGCTTCGTCCGTTACGCTTTATCATCAATGAGCCTAATAAATGCGTTACGTTTTTTCTTGGTAAATGACGATCTTAGTTTAATAACAATCATAAATTTCCGACTCATCAGTATGTATCTCAATATTCATGAGATAACCCTTGAATTAAGGAGGGTATATTAAACATGATAATCTCTTTGATGTATTGAAGGGATTACATCCTTGAGCAACATAAATATTAATGGGGGACGATCACCGGTACAAGTACAAGAAAAGAAGGCAGCGTTTAACATTTCTTCTATTAGTTTGTATGCTGACTTAAGTATCAGAGAGTCTCTCATTCAACCTGACTTTGACATATCACCTCAGTACCTTTTCCTCTATGTAGGTTATGGATCGGGTTAGACCGTTGATCAAATAGTATCATTGCTACAACTGGCTTAGCTAGAGATAGAACTCAATAGATGAAAGGCTAAAGGTTACTGTGCAAGAGGACAAAATGGCTCTAAATTAGGATTTGCCCATTAGCTGTAGCCCTTAAGAACTAGTGGGGTAAGCAGCGTGATATTAAATATTAATGATTAAACCTAATCCAACCTACTCTCACTCACTAAGAATAATAAGTCCAAACTAGAAATTTGAATTTTATTCAATTGAAAGGAAAATGGATTGACAATATGCAAAAGCATACAATAGATAAGATAACGCATGCTGCAATAGTAATTGTTCCAAGTGGATTATCAAACTAGTAGTTCTAAAGAAAAACTAGTACAATAGCTCCGCGTATCATTGCTTCATGATTGATGAATTGGGACAAATTTCAATTAGGAAGCTCTATTACACCAAACTTAGAGGACAAAATATTTTAGAATGGACAAATGTAAAATGTGAATGTTTGCAAGATTTTGATTACAAATTTTGTTAGATTTTGATTTATCCACATTGTTAAAATGTGTAAATTGTTAAAATGTGTAAGAACTCTAACTTTTAGTTTTAATAGAATCCTACTCTGCTTTGAAAAGAAACAAAATGATCCCAATATGACAAACAACTTTTTAAAAAATCTACCAAACATGGGATTCCAATAGGGGACTAGCTTTTTGTCTAGCAACCTCGGCCTCTCCTTTTGCTAGAACTATATCATATCTATCAAATAGTCTCATTTTCCTCATATATGAATATATCTATCAAATAGTTTTTTCATATTCGAGTCAACTCCTTTCACTGTACTTAGTTGTCTTATGTTATCTTTTTCAGCAACAAATAATGTGTTTGAATACCGTTTATTTTGCTGAAACTAAAAATATATTGCTGAAAGTATTGTAGATAAAGGTAAAAATTAGTTGAAATAATACAGTGAGTCTCATAAATTGTACCAAAGAGTACAGTGAGACCTATAAATAGTAGCAAAAATAAGCTGAATAGTAAAATAATTTTAATTTTCCAACATATGTATTGTATTAGTTTGTAGAAGTACACTAGCTAGTACTATATAGCATGAAAGCACAAAAAAACCAAGGATTTAGAAAAATTCTCTAGTACACTAGCTAGTACTATATAGCCCTGCACCTCCTTTCCTTTCCTTGTTATGATAGTGGACAAATACAATAATAACTAATAATTTCCTTTAATATATGGAGATACTACTAGTTTTGATTTTTAAAATACTTCCACAGTCAAGACAAGGAAATAAAATTTTATGAATAAAACCTACATTAGGTTTGCAAACTATGAACAACATATGTATTGTATTAGTTTGTAGAAGTATATTTCTGAAGTCAAGATAGCTACCTAATTTTGTATTTCAGATTCAAGGTTCCATAATTTTGACAACTTTTTAATTGCTATTTGATCGATCGAACAACTAGTAATGTTGTTTGTATTTTTTTGAAATATGTATGAGTGAAAAAGTGTGTGGAAATGCGTGTAATGTTGTTTAAAAACTGAAAACATGTTACTAAAATGTTCTACCAAACGAGCCCTAAGATTTTTGTCTTTTGAGCTTATTTGGATTGATCAAAATGCAACATACCTAAAACATAAATTGAGCCCATATACAGCCTAAGGTATATAAGAAACCCCTAGAGCATGTGAAAAAAGCTATTGGAGAGTTTTCTTATTGTAGATCTCAAGGATTTCTGCTCCTTGCTCTCAAAAGCTACATCAATAACCGTTGTATTGAGGTTGCTGCACATTCTAGAAGTTAAATGCTAGACTAGAATCTTCATATGGGTACTTGAAGTCATAAATAGAGGTTTGCCTGCAACAAACTCCATAACTAATGAGTTCGTGGATTAGAAGTTACATTAGATAACATCAGTAAGTATTTACTAGGTCGTAGCCATGGTTTTAAAAACCAGACTGGAGGCAAAACCATTTAATTTGATTTTTGATCAATTTTGGGCGTTTTTGACCGGACCGGATTGATACTTGGTTTCTGATCAGATCGGCCGGTCTGGTTTGGTTTTAAAACCATGGTAGTAGCATTTAGAGTTAGATAATTCTATCTTGTACAAAATTTGATTTAGTTAATGGATTTATTTTACCTTGGGGTTGGTAAGGTCAAACCCTACCCATGGTTTTTACTTTGGAACGATTGTCTATTGGTTTTCTTGTGTTCACCATATTGTGTTGTTAACTTTCTACTGCATTGACATTTTATTGCACAATATTAGTGTTGTTCACTTAACCAATGGCTGTTCAAAATTGATCTAATTGTGTTGTTCTAAACTAATAGTTGCTATATGTTAGGGTCTAGTTAATGGGTACCTTTAGAATATTTGTTAATGGATCATTTTAGAAAAATTTTGATGTTATTTTTATGAGAAATATAAAGAGTTCTTAAAAAAAAAAAACAGTATATGTTAACTTTTTCGGTATGTTAATAGTATATGAAACGAAAATCATATAAAGAGAATTCAAGAACAGATTTAGACGGAGAATTTGGTCTGAGCAATAAATACAAAATTATAGGGGAAAGGGTTAAGTCCACAGTGTAGGTAGGATAATTCTTGATGTCGCACCCCACATGACAGCCCTAATTTAATGTTGCCATCTCTTGTTTTCTTTGACTTCATTCAATGCTTTCGACAAAAAAAGCCATCTAAATTTCTAGATTCAATAAAGTACCTTGTATAATGATATTGCATGATACTTATATATAATATCTTGTCTCATAGAAAAGAAAAAAGAGAAGAAAAAGTAAAAAGTAGTATTAAAGATATATTACTATCTTTTAAGCCAAAAAAGAGAGTGAAAGAAGGAAAGAAAAAGGAAAAAAAAGAAAGAAAGAAAGGTAATGTAATGTTACCATCTTGAATATCATATCGGTTGGCTTTTATTTTTTTCCCTTTATAAAATAAAGTCAAGTTTACCTCTAAAGGGAGTTAACGAGTCGAAAGTTCACCCCCTTTTAAGTTGAGCTTGAGCTGGGACGCAATTAGATCAGCGGGCCGTTGATAGCTACTTAATAGTAAAATAGATGTTTTGCTCTTTATTTTTTTATTTTTGTTTATGAAGCTTTAAGATAGAGTATGTTAGATTCTCAAAAAAAAAAGATAAGAGTATGTTATGTCCATGTCACGAATAAGTATTTTGCTCAATGGTACAGTTGTACACAGGACGTGAGATATTAACTTTGAGACTTTTTGTTGTCCCTTAGAATAGGGTAGCGGGAATTTAAACTCTGTATGGTCACATATGAGAACACTGAAATGTCAATAATTTGGAGCCAATCCATTAACCAATTATCTACGATGTAATTCAGATTAAAATCCTTTAGAATATTTAGAGTAACATCTCTATGGGCTTTCTAAGACACATCCATCTTTAAGATGCACCAATCGATTTTGAAATAAGTAATTTCAGTGACAAAGGTTTAAGTTTATGCACTTTGGAATAACAACACTATTACACTCACATTTAAATCCCACGGCTAAGGCTCAAGGTAAGGAACTCTCAAAAGAAAAAGTTTGAAAAAGTCTCACAAATAAAAGCACTCTAGAAAGAGGACTTGAATATTTTAGACACCTTAAAGTTGTTGTTGTTGTTGGGTTTTTTTTTTTTTTTTTTTTTTGGGTGAACAGACGCCTTAAAGTTGTTAAATTATTCATGCAAGCTCGGTTAAATAAGTGTTGAGCAAAGGTCTCATGAACTTTCATTTAAAATTTGTTTTAGTGAAGGTTGAGCGAGAATTTCATAAACTTTTTGTCAGACATTGGCTCAAGTGAGAATATTTTCTCTTGGTCCAATCTTCTGAGCCATGAGTCATCTTCTTGACTCGATTTAATATAAACCAAATTTAATTAAAATACAATTCTTACAACACTTTATTTTGATATAGGAATTTAGTGAACAATCTAAGGCCTAACCCACCTCATTGATCAAAAACTATCTACACATGGTGGAGAGCAAAAAGCACTTACCAAACAATTCTTTCCTCTTTTTTGCTATAGAAATTAGAAAACCACATCCAAAAGGCCATATCCCCACTGAAAACTATATTCATTGAATTTCGCTTAAGTTGGTTCAATCCTTTATGAATTGCCAACTGCTTCAGCATGTTAAGCTTGTGTTTGCCATATATTGTTAGTCCACTTTTTTCATAATTCGATCTTTGAGGTTATTGGTAACTAACATAATATTGGAACCTAAATTGAGCATTTAGGTGAGGAGTTTTATTCATCTTCTCATTTTTGTTTTTTATTTTTTATTTAATTGTTCACAGCGTTATTCAATTGTAAGTGCATGTTTGGTTATCATATTTTGGGCAAAAAGAATTTACGTTTGCAAATGCGTTTGGTAAAATTTAATTACAAATCATGCCTTTTTGGCTGTATAACGTGATTTTTTGCATTTCCACATTAAATCAAGTGATTAGCAATAACAAAAAGCCCTTTTTTCAAATAATACAATTTCAGAAATTGAACCAAACTCACCCTTAACATTTACAACTATAAAAATGTTTTCAAACATCTTCCGACACTAATTGGTCAAAGTGTGATTGGATGATGGTCCAACAACTCCCAATATTGTTTTTTTTCCCAATAGGTGGAAGGTGGATGCAGGAATATAATCTCGTTTTGTCATTTTTTTGCTTTTTTTTTTCCAACTACAACCAAGGACCAACGGCAACGTAGAGACCACGAGTAATGCAATGCCTTTTTTTCCTGAAAGTGTCCTGATATTATATTCTTAAAGGCTTACCAAAGATAAAGTGTTAAAGGATAAAAAAGAATGAGACAGAATAGGCCAAAGTTTCCACTCTACACTGTGGAAGATAAGGCATCAAACTTAAATGTAAAGACAACAATGAGTTTCAAATCTGCTTCTAATACCCGTGGTTACATCAAGTGAACTATGGATACCCAAGGAGTGGAATATTAAAATGTCTATGTCAAATTAATGGATGATGTGATTTATACCAATAAACATTCACGAGACGCTTTTATATAATGGTGTAGATAAAGTTATTAGTTTTTCTACACCCACAACTTTAGTCACAATTTTTATAATAATTCATGTTATAATTGTGGCAAAAAAAAAAATTGTATCTACATGCTTTTATTACTTTATTATGAATATAAGGATTCATTTTAATTACAAATTAAATATATATATATATATATATATATGGGTTTGGTTAATGTGTGCCTTTAGAGCACACATTAAACTATTCATTTTTAGAAACATTTTCTCGAAAATTGAAAAAGTTATCGATACTTTTTTAATTCCCAAGAATTTTTTTTCAAAAATGATTTATTATTGTATGCTCTTAGGACACACATTAACAAAATCCTCTATATATAAATATATTGTGGGTCCGAGAGGTCTGCAATCCGGCCCAAACTCTATCTGGGCCCAGGGCCCGTGCCGAGGAGGTATCTTGCCGAAGACGAATGATCAGTGGCCGAGGTAGCAAGGGGAACGGCTGAGAACCTACCCTGTCCTCGGCATTCCAAAGTTTCAATGGAAAGACCAACACCATGGTGTAGGCAATCCCCAAAAAGCCCCCTCAAGGGGATGTGAACGGAATGGGACCCATAGGGAAGCAGGGTGTGAAATTGGACCAAGGAAAATACGTCCCCTCTTCAGTAAATGCATCTGCCAATACTCAGAGCTGATTAATGAGAAAAGACGTTTGGACGGTGTAAACTTCGATCCATGCAACTAATAGAAAGTTAGACGGGACGGTTGATGGGATGGATATAGAAATAAGCTCCTGCCTGACCTACAAGTGGAGGGCTAGGATCAACCAAGAAGGACTATATAATGTAAAAGTTAGTGCACCCAACAGGGGTTAGGAAAAGTGGTCAAAAACCAGAGCCTCCCAGCCCACCTCCAGGAGAAAGACTCCAGGGGTGAAGGAAAACTTAAACTTGTACGAACACCGCGAAAAACCCACCGCCTGTCAACCAGGGCTTAACCTTCCAAACCCACACTCTACAAATGATATTGTTAGGGGCCTTTTTACGTGCGAACCCGACACCGTTACGGTCCGCCACAAATCGCGTCCTTACATATATATATATATATATATATATATATCCATTCATGCTGTCTAGCTAGCAATGAATATGATCTTCCTCCCAGTCACCAGTCACCAGCACTGCATATACACTTACACTGTTCCACACGTCAAACCTGAATTTTATTGCACGGAATATACATGCACCCAAGTAAAAAACAAAAATGGAAATGAAGACTTCATTAAATCACCCCCACTTTTGTTTTATTAAAACACATTTAATGCAAAATATGCAAAGGGAGGGAGACATTTGAGGTGATGTTGGAAAAGCAAAAAGGTTGGACGTGACTCTACCTTTCAACTTTCATACATGTTCGTAACTTTTGAATATTAAATACCATAATAAAAAAGTGTAAGGAGACACAGGGGCAAATGAAAGCTGTAAAGTAAATCAAAAACTTTTGCCCATGTTAAACTTTAGGCGCTAGGTCTTTTTTTTTTTTTAAGTTTGTATAGTAATTTTAGCACAGAATGAGCAAAGTGTTTTTTTCTTCCACTACTTAATTTTATATTCAATCCTACCCTCTTAAAATTTTAGAGTATTACTACAAAAATTAATCTTTGTCCAAATTTAATTATTATAATATTTTTGAACGTGTGCATTAAGGTTGGTTTAGAATAATTTATCTAACTTTTTTTTAAAATAGAGTAATATTAAATACATAACTTTTGTCACAACTTACTTATGTTGTAAATTGTAAGTAGTGGAGTTGTTGACTCATCACTCACGACTTACCACATGAGCAAGTTGTAGAAAAAGTTATGGTTTTAGTATTTTCTCCTAAAATATTTTTGCTAAAAATACTATAAATAAAGATATAAGTTAAATAAAATAACTAACTAACTCACATAAAATCTGCAAATAATAAAAAAATTAAGCAAAAATAAACTAAAACAAGTAAATGACTCACATGAGACTCACAAATAATAATAAAAATAAGCAATAAACTAACTTATAAGTGCAATCTAAACAGATACTTAATTACTTAATTAATCTCCTAAGTAAGTAGTACCGTTCCACACGTACTGAAAAAATCCCGTAGGGATTATTAAAAATAGTTAATAGAAGATTTAAATCTAACAACTTTATAGATCCATTCAAAAAAAAAAAAAAAACAACTTTATAGATCCTATGAAACCTCAGAACAACTACATTACCCTTGAGTTACCACATCTTAATATCTTGATTATAAAAATGGAAAGTAAACATCTTACACTGTTCACCATTCAAGTGAAACACGTCAATTGAGAGTGAGAGAGCGAGATGACAGCTTGATGAACAGTAAAGGATGAATGGTTTTTGTTATAAATGCAGACATATAAAGAAGTTTGTGGGGTGTATCGATTGATGAGCAGAAAGGGTGGGGGCCAAGAAGGCAGGAAATGAGAAGGGGAACTCTTGCTTTAATTATGTAATGTTTCACGGCCAATTCTTCATAATCATTGTTCAGCTTCTGCACGTATTCATTTCATGCCGATATGAGTTGCCGTATCCATAACGAGTCAATAAAGTTTATAATTCAAGTACATTTTTATCCATCATTTCTTCTTTATTTATTCACCAACCAACACTAACGATACTACCGCACCTTCTTCCACTCACACTTCTTGTATGGTGCATAAGCACGTGTATGTGTATATCATTCAATCACAATCAAAGAAAGTGATTTAAATTCAATCACAATAAAAGAAAGAGAAATTTAAATCGCTGTGTTAGTTGAAATTACCGAGAAGTATCAATTAAGTTATAAGATTCTTAAAGTGCATGTACTCATGTAGGGTCACGATTCGTGGCGGACCGTAACAGTGTCGGGTTCGCACGTAAAACGGCCCTAACAATATAATTTGTAGAGCGTGGGTTTGAAAGGCTAGGCCTTAATCGATAGGTGGTGGGTTGTTCAGGGGGTTCATACAAGGTTAAATGATCGTCACCCCTAGAGTACTTCTCATGGAGGTGGGCTGGGAGGCTCTCATTTCTTGGCCACTTTTTCCCAGCCCTTTCCCAAGATTCCTTAGTTTTCCTTTTATACTCGCCTGTATCCATTTATCCTTCATCCACGTATAGGGTCAATCTTTCCAAGGCTGATACTTGTCCCATCAGTCTATCCCCCAAAGTCATTGGGGGTGGTTGTAAAAGCGAAAGAATGCGGCCCTGTCGGGTTCAGAACATTAAATGATAATAACCGCAGCTTTCCCTGGATATTTTAGATCTTTTTTCCGAGTTTCAGTTTTATACCATTTTTATCCTTCTTTACGAGGGGGAACTTTGGGTCTGCCGAGGACTGAACTACCCTCAGCGGTACCCAAAGTCTATTTTGTTGAACTTGGGCCATAATCCTCCTCGGCTTGGCCCATAAATCATTTACGCCCTACAACTCATATATATATATATATATATATAAATATATATATATATATATATATATAAAGAATTAGGTTTAAATTATATTTTGTATAATTTTAAATAATGTTATATCACTCAATATTTTTTAATTGAATGCAAATTTTAATAAATCTACTATTAGATTACATTATCTTCATATATTTTTTATGCCTATAAAATTTCAAAGTGATAAAAAATTAATAGTCATGTCATCAATCAATTGTTTAAATTCAAGTTTTTGTAATTTAAAATAATGCATAAAAGATGAGTTTATGGATCAAATGGTAAATAACATCCAATTGACATGAAAATTGGCATGAATGTTAAGAACATATAGAACATGTATTTCAATGGTGAGATTTCAAAATATGAATTCTATAATAAGTTATTGAGTGTTATAACATTATTTAGAATTACACCAGGTGTAACTTAAACTTAATATATATATATATATATACACACACATATACATATATAAAAGCACATAAAGTTACACTAGGTATAACTTGAACTCAATCCGTATATATATATATATATATATATATATATATGAAAGCAATGTAGGCATATTATTCAGTGGGTGAAAACATATTAAAATTGAAAGATGACTAGAAATAGCAAATACTCTTTTCAAAAAATAATAATAATAACAAATAGCTTTGCCTTTTGAGGACTTTGAAAAGGTTATTGGCCTTAATGTAGAAATCCACACTTTTGATCTGTTAGGCCCAAAGTCAATCTAGCAATGGTCCGTAGTGCTCACATGCTTTTCCACATCAAAGGATTATGGATCACCAAACCCAGCCTCATCAGAGTGAAAGTAGTCAAGACATAAGCTTAACTGTAAGTGTATTTAATCCATTTATTAATAAACTCAAGTTCTTAATTCCCCCCAATGTCAAAAATAAATATTGGGATGTGAACTGATAAAAAGAAGTGGATTGGAATTGATAAATTTTTGAACCCAAACCTATGTGACGGAGCTAGTACTTAGAATGTCAATTGATAAAAAGAAGTAATCAGAGGGTGCATGGGTTTGAATTGATGAATTTTTCAACTCAACCTAAGTGAGTGAGCCAGGATTTGGAGTTAGAGGAATAGCTCTGCTGTTGGCTGCATGTGGTGCCTTCAACTTCCAGCTTTGTTGTTGTTTAGCCGATGAGTTTGTTTTTTGGGTAGCATGCATCTATTGCTAGTAAGAACAAAATTATTTTGTTTAAAAATTTTTAAAGGGCCAAATTGTTTATTTTAGGTAAAATTGATTAATTGAGCTTAAATTTTTTAACTTTGTTATTGGTAATTTATGTTGTAGGGCTAATTTTTTTGAACTTGTGTATTTTGTTTTAGATTTTTTAAATTTTTTTATGGCCTTCAAAATGAGGAAAATGCTAAAGTTATAGAATGTTTTACAAATTACTGATGTGTTAGGTGTTTATTGATAAGTAAAAAAGTTATATTATTTAAACTCAATATTCAATAAAATGATTAGACATAATTAAGCCTAATATTCAAATTGTACCAAAACTAACTCTCAAAATACTTAAATAAATCATATTAACAACCATTTATTAAATCTCAAAAATATAAATATATCAAATTATAATGGGGAGTACCCGCTCTGATGCATCAGTTACCTTTTCCCTATTAAAAATTTAAAATAGACACATTAACAGTAATAAGAACTGCTGAAAACTAGGCATTGGCGGTTTCTTAAGGAAATAGTAGTATACTGAAAGAACTGATGAAAATCCAATTCCCAAGATAAGAAAATACTCATCTTGGAATAGGCTCCGATATTCGTTTCTCCTCTTGGTAGATTCCAAATTCCAATGTTCTTATGTCCAGAAAATAAACATCCTGCCAAGTAAAAAGCAGGTTGTACTCCACCTTGGATAGAGATAAATTACTGTATAATTAAATTGAAAATAAAAATTAGTTCACATTTTAAAAAGAATTTTACTAATGTGTGCTTTTAAGATACACATTAATTTTCATTTTTAGAAAAACTTTTTTTGAGAATTGAAAAAATAATGACAGTTTTTTTAATTTTCGAGAAAATGTTTTCAAAAATAAAAAGTTTAATATGTGCCCTAAGAACACATATTAACCGGACTCTTTCAAAAAACATAACCATTTATTAATTTATTACATGAATTTCAATTAAGCCCAAACAAGCAACCCTCGTGATTGAAACCTCTTTGTGGCAGCTCCAAGGCACTTATATCTAGCACAACTATAACTTATAAGAAAAATCCAACCACTTATTTTCAGGAACTGTGTTCTTGAATAAACAGATGATGATCCACAAGGATTGGAATATTATCCAGGACAACCAGGTTATTTGCAGCTGTTCTCATTTTCTGACAAATGAGACTCCCTTCTCAATGCTTGCCGCCAATTCTTTCTTTGCCTTCTCCAAGCCAGCCCTGTTTATAATATTGCCTAGTTTAGAACTCATCATATAAATAGAACAGGGAATTAAATTATGCTCTGTCTGTACAGACCTCTCATACTCATTCAGAGGGCCCAGAGAAAATATTTCCTCGGCTCCTGTACGGCCAAGCCGTACCTTGGATGCAAAGAAAGGAAGTTCGGTCACCTAGAACAGGAAATGCATTATTTCTTAAACAAACACAATTTGAAACTGTAAAAATTAAAAGTAAGAAGAAGATACTCAAAGATGCTAAAGTAAAAGGGACTCAGAATATACCTGAGAAGCAACAAATGCACATTCAACAATGCCGGAATCTCCTCTCAAGCCCCTTAGACATGCGTCTGCAAATTTAACAGCAGCATATGCCTGCATTTTTTTTTAATTACATTTTGTTATATTCAAAGTGAGTACAACCGTTAAAGGCATGGAAATTATGTGGAAATGATAGATATAGATAAAGTAACTATTAAGAAAAGGTAGAAAACAACTAAACCATTGATAGTGTTGCAGAACCAGCTCCAGCTTTTGCCTGCAAATAATGTCAGCAGTGCTGAGTCAAATAAGAATTCACTGTGAAAAACATAATGACAACAGAACAAAACTAGATAAGAGTCCTGGAAAGATAATCAATCAAAACTCGAGCAAGAAGAGCAATCAAACTACTTTAGTAAGTTCTAAATGCAAAAATACTTTATAATAGGAAACAAAACTGTCTCCATTATTCCCAAGTATTTTTAAACCAGAACATAGCATTTGGGTCATAATACAGTGAATACCAGCCTCATCTATTAGATGACACTCTATTGAATTAGCTAGCTAGTTGTCAAGAGTCTTGTAGCTCAACCGGTGCCTCCTGATATTTCCAATAGAAACGTTCAAGATTCAAATCCGCCCACCCATTCAATAAATAAATAAAAGAATAATAAAAAAAAAAATCTGCTAACTGGTCAGTGAATTTCAAGGTAGCAGCTAAGAAATATATAGACATGTCCCAACTACTGTCTCTATTTTCAGGAAATTAGTTTGCTACATATCTAGCAATATAGACTCCTAAAGCTACTTTATCCTCGCACTGAATCAGGTGATGCGCTAATTAAAAAAGCCATGCCTACCAAAAAAAAAACCCTAGTGCACTGGATCAGATGATGCACTCGTAGAAAGCTGTGCCAACAGAAACATACTATGAGGCCATATTCTTCTATCTATGATTCTATATGACTCTAATATAATACCCTTCTGGATTAGATAGTGCTGCTAACTTTATTCTCAATAATAGATCACTGAATCTACCTTCATCAAGCCATATATCCACACAGAACTTTCTCCTTGGCTTAAACCAGTTTTCCAATATTGAAAATTATAATGGCTCCAGGCTTTATGTATGATTGTATGGTTCTTCAAGCATGTTGTCTAAGGTTTTGCAGTCTTGTGCAGGTGAGTTCTGCAGGCTTCATAATCAGCTAAATTTAAAATTCTATATACACTCCAAACAAGAGCTAGCTGTGACGGTGATACAATACGCCAAACAAGAGCTAGTCCATAATGTCTCCGTATATAAGTCCCACTTTTTAACTAGTAAAGGGCTCTTCTAGAACCCAATTTGCTACTTGTCCTGCGATTATTCACGGCTATCAGAAGCAAGAGAAGACACCCTCCACTTTTTCACTCAACTTCGGCTCTATTTGGGCTCTCTTTCATTTTTGTTTTTTTTAGGTGTTGGGGAAAAGATGAGTTTGGGTTGGGACTGAGGGAGTTAGGGTTGGTTTTCTTATAGCTGCAGTGGGTGTAAAAATTGAAATTAGAAAGATTTAATTAGGGTTAAGGTTTTCTTTTAATGACAGATAATCTGCATAATGCTTTTTTGAGGACATAGGTGAAATAATATGTTGTAATTGGTCTTTGATTGAGGATTTATCTAGGTGTGGTTTAGGCCACTGATTGCAGGAGGCAATCCAATTGGTTTTTGGACTGTGAATCTGTAAGTGACTTAGGATGTTGGGTTTTGGCCATGGCTGTGAATGGAAGCGGCTTGACATTTTGGATTTCAGGTTGAGGGAATGGAAGGAAGCATTTTGTGGGTCTAGGTCACCGTTTTAATTTGGTTGAGCGGTATGAACAATTGCGGTATTTATGGTGGGTGAGTATGGTAGGGGCAGAGCTCAATGGAGGAGGTTTTTGGGTGGGTGATAGGTCAAGAGGCAACTAGCCATGGTGGTGTGTATAGGAAACTGTAAAAATGGGGGGAAAAGTCAAAACACTAAACTTTTCGCCCATAAGTGGATTGCCTACGGCCAATGGCATAGTTTTAATAAGCTAAAACTACATTATTTTGGCATTTAAGTGCCATGCCATTAATAGGAAGGAGAAAAAAAAAAAAAAAAAGAACGACATTAATAAATGATCCCAAACATTAGGGACTAAAATTATAAAAATTTAAATATAAAGAGCTAAAAAAAATGAATCGAAACTTTGAGGGTGTAATTTGCATTCTAGTCAATTGCTTCATAAACATTCTAGAGCAAAGATTTCTTTGTCAGCCCATTTCGCTCATAATTTAAGTAGAAGTAAGCTAGTGTGCCTCAAGAAATTCAGGAAGCCTTTCTGGTTCAGGAAAGTATCTGTTGTAGTTGCAGGTAAGTTTTTCTTCATTTATTTCTTCTTCCCCTAATCTTATAATTGTTAAGCCTTTTCTTTTCCCTCTACTTCCTATTTAGGTAGTTATTTACACATGAATGTAAAACAGTCTACCACTCTCCAAACTTATGATGTGTTGTAGAACACCTATAAGGTCTGTGTAAATCAATTGATCCAAGTAAAAAACTAGGTCTGTGAGACTGAGATCCAATTCAATTGATGTTCATAAGACCAAGAAGGCTTACATGTAATAGCCAACCATGTAATTGGCAAAACAAGCACACAAGTTGGTCTATGTCAGTTCTGAGAATCATATGGTCCTTGTCATTTAATCTCCTAAAGACTAAAAAATTTATGCCAATGAACTCTGGCTCCAATGGCAATCCTACAATAATTTGATGAAGAGTAAGCTCATGGGTTAAAGACCCACGATGTGCATGTATAACTTACCAATAAGAAAAAATCATCCCTAAGGCATGCCGTAGTACCATTTCACAAAAGTGAAATGTTTTAATGGAAGTCCATTGTACACATAATAAAGAAAAATACAGCACAAAATATATATTCCTAAGAGCAAACCAAACATGTATTTCTGTACCTCAACAACTTCTGTTCCACCATTTTGAATGCGATCTGTCAGTTGATCAATTTCTTTTGGAGTGAAAGAGCAGGGAGGTTTAACCTGTATACAATCAATTGTCAAGAAAGAAAGAAATATCTGCATGCTGCGCTAGAGCATACTATTTCAGGTATCTAAACACAAGCATTTGACTACAACTTTTTTTCAACCTGGGATAGAAGAGGTAAAATTGTAACCCCTGCGTGACCGCCAACCACTGGAACGTCAACTTCTCTGGGATCATGACCTAAAACTTCTGCCTGCAGCAGACCCAAAAGAAAATAAAGGAAAATTTTAAGTTAGGTTCAGAAACAAAAGTAGATTATTGCATTAACCTCCCCTGCAACAGCCCTCACCTTTGCCCCACAACCCCCCCCCCCCCCCCAAACCACAAAAAAAGAAGAAGAAAAGAAAACGGACAAAAAAAAATTACAATATGAAAGACAACTGACCAAAAAAGCCCTGCCTCCAAGTCACAAATATCACTGGAAGTCTTCTTTTCAGTTATAATCCCATCAGATTACATTAGTTATCATGGAAAACATTTCCATGTAATGGCATAATACCATCTCTCTCTCACACACACACACACACTTTTTTCTCTTAGCACTGGTCAAAAATAAAGGAAGTGACTTCCACCCCTTGGGGTACTCACAAAAGCCTTAAATCCTATACTAACAGGTGCTTTAGAAATAATATATGAATGGTCAATGAAAATGAAAAATAAAAGGACAGTTGGGATAACAATCAGAGTGATCAGCCATAAACTAGTATATTTATGCTTGCTAATGTCAAATTGGATTATAACCAATAACACTCCAAGTTTCCAAAAATAAAGAAACACAAGAAAAAAACTGAAATTGACTGTGCATACCACAAAAGTATTAGCTCTAACAACATCAAGCATTGTTACACCCAAAAGTCGCTTTGGATCAAAGGTGCCTGCTCTCTTGAAAACTTCTGCTGCAATTGGAACTGTGGAGTTAACAGGATTACTGATCAAGTTGACAATAGCATTTGGACAGAACTTGGTAATTCCTTCACAAAGTGTCTTAACAATTCCGGCATTGATGTTGAACAGATCATCCCTTGTCATTCCCGGTTTACGGGGAACACCAGCAGGAATGATTACAAGGTCCATCCCCACAAGGGCATACTCCAGCTGCTGCGGCCCCAAAAACCCACGCACCTATACATTTAAAGATACTTGTCAATCCCGCCTCACCACATTGAAAATATTACCCAACAAAGTTCAAAGATTCAAATAAAAAGCAAAATGACTATCCCGATCAAAATTGCCGGCCTCTATTTGGATAATCACCTAAACACAAAAGGTCATGAATTCGTGTCCGGGAATCAACCTCTCCAAAAAATAATTGGGGGTAAGGCTGCTTACCAATCACCTCTCCAAAACTCCACAAAAGTGGGTGTTTTGTGCATTGGTAAGACCTTTCTTTTTGTATAATCACCTAAAAACCTTTTGTGCATTGTAAATTATTTCCCCCTTTGGTATTTTCTTCTGTCAAAAGCCTTATAACTCAACTAGCGCATCTTGTTGTTTTCAACAAAGATGTTCAGATTCAAATCTCCCTCCCCAACTATCAAATTATCAAATAAAAAGTTTGATGTAACCCCGACAACAATTACATGACAAACCAAATGGGTACCAAAATATAGGACAAAACAGTTGAAGGTGGTCCAAATTCAAATTCACCCATAAGTTAAAATACAATAAATAAATAAAAGAGAGAAAAGAAGAAGGAAGAAGTAACTACTTACAACGGCAGAGGTGTCCATGTGACTGATATCAGCAGTAACACCAGGAGTATTGGCAACATCATAGAGATGAAGAACTGAAACCAGTGGATTCATCTTCATCAACATGGCTAGTGGTTGCCCAATGCCACCTGAAGCACCCAGAATTGCCACTTTGAATCCGGGTGACCCGCCTTTCGCCCGGCAATTCTCGCCGCTCAAAACCCAATTCTCCTCCACCTAATATTATGATAATATATTCAATCAATTATATTAACATATATATAGAGCATAGAGAATTTGCAAAGTTGAACAATAGTTAGTTGGGAAGAGATTCAAAGGGAAACCTGGAGATTAGGAGAAGGGTTGAGATGAGCTGAGATTCTTGCAAGGCGTTGTTTCACATCTGAAGAACTGGACTCCATCTTTCTGAGTTAATTGAAGCAAAATAGACGAACAAACTTGTTTTTCTAATGAAATAAGGTGTCAATGAGTGTCGGAGACCTTTAATGTATAAATTTACTATTGAAATAAATATTTTTTAAAATAATAATAATAATGGAGATGACGTAAAGATTTTGCTGAGAAATTGGGAAGTGTGGAATCTAATCTTATCTTGTAACAACTCCAATTTCCTCCTGTGATCATGCCCTCGTCGGGAGATCCAAATATTTGTAAACCAAAAAATAAATAAAAGCGGCGTGCTAGAAGGGTCGATTATCAAATTTTTACTCTTTTAAAAAAAATTAAATTCCCATGAAAAAAAAATATTAAATTATATATACTAAAAAAAGGAGACAATTCTATTTTTGGTCTGTCCAGTCCGGGCTAGAAGTTTCTTTTTTAGAAAGACCAAGAACTTTATTTAGAAATAAAATCTACGCTTGTTCTAAAAAAATAATGGCTCTCTTTAATCTAAGTAGAAAGGTGATAATTGCTTAAAGCAAATTTTATTAACAAACGAGCAAGCTTATTACCTTAATTACGAGCATTAAATAATTAACTTGACAGAACTCGTACTATGTAACTGACATTTCATATGGTAAAAAAGACTGTTCACTCAATGTTAGAAGGTTTTTTTATTTTTTATTTATTTTGGGTGTGTCTTAAAGATAAAGATAATAATTCTATCTAAAAAACAAAAACAAAAAAACAATATATATATATATATATATATATATATATAAAAGAAAAGAAAAAAAAGAAAAAGAAAAGATAATTGCACCTGGATGAGATGGTAAGTTAGAGGAAGTGATCCAAGTGGAAAAGCCCGATGGAGTCTTAATAAGCCCATTGGTCATTTTAATGGGCTTCTTGGTATCCTGATTGGGGATGTAAGGGCCCATTTTTGTAAATTTGAATGAAATGGGCCCAACCGGGGAGAATACAAGGAGGAGATTCATGAATAAGAAGCCCAATGCAAGGGGAAAGAGTCTCTCACCTTTTAACAAATTTGTGCAAATGTTCCATACTACTTTTCAAACCGAATACCATTGAGCGCCTGTGCAGGACTTTAAGAAAGTTTGGCCCAAACGATAGATTTGGTCCTTGACTAAATATTGTTTAAATATAAATTTTGGACAAAGTTTAGCTCCAAATCGGTTTTGAGCTATATTTTTTTATTCATTACATAATGATTTGTAAGAATATTCACTTGTTTATTTAAACAAATGGTCTCTTAAATTGTCATATTCTCTTCTAAACAAAAAAAAAAAAAAAATTGCCATATAGTGGATTCAAGAAAAACAAAAGCAAATATATTTGGAGTCAAAATTTTTCTATAAATTTTTTAAGGAGAGGCACCTCTAATTTTTTCAGAAGGTGCAACACATGACATTTATTTGAATTTAAATAACACATATCTTCTGTTTAAATAAAAATTAAAGGGAATTAGAGGATTTCATTGATGGGATCTATCTCTTTTTTTTCTTTTTCTTTTTCTTTTTATGGCTCCAAGTTATTTAGGTATTTGAGGAGAATGAATAATGTCGGTAACCACAAGTTGCCATAGTTCATAGTTGGACTTTTTGGCATTTGTTTAGTTGAAATTGGGGACTTTTGCGACAGAATGGGCCCTACAAATTTTGGCACTCTAAATACCAAGCCCCACAAATTTAGTACACATTAGGAATGCCAAAATAGGCCCACAAATTTCGGTATTATGAATGCGAAAATGAGAGTCTATGGATATAACAAAATTCACACATATTAATGTGGTAAATTGTTAACAATGGGTTAAAAAATAATGTTAATAGTGAATCCATATAAGAATCTGTAAAAATTTACCAATTTTAACTGTGAAAGATGTTATGAATTTTCTTTTGTGCAGTAGCACCCCTATATATGCAAAAATAATGCCTAATACGTGATCAAATTTGTTGCCCTACTGGTTGGTTTCTTTGCTGCCCGGAGATTCACTTTTGCTAGCTAGTTGTCTTATCAAGCTGCAGACACATAAGTTCCAAGAAATTTTTTTTACATATTGATCAAACCCTCTGGACAAGATTCTCACATATTCCTAACTTACCAAAGTGGACATCTGAATTGATTTCAAAATTATATTTTAAGAGGAAATAATATTACTTCCTCAAAAAAATAAAATAAAAGAGGAAATATTATAAGCTAGCTTCATATTGGCAAGTTATTTTAAGATACTAGATTAAAAAACTAGCCTAAGAGCATCCACAGTGGTGCTAAATAGTTATATTTGCTATTTTTAGCACCACCAAACACCAAAATATGCCCTACAATAGTGGAGCCAAATCTATATTTTTTGGCTCCACAGCTATTTTTGGCTGTGCACGGTAGCTGAAAGGTTTAAAAAAAAAATTTATTAGTGCGTTCACATTACTTTTGATTATTTTACTATTTTTTCTCCGTGTCTCTCTCCTCACACTCTCTCTCCATCTGCTTCTCTCTTCCTCCACGCTGATCTGCACGCCACTGACCCACGCTCCATCGTTAACCACGCTCATCGCATTAACCCACTCCACTCCTCCACTCCTCACCAACCCAGCTCCCCTACCCCACACCAACGAATTAACCCAATGATCTGGTGAGTAATCCACACCACATCACCTCCGCTATAAGCAACAACAATCCGCAACCACCACAAAACACAAACCCACATCACAAATCACAAACCCATGACAAATCGGTTAGAGTAGAGAGAAAGATCACAATCCCACAACACAACCCACAAACCCGCAACCTCGATCGGAGAATGTCGGTGTTCTCAGTGGCCCAAGAGGCCCTTAGCCACGACAGGATCCTCAAGAGCTTCGATGAGTTCGTCTTCGACGCTAGTGAGGGAGGTTTTGAGATGGTGATGGGTGGGAAGGAGAAAGTGGTGATGAGACTTGCTATGAAAAGAAGGGAGAGAAGTGAGAGTGGAGAGTGGAGAGCGACATGGCACAGAGACAAAGAGAAAGAAAGAAATTAATAAAATAATATAGTAGATATATTATTTTATTGTGATATTTATATTATTTTATTGTATTAAAAGCTAAAATAAATCCATTGATGCTAGATGTTTTGTAAAGTGAGTAGATAAAATAAATAAAGTGGATTTATGTTGTACCAAATAGCTAAAAAAATAGCATCACTGCTCTGGATGCTCTAACAACGAATCCCTTATCCAAAATAAATTTAAAAAGAAATATGAGTGAACAATTAAGTGTTTTTTTTTTTTTAAAGTGTTTTTGATTTGTTGGTGAGTTATACATGCACTCAACAGGTCTTCACTCTTCACTTTGCCAAAAGACTCTCATTTTCACCGTTCAATCCAACTGGTCAAGAGTTTGTTATCATTATATGACATGTGTGATGTTATTTAAACCTTAAGGGAATGAGGAATGAGGATGTAGAACCATTTCGGTAAAAGAGAACCGGAATTTAGTCAATTTTTGGTACAACAGGTGCGAGTTTTTAAGGGACTGGTTGTCAGTTTTTATTTTTTTGGGTCTAGCATCTTAGAGAACATGCCAAAGACTAAAGTGAAGCTAGCTTACAAATCTACTATCAATTCCCTTTCTCTAAAAAGATCTCCACTTTGGTAAATTGGCAATACATGAAAACTCATGTCCAAGTTTGATGAATATGGAAAAAAAATATTCTTGAACTTATTTGTTTGCAGTTTGATAAGAAAATGGGGCAGGAAAAGTGAGTGTCCCAGCAGCAGGGCAGCAAATTCAGGCAGGAATTGGGCTGTATTTTGGCATTCATAATATTGATTTTGTGGGAAAATTTTAGACATAAAAACAATTTTTATTTTTTATTTTTTATGTTTTAGGAAAAAAACCAAACTTTATGCTAAGTTTAGGGATGAAAAAAATACTTCAGCCAAATATAAACCATTGCTTGAACATGATCATCAACATCGTCTGTATCGGATTTCTCCATCAATTCCATTAAAGCGGCCACCATAATCATCATTATTTGAATCAACTATGTCTTCACACACAAATTCGATTAGATTGAACAAGAGCTTGGCCTCATCGTGTTAGTGGGGGTACTACTGTTCTGGGGTGGGGGGGGGGGATTCTTTTGAGAATGGGGGCCAAAATAATAATAAATATAAAAATTGAACCAATTTAGACATGCAAGAAATGAGAAGAGTTTGGAGAGCCAACCTTACATCTTTTAAAAATTTTAAGTAAATTTAGGAGTAAATTTATAAATTAAGTTTTAATACTTGAGAAGTTTGAAGGGAGCAAGTGGGCAACCATATATCTTTTGAAAATTTCAAGTAACTTTGGAAACCATGCTGATACCAAACATGGTTTTTTTCCTCCACCATTTTCAGCAATTTAACAATGAAAGCTATGATTTAAATGTTGCTATCAACCATCATGCACCCTAGGTGCGATGGTCACTCCACAAGTTCTTGTGGGGTATAGGGGGCAAGGGATGCGATTCAAGTTTACAAGAGGAAGATTTACACATATATACACTTAGATTAGTTAAGCTAGAGTAGAATTTCTTTATTGTATAATATATATATATATATATATATATATATATATTTATATATATATATGTTGCTATCAAACAAGCCCTAAGCTTCTATGTGGTTCCATCCCTGTGTGGTTCACCTTGTTGTGGAGGGAATGTACATGTTAGTTTTTGGATGCAATCAATGACAAGATAGAGAATTTCTAATTTATATATAGACAAAGTTTAGCTACAAAATTGGTTGTAGCCTTACTACAAACTCACTCAATAAATAAATATTACTACATATTTTGAAAATCTAACCGTTGAATTGTATGTTCTTTATACTCTTAATACACATGTCAAATTTTGTGTCAATTGAATATTATTTACTATATAATTTATAAGCTTATATTTTATGCATAATTTTAAATTACAAAAACTTGCAATTTAAAAAATTTATTGATGACATAGCTATTGATTTTTAATTTTCTTGAAATTTTACAAGCATAAGGGATATAAAAAGAAGATGTAATCCAATGGTGGATTTGTAAAAATTCATTTCCAATAAAAAGATATTAAGTAAAGTTGTAGCTTGACACTACAACCAATTTTGTAGCTAAATTTTGTTCTTTATATATATACTTTATGCTATATTTGGAAGTTTAGAGGGAGATGAGAGTAGAGGGAAATGGTTATCCTCCACCTTGTTTGAATATTTTTAAAATTAAGTAAGAGGTGAATAATTAACTTATTTATAGTTTGTAATTTTGTTAATAAGATAAGGATAAATTTGGTAATTCATTTGGTCAAGTATTTTTATAATCTACTCTCTTTCCAAATCTTTTCAATTTGGAAGAATTAAAAATGAGGGGTTAGAAGTAGTTAAAACCCCTCTAAATTCCTCCCACTCCTCTCTTAAAAAAATATCCAAATAAAGTAATTTAACTTACACACGTTAGAATAATATGTATATAAAAAATAACAAAGTTTCTTTATGTCATTTCAATTCATGGAAATCTTAAAGTTGCTGGGTGGGTAACAAGAAGCGGATGTATAGCATGTATATTATTTTGTCGGCCCTCTCATTCTACACTTATATGAGCAATCGAGTATTTTGGATTCTAGAAGAGGAGAAGTCGCTATTGGGATAAAAAAGAAATATGCAGAGGCTTTGATGGGTTTTTTTGAATGTAGTAGAGAATCATTGACGTGAAAGGCACAACACCCTTCCTTCGTTGTCAAAATAGGGGGGCTGTCTCATTTTGAGGCTGTATTTACACATACCCCCTATACCAGACCACAATTTCATTGAGATATATATATATATATATATTATAAATGGACACGATTTGTGTTCAGTGCAAACTATGTAGTGATGCACGGGATACATTGGAATTTGGACACGTGTTCAAAATTAGATTCATGTCCATTCCACTTAAATGCATTGGACGCTAGCTTAACTCTCCAAAGAAAGTGGTATTAAAACTTTCCTAGGACTCATTAACAAATGCTCTAAGGCCACTGTTAACAAGACCCATAATATTTGAAACTCTACGCTCACAACTTTTTCACAACACTTTCATAATAAATCTTATGTGGTAAATTATTACTAGTTATAATTTAAACTCATTGTTGAAATTACTTTTTTACCCATCAATGACGTTCAATAATAACCTACCATTTAGGATTTATTGTGAAAATGTTGTGGATACAACATTTCTCGTATTATTTTGGATTTCTTTATCCATATTATATGCCTCTACAGTTCACACGTGCTAATGACTAACGAGGAGCTAGCATCTTAGTTTAAAACTTTAATTAATTAATTATTATATTAGCAACTTGTAGGAGTGGGTTTTGGTTGTTAGGTCCAAAAGATGAATGGACTAAGACTCAAAAACCCAATACAATAAATTTGTAAAAAATGGACTAAAAAGTTAAGTTTCAATGAAGTGGACAACGCCCCCAATAGGCTAAAAATGGTAAGAGAGTAAGGAAAAACAATGAATAGACAAATGTGGTGCACAAAAATTCTTCCTCGGCAATGTCTAGGGAGAGTAATTATTGAATATATTTCTCTTAAATTTAATTACAGTTGTGGTTCTTAATGCTACAATGTTCTCTACAAATTTTCTGCCCTCCTTTCTTGGAGGGTCTCTCACATTATATAACTCCCTTCAGGCGATCTTAACTCTCCATTTGTTAATTGTCTAGTCCACCACTTGAGTGCTTGTCCCATTAGACACCTTCATAAACCCCTTGTGAGATACAGCGACCAATGCAGCACTGTTCAGGGGTCTTCTGTATATAAATGTAGTTAGGAAGTTTGGTATGATGTATTAAATGTGGGGGCAGCCACTATCCCTTCAATTATGTTAGGGCTAACTCCCTTTCCGAAGCTTTTTCTTAACAGTAGGACCTCCTCTGGCAATCTGCCACTGATGTGGCCTTACTGTCCGAGCGTGTGGCATCTTCAGCACGAGAATGGACTCCTCGGCCATGGATACGACAAGTGACACAGGTACCTTATTTAAATTCTTGTGCCCCACACAACTCATAGTTAATATTTTATAGTCGTTTCCAACAAAACATGAGAAATTAAGTGTACCTGGGATTCCCTCCGGCCGCCAAACAACAAATTATCTACATGTGTTATTAAATTATTAATAGTTAAGTACATTTGGGTATTTGCCCAATTAAGTAATGCTTCTCCATGCATGATTTAAAATCATTTTGGACAGGATGATGACATAACCTATGAAAATTATTGGTGGCTGTCTCTTTCTTTCTTTTTATTTTTATTTTTTATTTTTATTTTTATTTTTTTTAAGGCGGCCCAGATTTTAATGATTTATATATATATATATATTTTTTTTTTTTTTTTTGAGAAGGATAATTAAATTATTTCATTTTCTCTTTTAGTCTAGAGGTTGATTAATGATATACAAAATTATTATTTCCTTTTTTATTTGACATGATTGACACAACCTAGGATGAATATGGGTGGCTCCGTGGCTGTCTCATTTTTCTTGAGGCCCAGATGTGTTTTGTGATTTATAATTAAATTAAATTATTTCCTCTTTTAATCTAAAGGTTGATTAATGTAACACCAAATTATTATTTCCTTTTTTACTTGACAAGATTATTGCCTCAATTCATCCTAATTCCTAAACCACTCTAAAATCAAGTCAATAATCAGGGGCATATAATTAAAAATTTCCTTGGAAGAGCCAAATTATAAAACCAAAACACAATTAAAAGAAACTATATGTTATGTGTGCGTGTGTTTACTCTTAGAGTGTTTAAAATTTTCATATATATTTTGTGAGAAATGATTAACTCAAACCATGGAAAAGGCTTTTGATTCAGTTTAATTTTTAGAGAAATGCTACATTCATAACATTTTCACAATATTTTCACAACAAATTATAGGTGGTTAGTTGTTATTAGTTTAAATTTGAACCTAACACTAAAATTACTTTTTTGCCCCAATAATAACAATCAGTAATAACCTGCTACTTAGAATTTGTTGTAAAAATGTTGTGAAAATATTGTGGACATATCATTTCTCCAATTTTTAAGACCTTTCTACATTATTAAGTTTTAATTAGTTCATATCCATTTGTTGTAAATAGGTTAATGAAAACTTGTCATATGATGTAGACTAATTTACAAATCAATTAATATGAATTGAACATTTATATTGTCTTTGATGTAACATATTGCAACTTTGTTCACGAGATAGTTTAACTTAAAAAAAAAAAATTAGTAATAATTTATTAAAAAATCATAGGTGGTTAGTTGTTATTAGTTTAAATTTGAATCTAACACTAAAATTACTTTTTTGCCTCAACAATAACAATCAGTAATAACCTGCCACTTAGAATTTGTTGTAAAAATATTATGGACATATCATTTCTCTAATTTTTAAGACCTTTCTACATTATTAAGTTTTAATTAGTTCATATCTATTTGTTGTAAATAGGTTAATGAAAACTTGTCATATGATGTATACTAATTAACAAATCAATTAATATGAATTGAACATTTATATTATCTTTGACGTAACATATTGTAACTTTGTTCATGAGATAGTTTAACTTAAAAAAAAAAGAAAAAAAGAAAAAAGAGAGAGTAATATTAAAGATACAAACTGTGGGGTCCAATAATTTATGGGCCAGGCCCACTTGCTCGTGGGGAGTCCAAAGGCCCAAGCCGAAAAAGATAATGGCCCGGAGATGCAGCCGAGGACGGCTTCGTCCTCGGCAGACCCAAAGCTCCATTGAGGGTAGGGGTAAAAAAGAGATAAAGGAATAAATGTGGAAGGAGATCTAAAATATCTTGGGAGAGTTATCCTTACTACCCTTCCCAGATAAGACTCTGCACCTAATAGAGCCGTATTCTCCAGCTTTATCAACCATCCCCAACAATTCCGGGATTAGACTGATGGGACAAATATCAGTCTTGTAAAGGTTGACCCTACACGTGGACGAAGGACAGCGGACGTAAGCTAGTATAAAAGGAAAAGTAAGTGAACCTAGAAAAGGGCTCTTATCCGATCTCCAAAAAGAAACTCCATGGGTGAAAACACCTTAACAACACATGCGCTATCATAAAAAAAACCACCGTTGGGTAACCGGGGTAAGACCCTAATGGTCCTCGGATTAAGTCTGAGGAGCCTAACCCCATAAGATGCGATGCTATATGGCTTAAATATTCAAACCCGACTCCTTTTTCTACAGGAATTCCTCTAAAATCAAGACCGGAATATCGCCCCGTGACCAACGGCAAGCTTTTCAAGCCCACTCTCTACAAATCATATTGTGAGGGATCTTTCACGTACGAGCCCAACATCATTATTGGGCCCCAAAAGAATCATGTCCCTACACAAACTATTTTATAATATTTTTACAAATTGTTGACGTGACCAACTTCTTATTAGTTTTCATTTAGGCCCACCATTAATATCACTTTTTCATTTACTAATAACACTCACCACATTAGCAGTTTATAAATTTTTTTGTAAAATAGTTTGTATCTCTTGCATTATTCAAAAAAAAAAATAGTAATAATTTATTAAAAAAAAATCCTAGATAGTCTTTACTTTCTTATGGCTTCCACTTTCTTAAAATTAAATTTTGAGATCTCCCCCCACCCCTTCCTTTTTTTGGGGAGGGTGGTGGACGAGGGGGAGTTTACAATTTTTGAGATCATATAAAAAAGGGAACAAAATTTAGTTACAATTATTTCGATGTTGTGTCTCACATTTTGCAAATAAAATTATTCAAGTATTTGTATTGATCAATTCAACAAAAATAATATTTTCTTTTCTAATGACTACTAAATTCAATCTTATGTGTTATTGATCAATGCAATAACATGGTTGAATTCAATTGGAAAACATAAAGTATAACATATTTAAAGAAGTATCCCTAAGTTTTACTTTCTATAAGAATTTTCAAAATACCTTTCACGTAATTTTGCCATCACCAAAGGAACAAGCTGCACAACACAATAAGTAGCTTCATTTGTTTTGATGGAAAACCTTGTGTAAAGATAGTTTTCCATGTTTTACAGTGTTTGGTAGCATAAAAAAAAATGAGTTAAAGGAAAACTATATTTAGTAAACATAAAAAGTATGACTTATTTTTAGACATTGTTTTCCATTAAATTTTTTTGGAAAAACAACTTTATCTCACTGCAAGCTAAATAAGGGAAGTTAGGAAATTGTTTTTCAACTCATTTAAAATTGATATCAAACATTGGAAAATGAGATAGTTTTATAGAACATAATTTTTGAAAAATGACTCATTTTTTAGAAAAACATCATTGCTGAAACAAACAGAGCGTTATAAGACCTATGAGGTCAATAAGCCATCCGTGGGAATTGATCCATCAAAAGAGAAGGAACAATTTTATAAAATAAAATAAAATAAAATAAAAACAAAAAGTAATATGATGGAAATTGTTAGATTTAGTGTCCGCAAATTACAATGTAGACTATCAAAGGTAGTAATCAATTCATTAGAGATGAAAATTGTTAGGTTTAGTGTGAGCAAATTCCAATGTTAACTGTGAAAGGTAGTAATCAACTCATTAGAGGTCATTCAAGTTCAAGATAGTTTGTACATTATACATCTCAAGAAAAACAAAAAGACAATGTTCATCTACCCTTTGATGGAGGCTCGATTGATCAAAGTTCAACTGCCACTCGATTGAGGCTTGATCGACTAAAAATTGTGGCTAAGGTGTTTTAATTTCAGATAGTATATTGTGCTCAAAATTTTGTACCTTACTTTTACATCAAGTATAAAAGATATTATTATGCAAGACTTGCAACTTGCAAGAGACTGGAAAGGGTTCTTGTTGAACCCTAGAGAGAAAAATCATCCAAGCCAAATTTTACAAACTATATGAGTTCAGATTGAGAGATATCATAAACGACATTGGAGTTTAGTATGTTGATTATAGTGGATTGATTTTTGGATAAAGTTTCCTTTGTAGTGGATTTTTTCTTAAGTAGTTTTCCTCGAGTTTTCTACTTTATCACTATATCATTGTCTCATATTTATCATGTTTGATTGAATTGCAATTGGTGACTCCATATGCTTACGTTGTATTAAATTAATTATAACTTGATTGGTTAGATTGACAAAATTGGACTTAATCTCTGAAATCTGCTTCATATATAATACACAATCACAATCAGGATCTAAATTACCCAACAGGAATGAACACAAGAAAGGAGAGAGTGATAGGTTTAACACCAATTCATCCACTCATTAACTTGTCGTGAAACTGCTGCATGGGAACTCCATGAAATGTTGGGTTAATATAGTGCGAACCCTCGAATAATAATTAGGTTTAAATGGGACCCGGACCAGGAAAGAAAGAGAGAGGTTTATGTCTTACCAGAAAAACAGGCCAATGAATAAGTTGAAAAAAGGGCAAATTTTCACCGGCCACTCAAATGCCGAAAACACAATGCTTTGCCAAATCAAGCCGCATGGGCAAAAAACAATGCCTCTTCGTTTCCCAAGTCCCACCTGGGCCCGCTCTTTATAAACCCATCATTCTCTCACCTTTCTTTCTGTCCTCTTTTTCTTTCTTTCTCTCTCTCTCTCCTACCGTCAGGGAGAGAGAGAGAGAGAAAGAGAGAGAGAGAGAAGGGAATTTTCTAGTGGGGTACTGTGGTTAACACAAAGTCACAAATGGCTCTAGGTAGACAAGCACTTCTCATCTTTCCCAACCACTTGTTTCCTACTTACATGCAATAACCAAATTGCCCCTGCTAAGAATTAGGTACTTTTTCGACATTCCTTTGTAAATCAAAGGTCATTGTCGTGCAATTTCCGAGGTGAAGGAGTTCAATGTGACTCTCTGTGTAGAACACACACCATTCCTAAATAGTGAGAGGCAGACAGGATGGAGCCAGGCAATTTTAGCTTTAGACTACTTGTAGTTCTATTTCTTCTATTTGGTAAATGTTACAGACTTCTGTACTTAGATTTTTCATATACTACTAGTACTCTACTCTTCCTTTTCTTGTTTTTTGTTGAGATTCTGGAAAAGGAAGAGCAATAATAAGCATCATCACCTACCATGATGAAAATTTGAATTGGGTTATCGTCTTCATGGCTGAAATGTTACTTGAAGAGTGTGTATTTGTAGACATGAAGAATCTGAATATTTATTTTATTTCTTTTTGCTGTGTTTCTTGTTGATTATAATTTATAACAACTGGAAATGAGTTTTCTTTTTTACCTTGGTAGTTCAATAATCTAGAAAAGGCAGAACAGTTTGGTTTATGTTTTATATATGGGTTGTCAATTGTCAAACTATAGATGCTATGGCTTTCTGACAAAGTATATTATCTAATTACAGTTATTTTGTCGGTGCGTTGCATTCATGAGATTGGATTGTATCTTAAATTCTTTTCATGTTTCTGATGCATATTGAGTTTGATAATTTGGTTTATCCGTATGATTTTGCATGTTTGGTTATCCCTCTCAACTATAAATTAGAGGACAGACTCTTTCAAACAAGTTATGTTGAGTGCAATCATAAATTCCACACCCCTCGTCCTCCAGTTTTTCCATGAAAACTCTCATCCCGATCTATAAAACTGTATATACGTTTTGGTCCCAGCGAAGCATATTCTTTAATCTTTATAACACAGTATATACATTTTGGTCCCAGCAAAGCATACTCTAGTTTTATGATAGAGAAAAATATGTTATTGCAATTAGGAAGAATAATATTAGTTTTAGGGAGAGAATATGTAATTGTAGACTGCTTGTTCAGCGTGCTACTCTCTACACCAGCTATGGCTTCAAAAGCCTTTGAGATCAGTTCAGCCTACCTCTCACAAGTTCGATATTTAAACCAACCATGATACTCCTATATATTGAGAACACTGGAATTGCTGGGTTGTGTAACTTTTGTGGGATTCCTTGCTACATTTTCTCCAAGTAGCACTAGTACATAACATAGTACAGCTAGAATTACCATCTGATATTTAGAGGTTCCATTTAGAGATAATTGCTTTTGCTATTTTATACAGGAGCCTTGTAGTTGTACCATGTAGTCCTACATTGAAATCAATTAAAGAGCACACCATTGTATGCCCATGCATGCCATGATCCCATTAGATGATTGCAACACTTTCAATGAGGCAACTTCTAATAAAGAAAGCTTAGTATCTGCAGTGTATTTACTTATGAGTTATTGATCACACAGGTGCCTTAAAAAACCACTTGAAAAGAAACATCTCCATTGGTATTCATCAAAAAATAAAAAATGAAACCACGCCGTTGTTAATCACAGCTTTCTAAATGAAGCTAACAAGTTTTATTTGTGGTTGAGACCAGTCTATATTTTCTGCTCAATATACTATGACTTCTTTATTTGTTTTTTATGTCTTGTATAAAATATCATGATTCAAGAACTATAAAATACAGTATGATTGCATTATTTTCATTGTTAATATGTATCGGTCATGATTCCAGTTTAATCAAATGCAATATAAATGGCCTTGGAAACTGGGATTTTGTTTCCTCGCGGTTTCGAAGTACTTTGTTCAAACATTTCTGCTATTGTGAAAACATTGCCGGTTTTTACGAATAATTTGGTATTTTATTAATTTTAGCTCGTTCATTGTGCAAACGTAGTTAATGAAGACAAAATTTTATCAGAAATAGCAATTATCTTCCTTACATTATTCATGTGTCTGCTATTATTTGTGTGCTTCCACGGGAGTTCCCCATTAATTTTATGTTTGTTATTTTGCATATTGATAAGGATATTATTTTCACTACTTAAATGAACTGTTTGTCACTCTACAATAGACTCATCCAATATGTCTACAAAGCCAGCCTTCCATCATCACCACCAGAAGTAAGTCGTCTAACCCAATGGACGACCATGGTACATTCCATTTGAAAAAGGAAAACTCTCCCAAATAACTCTAACAAATGTTAGTTCTTTCAGATGAGTCTCTTTTAGATATGCTTCTTCCAAATGAGGCTTTTCTAAAGGAAAACTCTTCCAAAGGGGACTCTTCTAAAGAAAAACTCTTACATTCCATTTGAAAAAGGAAACTCTGACTCTGTCTAACAAATGTTAGCTCTTCCAAATGAGTCTCTTCTAGATATGTCTCTTTCAAATGAGGCTCTTCTAAAGGAACTCTTCCAGAGGGGACTCTTCTAAAGAAAAACTCTTGCAACGGGGACTCTTCTAAAGAAAAACTCTTGCAACGGGGACTCTTCATAATGAGACTTCCAAATGAGACTCTTCCAATGAAGACTATTTATTTGCTCATCCATATAGGGAACAACCCATCGACGATCAAATTGATTTGTCCGACGAGCAGTGACTTCACACGCTAGTGATAAATGCCTTACTTGTTTAGGGAGATTATTTGTTTAAGGAGATCAAACCACACGTCAGGAACAACTTCTCTACAACTACGCAAACCAAACCACAAGGACAGTAAGACGAAATAAAATGACAAGCCCGTCATCTAGAGGGTCATCCATCTCATGTTGGTTTGGCCAAAATAGGAGAATGTTGCCTATTTCCACCATAAGACCGTAATCAACCGTCCATAGCATTATGGTTGTCCACAGAGAGGACTCATCCACATAGATGGCCATTCTAAGGAATAAAGTAACAGTCTCGTCTTAGGTGTTGTCCAACACATTTACAACCGTCCATACAAATGACCACCTAGCTAATTATACAAGAGGATTATAAACATTCATATCATGATCGTCTAAGGTAATAGTCATTCTATACTTAGACAAATTCAGCTATACTTAGATGCTACCAATGGAATTTACTCCATAAGTCCACTACTTCAGAATGTGGAAGCAATCTCCCCGAAATTTGCTCTCACTAACTCCACTTAGCCAACATGTTTCCCATTAGGAGAGTGGCACAAAACAAAGAGACCCATTTAAGATCCCCTATATAAAAGCCAAATCGAAATACATGAGAAAAAATCCAACTCTTATACTTTTAGAGTTTTTGAAGATTTTTTTATGAGATTCTAACTTAAGTATCAAAGAAGCTTAGGCTGGCACCCCACCGATGCTATCCGGTATCATTTTTCCTTCTTACATGTCTTTCAGCACTTCTAAATGGACGAGTGGCTTGCTAATTTTTCATGCATCATCTCATATAATCTCCATATTGATTAACTAGCTACGTCAAATGGGGCGGTGTACAATTTGGTCGTACAAGGGCTTTGAAATATAGTTTAAAATGGTTTCTTTCTAAAAAGCCTTAAATACGTGTAAGACCTCATGGGCTGTTTGTCTTCTTCTCTGTTTTTTTTTTTTTTTTTTTTTTTTTTTTTTTTGGTGGTGTTTTTAAACCCAACAAAAAACTATATTGTGTTTGGTGGTCTCAAAATTGGTTTTGAAGTGTATTTCAACCTTCAAAATTTGGTGGACAATATTTTTGGGTTTTTGATTTCCACCCCATTCCCAATCCGTTACTGGTGTTAAATATTAGCAACGACGAGATGTGTTATACCATGTTATGTATGCTAGAGTGGATGCGGAAGAGAAAGCATAAAAGAGGAACACTGAGAACACGAGAGTTACATGGTTCAGCCTTACGGCCTACATCCACGGAGGAATCTCTTAAGGGCTACATCTTTATTGTATGAGAGTGTAGTACAATAACTTCCTGTATTACAATGAATCCTAACATGAGTATATATAGGCGACTAAACCCTAGACTACTAGTACAAGCAGGAATGGGCTTGGGCCTATTACATTGGGCTAATATATGTTTAATATATATATATATCTCTAACACCCTCCCTCAAACTCAAGGCGGAAGCTCGATGAAGGTTGGAGGTTGGATAAGCATGAGAAGATCACTTGAAGATGCCTTGTAAAATGCCTTTGAAGAAACCACAATGAAAAATGTGCCAAATGTCCAATTTCGGAGCTTCAAATGAAGAAACGGAGGCCAAAATCGGAATCTACGCGAAAAACTGAGCAAGATAGACCCTTTTGGAAATTTTGACTTTTGGTCAAAGGTCAACGCAAAAAGTCAAAGTCAACTGGTCCAGAGTCAAAGTCAACAGTCAAAGTGCTCACGGGTCAGATCCGGGTGGTCCGGGTCGGGTCGGTCCGGGTCAACGACGTGGTGCTGACGAGACGACACTGCTGACGTGGCTGATGACGTGTCGCTGACGTGGACTAGGGCTGACGTGGCATGATGACGTGGATAGGTGACGTCATCCGATGACGTCACACGTCATTAGCAGCAGCTCTTCGGCGCGTGTTCTATTCGTCCGGCGCATGTCTGGAACTTCCGAAGGCGCGTGGAGGCGCGTGCAAAGGAGATTGATGCTCGGACTTCGGTGGTTTGGCTGATCGGCGAGCTGCGAGGCCGTCATGGCGGCGCGTGTAACCATAGGAGAAACTGACCCTGTGAAATCGGCGGCGCGTGGAGAAGTCGCTAGAGACTGCGCTGGCGCGTGGTGGCGCATGCAGCGTCGTATGACCACCAGATTCTCAGGCCAAGTAGATCGGTGGACGAGAAGGCCGTCTTGGCGGCGCGTGTGACTAAGATCTAGCCTGGGAGTCGAGAAACTGCGGCGGCGCTTGTGAGAGTTCCAGGAGCCATTGTCCGCGCGTGGTGGCGCGTGCATCTGCCGTTGGAGGTCGGGTTCCTGGGTTTTGGTCGCGATATGCCGTGGAGCACGTCTGTGGTGTTGGCTTCGTCAGGCGAGGCTTGGATTTGCGCAGATCTGATAGGGAGAGACACGGATTGCTTGGGCTTGAGGATTTGGACACAGCAGGGAGCCATGGCGGCTGCGAGATGCTGTGGAGTCTAGATCCAGCAAACAAGCATGTGTGACTTCTGTTGGCGGTGTGTACGTGAGAATCTTCTTTGTTTGCTAGAGATATTTGTTTGATGCCAAGAACGGAGTTTGGCTCTGATACCATGTTAAATATTAGCAACGACGAGATGTGTTATACCATGTTATGTATGCTAGAGTGGATGCGGAAGAGAAAGCATAAAAGAGGAACACTGAGAACACGAGAGTTACGTGGTTCAGCCTTACGGCCTACATCCACGGAGGAATCCCTTAAGGGCTACATCTTTATTGTATGAGAGTGTAGTACAATAACTTCCTGTGTTACAATGAACCCTAACATGAGTATATATAGGCGACTAAACCCTAGACTACTAGTACAAGCAGGAATGGGCTTAGGCCTATTACATTGGGCTAATATATGTTTAATATATATATATCTCTAACAACTGGCATGCTTACAATACAATTTATCCCCACCCATCACACATGTTAGCAACACCAAATTCCCCAAATCAACCAAATCAAGTATCAAGTGTGGTTTTGAAACCCAAACCATTTAAAGAATCGAAAAAAATGAGAGGTTCAAGGTTTTTAAGATCAGAACAGAGTTTAACCTAAGTGAAACCGTGATATGTCATTTAATTTTTAAATGAATTTGGTGTTATATATATATATATATATATATATTTATAATACCAAAATGCATGTGGTTTGATGGATTAGGTTTTGTACATGTTTCTTTTCTGTTGGGAGCAAGTTCAAGTCCACAAAAATGAAAATATATTTACACATATTATAGTGAACCAGGGCCGGCTCAACAAGTGATGCAATTGTTGCAATCGCCTAAGACCCCCAAATAAAAGAAGACCCCCACTTGTAAAAAAAAAAAAATATATATATATATATATATATATATATAATATTTATCTATATTTTTTAATTAAAAAAATTAAATACTTTTATTGGTTTATAAAATGCATTAAAAATGCACCATTGTATTATAAAATGCAGAAGATTAAAAAGGGAAAAAAACAAAAATAGTTAAGACAAGACAGCACATAGGCTATGGGTTGTGTAGACAAGACTGCACAGTGCACACAGCACTGCACAATTTTCCCAAAGCCCACAGCACATCACAGCTGGTCCCACCACATACTAATTAATAATTTATCACATTTTTTTTATTGCATACTCTTATTTTATTAATTATTATAAATTATCACACCAATTAATAATTCGATGTGTATCATATCAACTCATTTATATTAATACTAATTTATTGAACTATGTAATAAATTCATTTTTATTTGTGTAGGTTTAGACTTTAAAGTGGTCACAGCTTTAGAAAAGTTGCAATAACCACGTTCTATTATTCTATACTTTAAATTTTATTTCTAGTAATTTTGCATCTCAAAAAACAAGAAAAATAGATTTTAAATAAAAAATTCAATACATATTATTTAATTAATATTTAAATATTAAAAAAAAAAAAAACCTCACTTAAAATTTTCACCTAAGGCCCTCAAAGTTGTTGAGCTGGCCCTGTAGTGAACAATGATTTTGCGAACAAAAAATGAGAAAAGGAAATTATATTTTCTTAAAACTGTTTTGCACAGTGAAATTGAGAACAATTTTTTGAAAAAAGCTTGCCAAATAAGTTGCATATAAGGTGTATTTGCCTATATCATTTCAAAATTGATTAAAAATGCAAATGTATACGCTTTGTTTGGCTGGGAGGATAGCAGAATGAAATTAGGAAATGAGTGGAAAGAAATGATAGTAGTTCTAGTTTCCTTTTTTTGGTTAGAGAGAGAGAGAGAGAGAGAGGAGAGAATGGGAAGGTTGAGGGAAGGACATTATGTGTGTCCCACTAATTTTATACTTTTTATTTCTCATCCAATTTGGAAAAATAAAGAATAAAAAACAAAACAACAAATTAACAACGGAGCAAAGGGTTTAACTTTTGTACAAAATTATTCTTAATTAACACTTGTTAAAGTAAATGAAAGTTTTGAACTTTTTATAAAATTACTTTCATATCCTCCTAAACCTAATGAATTGTTAATTTATAATTTACAAAGATAAATGAGTAATTTTTTTTATGATTATTTTCTCATTTTTCTTTTACATCCAAACACATATATGAAGAGTTATTTTCTTCTTTTCTTTCTCTTCCCCTTCCCTAACTCTTTTCTTTTCACATATATGCTTTAATCTCATAAACTTTTTTTGGATGGGGATTGACTTTGGCGGGAACGAGAAGCAAGTAGATCATTACAAACTTATAAACTTATAGTCTTTTTCTCAAAAAAAAAAAAAAAAAGTTCTTAGTCTACCTGTCAATCTCTCATTTAGGATTCAATGTAAGGTGTTAATGCAAATATTAAGTTCAAATCATTGTTTTTTTTTTTTTTTTTTTTTTGGATTGAAAAATCATTGTAGTACACTTTTATTTGCATAATTGTTAAGAATTTTCATAGAATCACTGATTGGTTATTTTCTTAGGTTCTTCCTACTTGAGTATTTTCCATTGATTTAGTTATCACCTAGCATTTCCTTTGATATAATCATCATCGACATCGATAGAGTAAAAGTCCTCTTTATACTCCATATATATCCTTCTCAAAACGAAGGCAAATTACAAGACAAAAACCTTATTAATACAGATCATCAAACCTTAAATAAGAGCCAGTGACGCATACAACAATTGCATCAATACTAGAACTTAAAATAAATACACATAGATTTGACCCATTGACAATTTATTTTCTTAGAGAAACAGTTTAAAGTTCCAATTAGATTGTATTTTTATTGACCCAAAGTTTTGGTGACCTTCTTGAGTGTCAGGGAGACAGCACACCCCTCCTATATTTTGGCACATGTGGTCATGATATTGGGATACATATAGACTTGACTGGTGGCACAATTTTCTCATAGAACATTTTTACTGAAAAAAAAGAAAAGAAAAGAAAAACAAAATTACAATCTTGTTAAAATTGCTGTACTAATTGCGGACAACGACCTCTTGTCAGCCGAGTTCATAAGTCAATAAAGGTCTCGGTTTAGAACATGACCTGCCGAAAGCAGTCTGATCTTTGATGCCAGAAGTTAAAAAAATAAAAATGCTCCACTGGAAACCATAATTGGACCTCTTGACTAAAGACTAAAGAGTCCACATACTGAGACCCATTGAGAAAAAGAATATGATTGGTTCTAACTTCGACTGAGCTATACACAACAAGTGAATGATTATTGAATGGTTAATCTTTTGGTCACTTCCATATGGATTGCTATTGACCTGACTGAAGATATTGTAATGGGGTATGCTAGTCGGCTAACTTGGCTTTCTTATCTCCTTTTGTAATCTTTTAGAGGTTTAGGCAGAGAGAAGAAAATAAAGCTTAATCATCTGAAAGTTTTTGCTAATGGTAAGTTCTGACAGACATAAAGAACCAAGATTATAATGAGACATGTTTGGAGAAATTCCCTTTGAGCATATTATGGGGTCCTTTGTGGATTTTTTTTCATTAAAAAAAAAAAAAAAACCCTTATTGTGCAGTGAATTATCACTTATCAATTATGCATAATGTATTGCCCTCTTTGGTTCAATTAAAATGTCATTTCTTGAATTCTAGCTCAAATTCTTGTCTTGACTCCTCTTTGCTGTTTTGGAATGCCTCAACAATCAGTTGTAATTTACATCACATTCGTTAAAAAGAAAAAGTGAAATGGGAGTTTTCAAAAAAGAGCCAACAAAAACCTAACAACCAGTGTTGTCTTACAAGCCCAAATAGAAGAATCTTATGGTCTAAATATGGCTGCCCATACTAGCCTATTATCCATAGTTTGTGCTATTAGTTGAAGCCCATTAAGGCTGATCCAACAGCATTTATTTAGTCAATCTTGCTGATCTTAATGCATTTAGCTAGTTAATCTTGAAATATGCTTTTGTGGGAAATACCATATCATTTATTTCATTCTTATTTTTAAAATTTTATGTCTTGGAAATTGTAAAGTCATTGAATATTCTCTAATGCTTAGAGGACTGTTCTAACTTGTTAGCATTACATATAGCTATTTGGTTAGATGAGAGATCAAATTATGGTGTGATTATTATTAAGAATTAGCTTGTAATCCTATGCATATGCATGGATATATTTAAAAATATACAATAAGATGTATTAATATAATTCCTATATATATAATTTAAATACTATTGATAGTTATTTTTATATTTTGTTAACTTTTTAAAAAATTTTGTAAGGATATTATTAGGTGTAAAATATAAATTGTCCATGTACGGCACCAAGATCCCAGGCCCATACAGACCTTGGGCCTAGTCCCATACTGGCCTTGGGCGCAGGCCCAGTAGAAAGGTCCAATTATCCTGCGCTCTCCTTAAAACTTCCTAAATACACAGACAAGTGTAGGGCAATGAGTTCCAAGAGGTGATCGGTCAAACGTTCTCGGTCAAGTATATGAATTGTTCCCAGGAAAATGTGGTATGCACGGGAGACTGAGTTGCCGAACATAATTATTCCAGATGAAATCAAGTTCCAAGATCATAAATGCAACACCGCCCTCTCACCTAAACATCCACTTAAATCAAATAATATTGGATCTTCAGTAGCACAAACGGTGGCTGTAATCATAATCTCCCCACTAACCTTGGCTATAAATAGAAGAAAGTTGGGAGAAGAAGGGGTTCAGAAAATTTGGGAGAAAATAGTCTAGTGAGTGAATATCAACTGGGCGTTGCTTTGAGTCTCTCTGCCGAGAACGACCCATAGTAGGAAATCCTCAAACCCACTACAAATAAATTGTGAGCCCAAGTGATCTAAGGCCCAGAAGTCTTATACTTGGTTCCTACAATTGGCGCCCACCGTGGGGCCCTCCTACAAAGCTGTGGTTCGACTGAGACTCAAACGAAGAGAATGTCTGAGGAGCGTTCAGGAGAGCGTGCACCGAGCGGCTCCATGGGATCTTCTCGGGGGTCAACGTGGAGGGAGAGAAGGCAAAAACGGCGGGAAGATAGGGAGCACCCAAGAGGGGAGGAAAGGTCCGGATTGGGAGAGGGGTAGGCTCAGACACACTGGACGGTTTCAGATGTCTCGACGCATCGACAGTATGACGAAAGGGACCGAGAGCTGGAGCGGTTACGCAGACTGGTAATGGATTTAGAGCTGGAAGCAAGGGGTCGGCGACATGAAAGGAATCGTAACCCCCAGTAAAGGAGAAACCAGGGCGAGGGCTCCAGCCGATCTAGTACGCAGCGATCCAGAGACCGATCGCGTTCCCAAGAGTCACACCGGCAACCACGGGAACCACGTCATCGGCGAAACTGTTCACGGTCGCATGGTTACGATCACCAAGGATCAGAATCGCCGGAGGAACGACTGCACCACAATGCCGCCATGGACGCCATGAGCCGAGCCTTGCGGATGGTGGCCCGGTCACCATTCTCCGATGAAATTGAACGGGCCCCAATGCCGAGCAGATTCACACGACCACCATTCAATTCGTATGAGGGGAGGACAGACCCCGTGGAGCATGTTAGCCATTACATCCACATGATGTCTTTGCATGCGCACAACGATGCATTGATGTGTAAAGTATTCCCCTCTAGTCTCGGCTCTACTGCACTGAGATGGTTCAATGGGCTGCGGAAGGGTTCTATACACAGCTTCGCCGAGCTGATTCAAGAATTCGACAACAGGTTCGTGACATGCAGCCGAGTGCAACAGCCGGTTGACGCACTACTTTCCATGAAGATGAGGGTCGAGGAAACCCTTCGGAGTTATGCCAGCCGATACTGGGAACTCTACGAGATTGGGGGAGGAAACGAGAAAATTGTAGCAAGCACCTTCAGGATGGGGCTCCCTGAAGATTCTGAATTACGGGAGTCACTGACGAGAAGACCCCCCGAGGATATGAGGCAATTGATGAGGCGCATAGAGGAGTACAAATGCCTGGAGGATGACCGGCTGCAAAGCAGAGGGAAAGCTCCTTTAGTGGGGAGATCTCGACAAAGCATTTTGCCGACGAAACCGAAAAGAGACTTCAGAATGCAGGAACCAGAGGTGCAGATCGACGGGGTTAATGTGATGTTTAAAGAACCCGTGCACAAGATCTTGGAACGGATAAAAAATGAGCCATTCTTCAGGTGGCCGAACAAAATGGGGGGCGACCCATCACGGAGGAACCAAAACCTATACTGCACCTATCACAGAGACAAGGGGCACACCACCGAGCAGTGTCGGGTATTAAAAGATCATCTCGGACAGCTAGTAAGGGCCGGGTACCTGAAAGAATTTGTAGCAGATTCCATTGACCGAGAAACCGAGCAGGGCGCCCAACAAAAAAGGAATCCCCTTCCACCACCCCTGGGGATAATCGAAGTCATCCATACCGCACTAAGAAGGGCGGCAGCGGCGAAAATGGTATTGACAGTGGCCTGCGCGGAGGGAGAATCATCCAAGAAGAAAAAAGTTGGACGGCTGTCCATCTCGTTCGGAGAAGACGATTTTGAAGGGACGGTCCAACCCCACGACGATGCTTTGGTGGTGATAGCCCGGATAGGCGAATTCCTGGTAAAGAGGGTAATGATTGATCAAGGAAGTGGGGCTGACGTCATGTACTCGGACCTCTTTGAAGGGCTCGGGTTAAAGACCCAGGATTTGGCAAAGTATGACACGCCGTTGGTCTCTTTTGACGGGAGAGTCGTAATTCCCGAGGGGCAAATCTCTCTTCCAGTGGACATGGGAGGCAAGGGAGTTGTAGTTACATTTATAGTGGTCCGATCATTCGCACCATACACCGCAATCCTGGGAAGGCCATGGATTCACGCCATGGGGGCTGTTCCGTCCACCCTTCACGTGAAAGTAAAATTTCCTACTGAGAATGGAATTGCCAAGGTAAGAGGGAACCAACAGGTGGCGAGGCAGTGCCTTGTCGCCGCGGTCAGGTGGGAGAAGGAACAGCTTGGTTGAGCTAAGGAAAACGAGAAACACAATTCATAGCAATTACAGAAACCCCAGGGGGAAACTGGGGCGGACGTTGCCGAGGAGGTGCTGAAGGTAAGAATTCTCCCAGATACTGACAGATATTTCCAGATAGGTACAAGCATGAATGACCGGGAAAGGGTAGAGATGTTGTTGTTCCTGTTACAGAACATAGATGTTTTCACATGGAGCCCGTATGAAGTGCCCGGCGTAGATCCCGAGTTCATTGTCCACAGACTCAACGTGGATCCATTATTCCCCCCGAAGAAGCAGAAACCGAGAAAAGCGTCAAAAGAATACGTCGATGCAGTAAACCTATAGGTGCAGCGGCTGAAGGAGGCCGGAGCCATAAATGAGATATTCTTCCCGAAGTGGTTGGCAAACACTGTCGTGGTGAAGAAGAAGAACGGGAAATGGAGAGTTTGTGTGGATTTCACAGACTTGAACAAGGCATGTCCCAAGGACCCATTCCCGATGCCCAAGATTGACCAGCTAGTAGATGCAACATACGGGCACCCGAGGATGAGCTTCCTAGATGCCTTCTAGGGCTACCACCAGATTGCCTTGGCGCCCGAAGACCGAGAAAAAACAGCATTTGTCTCCCCGAATGCAAACTATCACTACGAGGTCATGCCGTTCGGATTGAAGAACGCCGGGGCTACGTATCAGCGAATGATGACGAGAATGTTCCGAGAAAAAATTGGATGCACGGTTGAAGTTTATATCGATGACATAGTGGTAAAAAGCAGAATCGAGTCACAGCATACCGAAGACCTCCGGGGAGTGTTCGAGATACTACGTCGGCACAAATTGCGCCTGAATGCCGAGAAGTGCACTTTCGGAGTGGGGGCTGGTAAGTTCCTGGGATATCTGATCTCTACTCAGGGAATAGAAGCTAACCCCGACCAAATAGAAGCCGTGAACTGCCTCAAACCACCAAGCAATCCCAAAGAGGTGCAAGTGCTCACTGGAATGTTAGCCGCCCTGAACCGATTTATCTCCAAGTTTGCCGATCGCTGCTGGCCGTTTTATCAGCTTCTGAAAAAGTGGAACGGGTTTCGATGGGACGAGAGCTGTGATGAAGCTTTTTGAGAACTAAAGGAATATTTGGCAAAGGCGCCGAGGTTGACGTCCCCGGAGCCCGGGGAGGATCTGTTTATGTACCTTGCAGTCACCAATCGTGCTGGAACCACTTGGGAGGAGGACGCGCCTCCCGTGCCAGCTTCGGTTGGCGGCTCGCGGATAACGATTCCACCTGTTGGTCGGGGAGGAGTCTGGACAGCGACATCTCCCGGGACTGTGGAAGGTTGATCGGTGACTTTTTGTTTCTTTCGGGCACGTCCGGCCTGCGTGGAGGGTGAGGGCTGAGACGCTTGACCCCGGCCCTGGGAAGGCGGGGGCTGATTGGGTTGCTGGGCACTGGGCACAAACCGTTCTATCGTCATCACCTTCCTTGATACCATCCTTCCGCTAGGTTGGATAGCTTCAGCTAGCAGGGCAGCCGCTTCTATCACTTGTTGTTGAGGCACGGAGGCTGGATTCTCGGGAATGGGCTGCTCTTGCGCTTGGCCTTCTTGCTGTATGGCTTCGTGGGCTATCTCCCTGAGGCGCCGGGATGCTTGTTCTGCGGATTCGTCTCGCAAAGGGGCTAGCTCGTCCGCGCAAATAAACCGCCGACCAAATTCCCTTGCTTCCCCGGTTGTAAGCTTCGGCGGCAAAAAGTTTACGTACCGGACGTCTATATACGATAGCAGGGGGCTGTCAACTATCAGTGCCTGCTTGAAAGGCTGCCAAGTAGAATAAACCGACTCCACTCCGAGGATCAAGTGCGAGGCCCGGAGTTGTCCGTCCCAATGCACGTATATCTCAGAACGGAGGACGAAGTTTAAATCTTTGGCGTGAACGGCTCTGAGGTCCTGCACAAACACTTTGCCGTCTGCAAAAGAACAGGTGACGCATTAGTCTCTAATAATAAAATTTTTTACTCCAATAAGAAGAAAAGGAGAGATGGAGGAAAGCAATTATATGAAGGGGATGGTACGAACCCACTTCACGCCGTGTAAGGGGGTAAGGGATCTCCCCGGCAAACCAATTGCCGCGCACCCTAACGAACTCCCCGGTGGAGTTCCTGTTCGAATCAGGTAGGCATGATATCAGTCGTACCTGTGCATCTCTTGTCTTTAGGTAATAATTGGTGGCTTTGCTCCCACAAAGGCTATACATTTGGTTAATGTCATGGTGGTCTAACTATAAGTTAAAGGTGTGGTTCAACTTACTGACACAACTAACTACCCGGTAAAAATTAGGGGGAAGCTGGTCAGGGCACAGCCCATAGTAAGTGAGTGTGTTTATCAAGAGAGGATCTACGGGGAACCTGACCCCACCTTCTAAAATGGACATCAAAGGAAAGAAGGCTGTGCCCTGCCCTCGGTGGAGTTCAATATCACTCTCATGGCAGTAAGCCACATCCACGTCATTGGGAATGTTAAATTTATTCCTAAAGGTGGCCAAAGCAGTCGGGGATTCGAGAAGGTAAGAGTAACCCATCTATAACGCCTAAAACTACAGAAGTGAATTCAAAGAAATAAAGTTGAAGGAACAGGAAGGGGAAGAAAAACTTACTTTGGGTTCTAAGGAGGAAAAGAACACTGGGCAAGCAAGCGCACAGAAATGTGGTCGGCAGAGAGTAAGCACTAAAGATCAGAGGCGAAGGAAAAATGGAGTGGTGTTCAGAGGGGGACTATTTATAGAGCCAAAAAGAAATGGGGGAAGAAGAAGCGCTTAATCAAGCAATAAATGGGCACAGTTTACGAGCAACCCAGCGAATGCCAAGCGTAACCGATTCGCGCGCCGCTTCGGTTCACGAACCGTCAGGCAATAATGACGACTGCGCCTGGCACCGCGAAACGGCGCGTCTTTTGAGATGAATATTAATAAGAAGTAACAGTCATAAGTCTCAGGCTAAAAGATTCCCGAGGTCAAAAGGCCCAGGCAGCTCCTTGATTCTTCTCGACGACCGAGTATGAATCAAGGGGGGGCTATTGTACGGCACCAAGATCCCAAGCCCATACAGACCTTGGGCCTAGTCCCATACTGGCCTTGGGCGCAGGCCCAGTAGAAAGGTCCAGTTATCCTGCGCTCTCCTTGAAGCTTCCTAAATACACAGACAAGTGTAGGGCATTGAGTTCCAAGAGGTGATCGGTCAAACGTTCCCGATCAAGTATATGAATCGTTCCCGGGAAAATGTGGTATGCACGGGAGACTGAGTTGCCGAACATAATCATTCCAGATGAAATCAAGTTCCAAGATCATAAATGCAGCACCGCCCTCTCACCTAAACATCCACTTAAATCAAATAATATTGGACCTTCAGTAGCACAAACGGTGGCTGTAATCATAATCTCCCCACTAACCTTGGCTATAAATAGAAGAAAGTTGGGAGAAGAAGGGGTTCAGAAAATTTGGGAGAAAATAGTCTAGTGAGTGAATATCAACTGGGCGTTGCTTTGAGTCTCTCTGCCGAGAACGACCTATAGTAGGAAATCCTCAAGCCCACTACAAATAAATTGTGAGCCCAAGTGATCTAAGGCCCAGAAGTCTTATACTTGGTTCCTACAGTCCATTTTTTTTAATTATTGTAAAGAACTTTTTTTTTTTACGATTTATTTATTCTAGACTCTTTGGTTTTTTTACTTAATAACTCACTTGGATGAATATTTATGATGTGGTCTCATATTTGATTCTAAAATTAAGAAATAAAATTCTTTAAGAATAAATAATTTAAGACACATGACGCAAAATTGAAACTTCAATTTTGAATTTTAATTTGAGTTTCTCTCAGGTTCACCTATTATTATATATATAGATTATTTGTGTTATACTCTATACTTTTTTAGGTAGTTCATTAAGGGGTGAGTGTGTCCAACCCTGAATCTTGGGCAATTACTTTGGAGTGGTGTTTTTTAAATATCCTGTTAATTTTTCCCTTTGTAGTGAACTTCTCATATTAGCATGTGAGTCTTATTTCTTGTCCTTTTTTCCACCCTTTTTTCCTTATCAAATAGGAAAAAAGAAAAAAAAAATGAACACAATAATATTTTAACTTACTGTACAACCTACCTCATGCAATTTGACCAAGTTTGACTAATGGGTGTATAATTTCCTTTTGATCTCTTGACTGAAAATTGATTATGATTTATGAATAAACCATTTTAAATGTTAATGGGGCATGTAAGTGGGATTCATAATCCATGTAATTGTATGCAGGGGGCGGAAGTTCATATAGTCTTGGGGGGCCATGGCCCCCCCAAAACTTTTGAAATCCTCTTATAGTGTTGTATAAAAATAAATTGGGCCCTTACAAATTATAATGATTGGCCCCTCCAAAAAATTTCATATAACCTTTTTGTTGTCAATGGAAGAAATTTGGTCTAGCATAGTTGGATAGACCACCTAATACATGAGTCTAGATTACTCTTAACTCAATTTAAATCTTAATAAAAGAGAAAGTAACCAAATGACCCACCTACTTGGCAGAACATGCCAAGAATCTGAAGTTTCCAAACTATTGCATAGAAGATAGTCTCTGGTTTTAGAGTTCTAATTAGCTATGAATATTCATCATCTTCACAGTTCATGCTATATATTTTTTTTTTTACTGTTATTTTGCTTAGTTTTCTCTTTACTCTGATTTTCATTAATAACTTTCCTTTAAAAAAAAAATGTCATAGAGATCTGTTCATTATTAGTTTTTATGTTATTTCCCTTTAAAATATAACAATGACTGCATTTACACATTTACAATTCTGATATTTAGTTAGTTTCTCAAATGGACTCCACCCAAACAATTCACACAATTTTACCAAAATCTTATAAATCCCTAATCTCTAGGTGTCTTTCTTTTTATTTTTTCTAAGAATAGAAAAATGACGTTGTTCCTATTGTTTTCAGTTTTTAAATGCAATGTCCATTGCTCGAATTGGTGTGTTTTTCTTTTCATTCTTAGCCTTCAAATTTATTTATTCAGGTCCCATCATCATCATATTTTCACAAAATTTGATCCTTTTCTCATATTTCCAATTTTTTTCCTCATATGTTTTTCTCTCATTATTATCATCTCATTTTTAGTTGATTTTTTGTTTTCCTTTCGAATCTAGGTGCCTTATAAGTTGTACCAACATTGATATGTCTCTACAACATAATTTAGGTTGCGCTAGAGATAAGAAACTTTCTTAAGTCTTAACCCCATCCCAATCTGGAAAAGGATTTATGAATGGTCATCATCAAGAACAATTCTAATAGGAGATGCTAAGGCTTAAAAAAGAAAAAAAAAAACTTTTATATGTTTATAGAAAAATGAACAATTTTTTAATCTTACCTAAGTTTTAAAATATTATAAAATGTTAAATTTGACTATTATATATAAAATATAATTACTGTAATGATTATGAGTTATGACTAGCATATAAATATATAATTCAGCTCCCCAAGTGGAAAATCCTGGCTATACTCCTGATTGTATGTTTTATGTTCTTTTTCTTTTCCTTAAGACAAATAGATGGATTTATCCATCGGCAAATAGGACTCTCTACCTTACACAAAAGATAGTCTATAACTTTTCAATGACTCCATGCATTTTCTCAAGAGCCAAACAGTCGCGTTTATAACTTCGAGCATAATTGAACACACAGACCTTGGAGCCCATAAAAAGAGACAACTTCTCACCTAAACAACTGATTCTTCACAGCAACACAGTGCCTATATGTTTGCCTAGGGCTGCTGGTACTTCATGAATAGTAACTTTGTCTGATGTAATCATGACCAATTTTGATGTACTCACAATAATTAAATAATTTTCCCTCTTAATTACAAATTTGATTTTGTATGTTAAATTTTAGTATTGATATATCATGTTGAATATGTTAGAATTGAAACGAAAGCGAAATCAAGTGCCTGCGTTTATGGAAGAAACTCTTAAGGGCTACATCTTTAATATATGAGAGTGTAATATAAATCACGTGTTACAATGAACCATGATGATGCCAAAAATCGTCAGTGAGCTACACGGTTCTCACATGCTCTAGACAAGACCTGCACAACAAAGAAGAAGAAGACCCTACAAAGAGTACTGATGTGGTATTGGCCAAATACCCTCTGAAGGTTAAGTCAGAAAACTTTTCTCAACTCTAGAGTGCCAGAGTTGGGGTAAATTATGCGTACCTTGATTTGTGAGGGTTTTGGGGTTTTTATAGTAGTGTAGAGTTGACATCCATTCCTTGGCTGAGAAGGTCTTTCCTTATAGGGAAGATCCTCATTAATGCGCGCATCTTGCAAGATCCTTTCCATGTAGGAATCCTTTTAATTATGGTTAACCATGGGGCGCAAGATGTTTTCTTATATACTCATGCGTGGAGGCCAAGCAAGGCCTTGTCAAATCCGTCAAAGGTTTCTTTGTCTCCGTCAACTTCCTATCCCTTCTAGGCATTCTGGTCGTCCCATACAAGTGTTGTGATCTTAAGGTGGAGTCGTCGTCCTTGAGGTGGTGTCGTCTATGTCTCTGAATGTACAAGTAAGGCTGACAAGTTCATTAGGACCGTCGGCCTCATCTTACGTAAATGAGTTTATCATCCTTTTAGAATTATCCTTACCAGCTGCCTTTTACTCCATAACTTCGTCAACTCTAGCTAACAGGATGTGGAGTTTGATTTGTAGCGTTTCTATTTGTTCAGAAAAATGTGTGTTCATTAATGGTCCTCAAACAGCCATCATATAATGCTTAGGACACGTGGCACAAGTTGGTTAGCTGAGTTCCTGAACAAAACGTCTCTTTGTTTCCCGTGTATTTTCGTCCTATAAATATCTCGCCTCTTCCTCATATTTCTCCTTATTTCATCCTTGCAAACCTTAAGAGAAAGAGAGCTATTATCCGTCACTTTGTCGTTGTCAACTTATGGATCTCGTCATCTCCAGAGCCGTCACTTCATCCTATAAGTCCTCTTTTCCCTTCGTTTTCTTTCTTCTTTTTACTTTGGCTCTTGTAGTTTAGTTGGCACTTCTATAGAGACTTGTCAAACAGGTTCTTAGATTACTTCGTCGCTTGTAGGTGAATAGATGCCTAGAGAAGCGAAGAGTGAACAATCGTTAGTCCGTGAGGGAGCAGGCTACGACAAAGTCTTCTAGTCAGGTCATGAGCCCGACGAGGGCTTTTCCTGGTTGTCAAAGAGGGAAACGTCCACCCATTCTCCGGATGACGATGTGGAAAGTTATGATGGAAGGGAAGGTGAGGAAGAAGAGGGAGAAGAGGGTGAGGATGAGGGTGATGAGGGAAGAGAGGACGAAGAGTACGGGGGAGAAGATGACTAAGACGAGGGTAAGGGTGACGGGAGAGCCTTTGATGGAGGAAGTTCAAGAAGCCCTAAGGATGGCCACACTCGTCCATTTATTCTCCCCAAGATGTGGACCGTAATGACTTCAAGCCAACGATGACAACCAGCATCTCTAAGAATTAACGGGATCGTTTTCAAATTCTTTACCATATCCCAATCCATCTTCTCAGGAAGTTTGAAAAGTGATACTCGGGGAAGACCACAGACGTTGGCATGTACGATGCCATATTCGTGGCAGGACTAAGGTTGCCACTGACGACATTGCACTGTCAGTTGGCCTATTTCCTAGGACTATCCGTTAGCCAAATTGCTCCCAACGCTTGGAGAATATTTATTGAAGTTGAAATCCTATAGGGGCGTCTTAGTGGTGGGAACCGTCAACTTTCACTAGACGAGTTCTTTTAGTGCTATAGGCCTCAACACATTATCTCATCTCAAGGGATATACCATTTTGTTACGCGGAAGAAAGAGCTTAAGCTCGTGTTAGATATGCCTGATTTCAATAGAAGTTGGAAGGGCAGATATTTCTTCGTTCAAGGGACAGATTGGGTATGTCGTCCAAAAGAGTGGGTTACAATGCCTTATGGCTTCGACAATACTTGGGGTATTGTCAAAGACTCAGGGTTAGCGCATTCAGTCTTTTCTTTTACTTTTTTCTTTGTTTATTTGTCCAGTATTTAATATCGTCGTTCCTCTTTTTCAGTTAGTGTTTGTCCACGTATAACTGACGAGCATGAGGTTTTTATTTGTTGGGTTCTTGAGATTCCATTCAAGGAACGGAAGTGCAGGGACCTGATCACTCTTGATATGTTGCACACCTATTGTGGTGGTCCAGAGCCAATGCCTGCAGCACGTAGATTGAACAGTTACTCTCGTCAGCGTAAGTCCTTCCTTCCTTCCTTACTTATTTCTTTCCGTCGTTTTCCTATTGTCTTTGTGTCTAACTCCCGTCCTTTATCATTTATAGAAATGAAGGCAGCCATACAGCGAGCATTGGTGAAGGCATCAGCCACAGCACATAAAAAAGAAGAGAATGAGAAAGGAAAGGAGAAAGCGTCCTCGTCGGCCCTTAAGGTCGTCGGGAAGGGGGCGCCTAAAAGAAAAGCTGAAAGGAAGGATGATCATCCCCACAAGAAAGGAATGGTCACTCCGGGCGATAAACAGCCCAAAAAGTTGTCACCCTTGAAGCCAAGTCATGGAGCTGGCAAAGGCTTAATGACGGCGACAGGCCCCATCACCCAGGGAACTCATCGTCTCCTTACGCATAAGGGGTATGCCGTCAAGATGGTTGAGTCAATCATTAAGGAGACGAACTTGGACCCCTACACTGAGCAAGAGACCGAGGATTTGGAGGCGTCGGGTCTTTTTGACCTCTCTAGGGTATGTTCTTTTCCCAGACTCTTTTATTTTGTTGTTTATTTGTCAGCTAATGGTTGTAATTCATTTTCAGACACTGATGTGCATGAAGGCACTCCAAGATAGGTGCATCGCTGAGGAGGGGGTGATCAGCTATCTGAGGAAGTGTAATGAAACCTTGACCAACAAACAGGATCAATACAAGGAGGCCTTTCGTACTCTCAACAAGGAGGTGACTAATTTGAACGAGAAGTTGAAGGAGGAGACCCGTTAGCGGGAAAAGGAGCAAGAGGCCAAGACGATCTTGGAGAATGAGCTGACAGCTCTCTGTGGCCAGGTAGAGACGGCCAGGGCAAACGCCGTAACAAAGTTCAAGGCTTCATAGACTTTTATTGACGCCTGTTCCATCTACTATAGTGACGGGTTTGAGGATTTCCTAAAGCGGGTCAAGTCCGTCTACCCACACTTGGATCTATCCAAGGTCACCATGGACAACCCCTGCCGTCGACCCCTGTAGGTGGCGACACCACCATCAATGAGGAGACCGAAAACTCTACCCAGTCAGAGCAGGATCCAAAAAATGATGGTGTAATTCTTGCTCAACCTGTTGTGGAGAAGCCCGTCACTCCCTTGATCCCGTCTACCGAAAATCCTCCTCATGACACTGAAAACCCTTCTACTCAGGCTGCCCAGAACCCTCCTTCTAAAGACGACGAGAATCCTTCAGTTCAGGATGTCCAGAACCCTATAGTTTAGCTTTTTATTTTTAGTAATAATTTATGTATTTCATCCTATTTTCAGACAAAATTAAGTGCCCTTCTATTTTTAGGCCTTGATTGTAAAGACTTTATTTTATTTATGGTATATTGTTATTATTTTATATCTGTCACTTTTAGCATATTTTTCCCATGTGTGATCTTTATTATGAGATATGCGTATGTCCGTCTGATTCTATGTACACATGTTAGGATGTACTTGTCTCCTAAACGACTTGGTGGATATATAAGGTGAACTCGTCTGCTTTGGTGGACTTGTCCACCTTTAGGCATGACAATGAACTAGTTCTTGTTTGAGGACCTAATAATAAACCCGTTTACTTGTGGACTTAAAAATAAACTCGTCCATTTGTGGACTTGATAATTTTAAGGCATCCTCATGGGATGAACTCGTCCATTTGTGAACTTTGTAATAAACTCATCCACTTGTCGACTTGATAATTTTAAGGCATCCTCATGGGATGAACTTGTCCATTTGTGGACTTTGTAATAAACTCATACACTTGTGGACTTAATAATATAAACCCTTCCACTTGTGGACTTGATAATTTTAAGGCATCCCCATGGGATGAACTCATCCACTTGTGGACTTTAGTCACAGATCTAGTTTCGTAGAGGCATACACATACACAAGTCATATTTGAATAACTCCTCTTATTATGATAGATGCGTGAATAAGTAAAAAATTGTTCTTAAAAAAAATAAAACCCTACCCTTTGGGCTTAGAAAGTATTATAGATAAAAATTAATTAAAAAGAAATAAACTGGAAATGAGGAGTGACGTTCTTCATGTTGTCATCTACTAGTAGTATTTCCTGAGATGCTCGGTGTTCTATGGATGGAGCAACTTCTGTCCATCTAGCGTTTCTAGGTGGTAGGTGTCTTTCCTCTGCCATGAAGTGATTCTGTAAGGTCCCTCCTAGTTAGGACCGAGCTTACCCTGAGAGGGATCTTTAGTGGCGCTTGTTACCTTCCTCAAGATGAGGTCTCCAACTTTGAAGTCTCTGTGTCTGACTCTGGAGTTGTAGTGCTTGGTCATGAGGTCCTAGTATCGTGCTAGTCTTTGTTCAGCTACCACCCTAACTTCGTCCACTAGGTCAAGCTGTAGACACATGGCCTCGTCGTTCCTTCTTTCATCATAATTGTCCACCTTGTAGCTTGTGAGTCTGACTTCAACTAGGATAATTGCCTCGCTTTTGTATGCTAGTCGAAATGACGTCTCTCCTATAGGTGTTCTGGCCGTTGTCTTGTATGCCCATAGTATGCTTCGCAACTCTTCTGGCCATATACCCCTTGCCCCTTCGAGCCGAGTGTTGATGATTTTAAGCAAGGATCAGTTCGTGATCTCAACTTATTCGTTGGCCTGAGGGTGAGCGGGGGAGGAGTAATGGTTCTTGATCCCTAATTGTGAGCAAAAGTCCCTGAAAGAGTCATTGTCGAACTGCCTCCCATTACTTGAGACCAGGACTCTAGGGATCTCGTATCTGCAAATGATGTTCCTCCAGATGAAGCTTCGCACGTTCTTCTCTGTGATGATGGCCAGGGCTTCAACTTCTACCCATTTGATGAAGTAGTCTATGCCGACTATTAGGAACTTCAACTGTCTCGTTGCTATTAGGAATGGGCCCATGATGTCCAATCCCTATTGAGCGAAAGGCTATGGGATCCTCATTAATGCGCGCATCTTGCAGGATCCTTTCCATGTTGGAATCCTCTTAATTATGGTTAACTGTGGGGCGCAAGATGTTTCCTTATATACTCATGCGTGGAGGCCAAGCAAGGCCTTGTCAGATCCGTCAAAGGTTTCTTTATCTCCATCAGCTTCCTATCCCTTCTAAGCGTTCTGGTTGTCCCATACAGGTGTTGTGATCTTAAGGTGGAGTCGTCAGCCTTGAGGTGGTGTCATCTATGTCTCTGAATGTACAAGTAAGGCTAACAAGTTCATTGGGACCGTCGACCTCATCTTACGTAAACGAGTTTATCATCCTTTTAGAATTATCCTTACCAAACCATAACATAGGTATATATAAATAGGCTAAACCTTATATTAATAGACTTTTAATACAAGTAGAAGACTTGACTTGCACACAAATAAGATTGGGCTTGCGCCTATATTAATGGGCTAATATATCTCTAACAATGTATTGGTCCATCCAAGTATAATTTTTGATATAAAAGATGTTTTAATGGGCTAATAAAAAGGTTATAGAAATAATAAATAAATAAAAAGTTCTACTTGCTAGGTTACTCCAAGCATGTACATTGAGATATGGGTTGCAAGTGTACTAGCTTTAGAACAGCTATAAATGTAACAACACAACAATGATATTTAAGAATATAAAAGATTTGGATTACTGGACATCCTTAGTGCGATGGTCACTTCACAAGTATAAGTGCAGAGGGCAAAGGTCGGGGTTCAAGTCTCTAAGAGGGAGTTTCACATATATATATACACTTAGATTATGCTAGAGTAAAATTCTATCTTATAAAAAAGAAAAAGAAAAAAAAAAAAGGATAAGATGTTTTAAATACTTCACACTTATTTATAGAACTCATAAGAGTAATATTATTGTATACAAGTAGGCAAAAGGCTCTGATACCCATCATAGACTCAAAGAGAAAATTATGGAAATATGAAATAGCTTCTATTATTCATTGTTCCTTACAGAAGAATACTACTCTATATATAGAAAGAACAGAGGATAAGAAGACAATTTAAAAGAAATCACCTGAAACATACAAAAAAGATAAGTCTGACAAGTTTTTAAGAATTAGTGTCGCTTGGTACAAATACCACCAGTCTGGTGTTAAGTGTTGACAACTTTTTTTTTTAAGAAGAAAATGTTGACAACTTTGATTGCTACATACACGTGTAAAATTTCAATAATGTGCCTCAAGTTTTTAATAAATTTTTAAATATTAGAAATATCCTTAATAGTGTCACGACTCACGAAAACCAATTTTGCTTCAGGTGTGAACACTCCGCATTAATAACATAATAAATTAAGCTTCACACACACTATGACATTAAGATCTATGCAACTGGCATGCTCAATTAGAGATGGAGCCTCCATGTATAAGCTTGAGGTTGAGGGTGACTGCAAATAGTGAGGGGATCTCTTAAGGTCTTTGAGGAATTTTTGGGTTCTAGTTAACTATTTTCTGTTTTTTGGCTTTTGGTGGTGTCTATTGGAGTTCTGATTGTTTCACATTTAAGAGTGTGCACATTCTTTTACATCATGTATAAAGTGTGGATATTATTTGATAAATATAGACATCTAGTATGAAAAGTGTGGACATTGTGTAAAATAATGTACATTCGGGGGTTTAAAACAATAACTTACATTTAATAAAACCCTATAATTTATTTTTGAGGGCTTTTACAGATAATTATAGATCTCTCCTTAATCGTTTGAGAGAGATTTGACGCACTATTAATAGATATGCAAATGTTTTTTTTTTTTTTTTAAAGGGACATGCATGTGCTTTTGTCTGGGGGAGGGGGGGAGTGAAAAGTTTGAAAATTTCAAATGTATACAACAAATTCTTATTGCCATTTTATCTTTAAATGTTTTAGAAGGGAATTTAACTTGAAATATTCCATGCTTTGTCTAAGAAGGGAAGCGAATAATTTGACTATTTCAATGGATATGATAATGCATGGAACTCTGTTATTGGCTTATTGCCATAATATCTTTATATATTTTGGAATTTCATATAACTTGTAATATTAGTTTTACTCTTTAATATATACCTATTTTTTTTTTAAATTAATACATACCCTAATTAACCTAAAATTAATCAATGAGTTTACTCAATGAGCTACCAAAACAAATAGTCTCACATAGGGATGGACCTAGGAAAAAAATTGATGTCATGAAAGTTACAAGAAAACAAACATGTTGCTTTTTGAATAAAAAAGAAACTAAACACGTTAGTTTCTGAATGAAAACCTCAAGTTTATGAAGGGTTCCTTCAATCCACAATGTGATGAAGTTTTGAAATCCACCTGAGAGAAACAATAGGCAAAGTTTGGATTTTTTATTAATTTGAAAACTAAATTGCCTTGGAGGCTAAATTGAGTTTAAATAGTAAAAGAAAACATAAGAAAGCTAGGAAAACGCCCAAGAAAAACAAATTCGCACTAATCACGTAATTAAGTGGCAAAATAGTATTTTTTTTACCAAAAATAGAAAAATTGAGATAGTTGCAGAAATTAAAACTACTTTCCCTAAGAGACTTCCGAAAACATATGAGACCTTATTCTAACTTTTAAACTAAAAATTATTAGGGAAAACAAATATTCTTAAAAATAGCAAAATGTACCATTTCTGGGGCCTTAACAGAAGAATTCACCAAAAATTAGGGCGACCCTTGAGCTCTCGAGTCTTGATAAGAAAACCATTTCCTTTCAGCCCTCTAAATTTCACGTGATTCCAACATCATAGCCCCAATGAGTTCTATTGATACCTCCTTGATCTTATTCCATCATTTTCGCTGCTTTCATTGCTCTTGGAAGACCTATGATGTTTGTTTTGCATCAAAAATAAAGAAAAAAAAAATTAAAGGTTCTGAAATTGACCCAAACCTACCAATTTGGAAATGATATTAGCAAGTTCTGTACCATCACAAGTGCCCCTTCATTCTCCATCAAACCTAAGAATCAAACAATGATATTAATTTCAAGTACCGACCCCCCAAACGTCACATTTCACAATGTACTCAAAAACTCCCTAAAACAAGTTCTTACTGGAATCATAGTAGTAATCTTCACGTATGCTTTTCTTCTAGAAATATGCTCTTTGCCACCACTATCACACCAAACTGCCACAACTCTTTTTTTTTTTTGATAGGGAATGCATAAACTTTTCATTACTAAGAAACCATAAAAGTTACGTTATGGATGAGGGCTTGCTTAGCAAAGCAAGGATCCTCTTCAACCTATACAATGTCATTAACAATGTTGTAATCTTTTTTTGCTACTAAGTGAGCAGGCATATTCCTTTGCCTCTTTACATGGGAGAATTGAATTTGTGTAAACCCCATACATAGCTCTAACACCCTGAATAATAGAAGCCACAGCTGAGGGAGAAGGGGAAGAACTTGCCAGAGCATTTACCAATACCTGTTAATCTCCCTCCAGCACCACAGCAGTATAGCCACGACACAGGGCAAACAGAATCCCTGCTTCAAATTCCTTTAATTCAGCCTCAAGTGGACTGAAAGGAGCTTCCAATTTTCTACATAAAATAGCAGTAACCTTCCCTAAGTTGTCACAGATTACAACCCCAATCCCCGTTGATCTTATATCCTTGAAAGTGGCAGCATCAACATTCACTTTGTATAAACACAGTGGAGGAGACCAATACAACGTCTGGACTGCAAAGCTGGGAAGCACATCACCCTCATTAGCTGCAAGGAACTCAGCCCAGTGCTGTATTTCCCCGAACACCAGCTGCTTACCAAAATGCATCACACCATTAAGGTGCCATTCATTTCGATTGTGCCATACCTTCCAAGCTATCATAACCACTCGAGAGACACAATCCAAAATCACATTTTCACCCAATAGCAACTGCCACAAGATGTCCATAAAAGAGATACCATCTCTTCTCTCTAAGCTTAGGACTAATCAGAACACTCCCACACCTTTTGAGCTTTTGGACAACCCCACAAAACCTGGCCGGCAGTTTCGGGCTTCACTTTAAACCATTCACATGAATCATCTGTCAACACCTTCCTTCTCTTTAGGTTTACTTTTGTAGGTAACGCTTCTCTACAGGCTCTCCATGCAAAATGCTTAACCTTATAGGGAATAGGAAGCCTCCAGAGACTTCTTCAAAACCTTCTCATTAGTAGGGGTGTCCACGGATCGGTTCGGGTCGGGTTTGTGCCCAACCCGAGACTGATCCGATAGAATCGGGTTGAGAAAATCCCGATCTGCCGCTGACCGACGAGGGAGTCAAATCGGCTTGGTCGGTTTTGCGCTGGAAACATGGTTGGTTCAATCGGAACCGTCCACGGTGAAGAATCCAGTTAAAATAGTTGATTTCAGGCGAAAAAATGACAAATCCGGCGGAGATCTAACCGGATTTGGTGAGATCTCACTAGATCTGGTGAGATTTCACTAGATTTGGACGAAATATCACTAGATCTACTTGATAAGTCGCCGAAATATGAAATTTTGTTGCCAGAATCTGAAAATTTGAAGTCGGAATCTGGAAATTTGAGGCCGAAATCTGGAAAATCTCGCCGGATTCTGGAAAATCCCGTCGGATTCCGGAAATTTCTGCCAGATTCTAGAATTTTTTTGCTTGAAATTCTTAGTACATTGGTCGGATCAATTTTTTTCGGGTTTTGGGAAGAAAACCGAGACCGACCCTCCGAAGTCGGTTTTTGGAACAAATGACACGCCGCCGACTGGTGACTTGATCGGGTTAGTCGGTTTTCAGGTCGGATCTGGTCGGAATCTTCGAGTGGGTCAGGTTGTCGGATTGGATGGATAGCCCTACTCATTAGGCTACAATCTGAGACACTCCCTTTAGTATCCGAGGAAGATATTCTCATAGCAAAATGATAAGCACTTTTGACAGTGAACTTACCATTAGCCGTTTCAGCCCACATCAATTTATCTAGAGGGAAGCGGACACTCAAAGGGATGCTTTTGATTGCTTTAGCCTCATGTGGTAGAAAAATAGAGTCCACCATCGAAGATTTCCAACACATGACCTCAGTATCTATCAACTCTCCAACCCGAGTATCCTCATGCAAGAACAATCGAGGAGAAATTACCCCATGAAAGGAAGAACCAGGTAGCCACCTATCACCCCATACCTTCACATCCTTCCCATTACCCACTCTTCACATAACTCCCTCCTTCACCAGTTCTTGTGCCGACACGATGCTCCTCCAAGTATAAGACGGATTATGGCCTAGAGAAGCATGAATAAAGTCACATCTAGGAAAATATTTAGCTTTCAAAACCCGGAATACTAATGAGTCTTGGGCTAGTTGCAATCTCCATCCTTGTTTGGCAAGTAAAGCCAAGTTAAAACATTGCAAATTCTTAAACCCCAAGCCACCACCAGCTTTGGGCTCACACATCTTTTCCCACGACACCCATGAAATTTTCTTCTCCACGGATTTTTGCCCCCACCAAAAATTCCTAATCATACTTGTTAAATCATCACATAGTGATTCCGAGATTTTGAAGCAACTCATTGTGTGTTTTGGGACTTCCAAAGCCACAGCTTTAATAAGGATTTTTTTGCCTGCTTTTGATAACAACTTCTCCTTCCATCCCACTAGTTTTTTACCGAGCTTCTCCTTGATGTCATTAAAAGTGTTCTGCTTTTTTTTCCCCACAAGTGATGGTAAGCCCAGATACTTCTTATGTTGTTTTATGACATGAGCTCCAAACCTTCTTTGGATTTCTCCTTGAATTTCCCTTGGAGTGTTTTTGCTAAAGAAAAGAGAAGTTTTTGCCCGATTTAGCTGTTGACCTAAGGCTCTCTCATAGACTCCCAACACTCTTTGAACCTCATCACAATCTGCTAGTGAAGCTCTACAAAATATAAAGCTATCATCTGCAAAAAATAGATGGTATAGTTCGGGTCCCTCTCTACAAACAGATATCCCTTTCAAAACACCGTTAGCCACAGATACCTTAATAAGAGATGATGAACCCTTTGCACATAGGAGAAATAAATAAGGCAACAAAGGGTCCCCTTGGCGAATACCCCTAGTGGGAGTAATGCTTCCCATGGGGCACCCATTGACCTTAATTGCATAGTTTACAAAGGTAACACACTTCATAACAAGACATCTCCACCTTTCAGCAAAGCCTAGCTTCTCCATAATTTTTTCCAACCAAACCCACTCCACCCTATTATATGCTTTACTCACGTCAAGTTTTAGAGCCATGTCCCCTACTTTCCCTCCCCCCTCCCCCCTTCTTTTTACTAATATGATGCATAGTTTTAAAAGCTACCAACACATTATCCGTAATAAGTCTACCATGCACAAAAGCACTTTGAGAATCACTAATAATAGATGGCAAAATTATTTTAAATCTATTAGCTATAGCCTTCGAGGCAATCTTATAGATTACATTGCATAAACTAATAGGTCTAAAATCAGTCACATGTTTTGGCTCTTTAACTTTAGGAACAAGCACAACATGAGTTTGATTAAAGTTAGGAGGATAGATACCATGGTTCAGGAAAACCAAGATTGTTTTGCACACTACACGTCCACATGTACTCCAAAAATGTTGATAGAATAAGGGGGCATACCATTCGGGCCCCGTGCCTTCAGAAGATACATTTGCTTTAGAGCTTTACAGACCTCACCCTCATGAAACTCACAAGCCAAATCAGCATTCATCTCCCTTGAAACTTTTGGCCCAATTGCATGGAGAATCTCATCAAAGTCCACAGGAAGGGAAGAAGAGAATAGACCCATGTAGTACTCCACAAAAATTCTAGCTATCTCGGCCTCTTCCTCGTGCCACACCCCATTCCCATAAAAAATACCATCAATATGGTTCTTGCTTTGACGATCCGAAGCTTTTGCATGAAAAAACTTCGTGTTCCTATCGCTACCTTGAAACCTATTTTGCCTCGCCCTTTGCCTCCACATCTCATCCTCCCTATCCAACCAACAGTTAAGTTCAATCCTCGTTTTTCTCGAAGCATGAATTTGGTTAGGAGAAGTAGGTTGGATCTCCAACAAAGCCAACCTAGCTTGTAGATATGCCACCTTAGCCCTCACATTACCGAACTCCTCTTTATTCCATCTTAGTAATTCAGCTTTGCACCTTTCCAAGTAGTTCGAGATAGCCCAATCCGAACCCACCAATTCCCCTTCCTTCCAAGCCTCCTTTACAACCTCCTCACAACAAGCATCTTTGAGCCACATGGATTCAAATCGAAACAACCTTCATTTACTTCTCTTACAAGGCCGATTTTGTAGGTGTAAGGATAGAGGAGAATGGTCAGAAACCAAGGAGGATAGATGATGTAGCATTGCCCTTGGGAAAAGATCCAACCAATCCGTACTCCCCAAGGCTCTATCCAACCTCTCTCTAATCTGAAAACCATCTCTTTGTTGAAATAACCAAGTAAATTTAGGCCCTACAAACCCCAAATCTCTAAGAGCATAAAAATTAATCACCTCCAAAAACAACTTCATTTGTCTTTTTGGCCTTATACGTCCCCCTTCCTTTTCCGATAACCCAATGATTTCGTTGAAATCCCCAATCACCAACCATGGGAGAGAAGAAGAGTTCTTCAAGAACTTCAATTTAGCCCAAGACTCTGGTCTCCTTTCTGTTTCCGGGTTGCCATAGAACCCTGTAAGGTGCCACCAACCAATACTCGAACCACCATCAATCCAAGCATCAATATGATTATAAGCATAAGATTGCACATTAAGAGTCATCCCATCTTTCCAAAATAATGCCAAGCCACCACTATTACCATTGCTCGGAACGAACACTCCATGCTTTAAATTACACCTTTCTTTAACTTTATCAATCCACTCCTTTTTATCAACCTTAGTCTCCATTAGGAAAACTATGTCAGGCTCTTCTTTATTCACCACATTTTCCAAGGCACGAACTGTCCGGAGGTTCCCAAGCCCTCGACAGTTCCAACTTATAATACTCATAATGCTCGGTAAGGTTGCCTAGCAACCTCCGCTATTGGAATAAGTTCAAGCATGTCAATAGTCTTACCTCTCTTCAGACCCGATTCAGGACCATCAAGCCCCTTAAAGCTTTTTTTTATGTTTCTGCCCAACATTAATGTCCATGCAACAATTCAATGTCTCCTCTATAGGTCTCCAATCTTTTCTTTTCTAGCTACCCTATTTAAGCTTGCCCTTGTTTGGACTTCTATCCTCCCCAGCGTTAGGAGTCTTAGTAGTTAACTTACCACTCTTATTCCCTTTGCATGAAATTTCTATTGGTCCTCTTTAGTTTACTGACCTCAGTTGGATCACCCCCTAATTTAAAGCCTAACTTGGGTAAGCCCACATCAAGCCCGGTCCCTACATCTTGCATGGAATGCACTGTATTTAAATTAGAAGTAACCCCAACATCCTGAACAGCCACGTCTATCAGTCCCTTCCCATAGAAAGCTCCCTGAAATTTCACCTTACTTGTGTCAGGGATAATAACTCCTGCCCTTCAATTGTCGCATCAATCTTCTCCAAAACCTTTTCAAAATCCGCCTCAACCCACGCCCCATGGCTAACCCTCTGATCACTTTCCTCATCCCTAGATCCCGTATCCTCTCTTGGGATATTCTCTGGAAAAACAGGGAGTATGACATGAAGTTCAGAGTTGTACTGCGCAGCCAGCTTACTCGAACCACCTGCTTCTCTTTGCACCGCTCTATTCTGCGCAGCCAGCTCACCTGTATCTTCTACTTCTCTCTGCACCGCCCCCTCCGCACTTGATGTAGTTCTTTGCTGACCACCCACTGCCTTTAACCAGTCTTCGTACTAGAGTTCCATTGTTGCACCATTCTTTTCTACAACAAAGAAACCCGCACAGTGCTTCAAGTCGTGCCCAACAAATCTACAAAAGTGGCAGAACATCGCCAATCTCTCATACTTAAATTTAACCATGTATGGTTACCTTCGAAGTCTGAGACAAAAAAACCCCTTATTAATGGTTTAGAAACAGAGACGGAAACTCTCACTCGCATGAACAAGCTTTGTGAATCATTTGACCTTCGTTTTTCCACATCCTCCACCGTACCAATCTGACCATCAATATTTGTTGCCACCTGTAGGGAAACCATATCAAAGGGTGCTCCCCAAATTTGCACCCACAAGGAAACATGATCAAGAACAATATTGGCTACGGACATCCCTCGTTGCCATCTCTTGATTATCAAAAGACCAAGGACCATCTTTAAGAATCCGAGCCATCTGAAATTCAGTCTTAAACTTAAACTGAAACAAGTTTACACCAACTTCCACAATCTGTAACTCAGAATCCAACCCCCAAACCTTCCTTAAGGTACTCAAAGCAACTCTCTTATTATACGGTTTACATGTTAAAAACTTGTCTACCAAACTAAGCACACAGCTTTCAATCTCACTGATCCTCCTATCATCAGCAATATCAATGACTTCCTCCTCTTTGGACGTGAGTTTTAGCTTTTCTAAAATTTCAGAGACACCCTCAGCCATGATGCACCAAGATACTATTAGAGGGGGAGAGAGAGAGAGAGACAAAAAAAAAAAAAACTCAACCCCTTAGGACAACCTAAGGGAGATAAGGGCTCGTTTTGAAAATGAGAGGGAAAGACTCCTACCAAAAGGAGAAAAATAATAATAATCATAATAAAATAAACTGCCACAACTTTTGATACTACTACTTAATTGCTTAGGAAAATGTTAACGAATATTCTTAGGGCACTAGTTAAGAATCCAGTTAAAGAAAATTTTTATGAGAAAAAAACAAAACAATTAATGTTTTGACAATTTTTTTTTATTTCCCATAAAAGTGATATCAAAATTTTTCTAAAATAAATTGTTAACAAGTGTCCTAAAGACACTCACCAACATAATCCAATTACTTAGGTCACTTTCTCCTAAAAAGCCAAAAATGAGTCAAGCTGAACTTGCTCAACATGCAATTATATCTTTGTCCTTACTTACCAAAACAAACTGCAATTGTATCACTCTAATTACCCACCAACCTCGCTAACAAATCACTCTCTCTCACAATATCCCAGAAGATGAGCCTAATTAAACCCATTCCTTATTTAGCAAAAAAAAAAAAAAAATTACACCCATCCCTTTCTGTACCACACAGCAGCTATTCCCATGTGAACCCCTTGAATTTCTAATACCTATTTAAAATCCCATTCAGCATTTGACCTCGTTCTTGTCACCGTCCTTATTTCCCAACCGTTACTCCCTCACAAACCCAAAACCCTTGAAAATCATTTCCCATTTTCCATTACCATTTGCAAAAGGCTTACACATTTTGTAATAGGTTCTAAGATGATGACACACCTAACACCCAAAGCCCTTGCGGTCCTGTTTTTCTTGTTCTTGCACTGCTTTTCACTAGTGCTTTCACTGACATCTGATTCTGAGATTTTGATTCGGGTCAAGAAGACCCAACTGGATGACCCGAATGGCAGCCTCAACGATTGGGTTTCGAACCGTGAACATAATCCATGTAATTGGAGTGGCATTTCTTGTGACTCTCACAAACACAAAGTCATTTCAATTTACCTGTCCGGTTTCAATCTCTCTGGCCGGTTCCCGTTTGGATTCTGTCAGATTCGGACCCTCCAAAACTTGTCTCTCGCTCACAATACCCTCAACGGTATAATCACTTCCCGAGCCTTTTCTAGGTGCTCACATCTTCATTTTCTAAGCCTCGCAAATAACTACTTCAGCGGAAAGTTGCCGGACTTCTCGCCAGAGTTTACAAATTTGGAAAATCTCGATCTCTCTGACAACTTTTTCACTGGGAAAATTCCGGTGAGCTTTGGCCGGCGGTTCCCGGCGCTGAGATTCCTACATCTAAGATCAAACGATATCACAGACTCAATCCCTTCATTTTTAGGCAATCTCCGTGCGTTAACTCTGTTAGAGCTAATTTCCAATCCATTGACGCCTGGTCCTTTGCCTCCGGAGATTGGAAACTTGACCAAGCTCGTGATTATGTATTTTTCAAGTTTGAATCTCATTGGGACAATACCGGACTCAATCGGGAAACTTGTCTCGCTCAAGAACCTAGACTTATCCAACAATTCACTTTCCGGTGAAATTCCAAAGAGTATTGGCGGATTAAAAAGCATTGAACAAATCGAGCTTTATCAAAACAATTTGAGCGGTGGATTGCCAGAGACCATAGCAAATTTGAGGACTTTGCTTAGACTAGATGTCTCTGAAAACAACCTCAGCGGTACACTATCTGAAAAGATTGCCGCAATGCCACTGAACTCTCTTAACCTCAACGACAATTTTTTCGAAGGTCAAGTTCCTGAAGTTTTAGCTTCGAACCCGGTTCTACATGAGCTGAAAATCTTCAACAACAGCTTTTCTGGACAAATACCCAAAAATCTTGGGAAAAATTCTGACTTGGTGAATATTGATGTTTCTACGAACAAATTCACTGGTGAGTTGCCCATGTACCTCTGCTACCGAAAGAAGCTTGAGAGGTTAGTCACATTCAAGAACAGCTTCTGTGGAACAATACCAATGTCATACGGTGAATGCGATTCTCTTAACTATGTCAGGATTGAGCAAAATGAACTATCCGGTGAAGTACCTGAGGGTTTTTGGAGTCATCCTGGGCTTACTCGCCTCCAAATGTATAACAATAGATTACAGGGTTCCATTTCGCATAACATATCTCTTGCCTCTGGGCTTGTTGCCATCTCGATTGCCGGAAATAATTTCACTGGAGAGATTCCCGTGGAAATTTGCCAGCTGCAACAACTAGTCGAGTTCTCGCTGAGCCAAAACCAGTTTTCCGGCGTGTTGCCGACTTGTATAACAGGATTGAAGAAGTTGCAGAAAGTTCTTGTCCAAGAGAACATGTTATCGGGCGAAATTCCAAGAAATGTGAGCTCGCTGAACTGGAAGGCCTTGTCCTATTTTAACCTATCGGGAAACAGATTTTCCGGCACTATACCGCCTGACTTGGGGACTTTACCGGTGCTAACGTATCTTGATCTCTCCGGAAACTTGCTCACAGGAGAGATTCCTGAGTCTTTGACGAAGCTGAAGCTGACAGAGTTTAACCTCTCCAACAACAATCTTAATGGTAGAGTACCTTTGGAGTTCGACACCAAGTTTTATCTACCGAGCCTATTGGATAACCCAAATCTCTTTAGCAACACTTTGAAACCCTTGGCACTATGTTCGAGACCCAGAACCGCCTCTTTCTATTCTGTATTAGTTCTTTTAGGTTTCTGTGTTATAATCCTAGTACTGTCTCTGGTATGGCTTTACAAAACCAAATTTCCACCGCTTGGTGATCCAAAACCCAAACTCCACAGCCAAATGAAGGTAATCGCATTCCAACGAATTGGGTTCACTGAGCAAGACATTTTCCCGTATCTAAGAGCAGGAAATCAGATTGGATCAGGTGGGTCGGGTCGGGTATATAAGGTGAAGCTCAAAACAGGTCAAATAGTAGCGGTTAAGAAGCTTTGGGGAAAGACCCAAAACCCGTATTTGGATTTAGAAACGGTGTTCCGATCCGAAGTGGAGACACTGGGTCTGATCCGACACACCAATGTTTTGAAGTTGTTGTTTTGTTGTAGCAACAAGGAGTGCAGACTTTTGGTGTACGAGTACATGGAAAATGGGAGCTTGGGTGACATGTTGCATGGAGATCATGATAGTGTAGGTTTGTTGGATTGGCCCAAGAGGTTCATGATAGCATTGGGTACGGCTCAGGGATTGGCGTATCTTCACCATGATTGTGCTCCACCTATCGTGCACCGGGATGTGAAGAGCAACAATATTTTGTTGGACCAGGATTTGAGGCCACGTGTGGCGGATTTCGGCCTGGCTAAGTCATTGCACCATGGTCTTGGTGCTATGTCCAGAGTTGCTGGCTCCAATGGCTACATTGCACCAGGTTAGTCCATTATTCTTCTTTTTCATCTTCCTCTACATTATTACAGACACATCCATTTTCATAATTTGTTTGCTTGTACACCTTCAATAATTGGTTAAAAATTACAGGTTATGTAAATAAAATTAGGTAGAAAATATTCATCACTCATAATCACAAGTGTTAACATATTATAAATCGGACATATCTTTAGGATTATTCATTTCTCTCTTGCAACTGTTTCTCTTGAATGTCTAATTCTTTTCTGGGTGATATTGCGCAATTTCTGTTTAGGCATGCCTTAGTTAGCTGCAACTTCTGTTTACATCATTTGTATTGTTTCTTATGTCTGATTGGTTTTGGCGCTTTGGAGTTTTGAATTTAGCCACCAACTCTAGGGCCCCATTTGATGCTAATATATATAAGTTAACCTGCCACCAACTCAATATGAACTACTTCTTATCGGTACCAAATTTTCCAATGGCTTTGCCACCTAGTATACTTGTTGATTCAATCCCCCCCTTTTTGGCTAAATACAAAAAATCAGTTTTTTTTTTTTTTTGCTTAATTACAAAAATTCAGTTTCAGTTGGAGACAACTAGCACATTTATATGTTCGGTGCCCCTGCCAAGTATTAGTAACGTTCCTGTCATGTTTTTTTTCCTTTGAAAATCTCCTATCACATGTACCTCAATTTTATTCATGTTTCTTGAAGAAAAAAAAAAGCTTTTTCTCCCTCTCGCCTGACGAGTTTTTTCTCCCTTAGTTTGTCTTAAGGGTCTGTCTTTTAGCTTTCTTTCTTGGTGCTCAATGGCTGACGAAGTGATTCATAGCTTGGAAAACATGAAACTAACCACGGAGGAGGAGGAAGTGATTGAGGTATCTGACGAAGGAAGACAAGAGGAGATTGAGAGTTGTACACTAAGCTTACTGGGAAAGCTTCTCACGTGTAAACCATTCAACAAAAAGGCAGCGATAAACACATTTAAGAAGGCGTGGGGGTTAGAAGAAGGAGTTCACATCATGGAGGTGGGCTCAAATCTGTTTCAATTCAAATTCCAAAAAGAGTTTGAGATGGAAAGGGTTTTCAGAGGAGGCCCTTGGACGTTCGACAACCAAGCACTTATGCTTTGTCGGTGGCAGATGGGTTTGACAGCAAGTAACGTGAAGTTTGATTCAATACCGATGTGGGTGCAAATTTGGGATGCACCATTTGACATGGTTTCTCCCAAGGTGGCCGTGGAAGTGGGGAGTAGGTTGGGAGTGGTAGTAGAGGAGGAGAAGCGACTGAAGCCTGAGGCACAACGGCTGTTCATGCGAGTCCGGGTTGCTATTCCGATTTCGAAACCGATAAGAAGGGGAGGCTTTGTGGCAGGATCAGATGGTACTCGGTACTGGGTTAAATTCAAGTATGAGCGACTGCCGTTGTTTTGTCACTACTGTGGGTTGCTGGGTCATGATCTACGTCACTGCGCCAGTTACTACGCGGCATCAAAGAACAGCGGCGACGTGATGTGTCAGTACGGCGACTGGATGAAGGCAATTGGCTCACGGACTTGGTCACCAACGAGAAACAAAGCTAGGAACGACGAGGAGGAACTATTCCGTTCACAAAAACGCAGACCTGAACGGCAGTATGAGACGGTGGCTGCCGGATCTGTCTTTACAACCCAGACGGAGGAGGAGACACGTGGAAAAGGAAATGACGCACAGTACGGAACGGACCCGGATTTTCAGGAAATTATTACAAGCAATAATGAGGGGTCTGAAACGGATGCAGCAAAAGTGATGCCGCAACATGTGGACATTATTATGGGAGCTTTAAATCCGGAAACTCATGGATTTTCAACGGAAAGTAATGCACAGAAATCATTGGAGGAGGCGGCATTAAATATGAATCATGAAGAAGGTGATTCGGAGGCCATAAATAAAAAGGAGGCACGTGAGCTACTATTAGCAAAACAGGAGCACGTGTTAGACAAGTCTAAACCATTTGGGCTTGCTAACTCAAAGCCCAAATGGACTAGACTTTCTCGTATGGATGGACTAAAGGGCTTGAGTGATGATGAGCCCACAAACTTATTGGGTAAGAGGCGGTCCTTACAGATCACAGACGAGGATACTAACGAAGATTCAGTGAAACAGCAAAGAAAGAAAAGTAAGACACAAGAAGATGATATACAACATGCAGCGGCGGGGGTGATGGTTCACCCTTGCCGACCATAATGAAGCTCCTCAGTTGGAACTGCCAAGGGCTTGGGAACCCTTGGACAGTTCGAAGCCTTCGTAAAATTATGAAGGAACAAGCTCCTGCAGTCTGTTTCTTGATGGAAACAAGGCTGGATAAAAAAGGTTTTAAGAAACATTGTGGAAACCTAGACTTATATTATCCAAATCAAGTCATTGTTAAGCAACCTAACTCTGGGGGAGGTTTGGCACTGTTATGGAAACATGAGGTGATGGTAGATGTTATAAACTATGCTGAACATCATATCCTAGCAAAGGTGGTAGAGGATGATGGCTTTCAATGGTATTTGACGGGTTTTTACGGGTGGGCAGAAGCGAGTCAGAAGCCAAAATCTTGGGCATTGCTCTCTCATTTGGCTTCCTTTGTTGATGGTCCATGGTTGTGCATTGGTGACTTTAACGCTGTATTACACTCCTCTGAGAAACTAAGCAGCCGACCTCCTATCTATAGTCAAATGGATGAGTTTCGACGAGCTTTGGAACTGTGCCAGTTATCAGACTTGGGTTTCATCGGTTACCCTTATACTTGGAACAACAAGAGACCAGGACTTGCAAACACAAGGCAGCGGCTTGATCGAGCTGTGGCATCAGAAAGCTGGAAAGTGAGATTCCCAATCAGTTCAGTCACCCACTTATTTTCCCATGCATCCGACCATTTACCTTTGATCCTTCAGACAGGGACTTTCAAGAGAGTGGCGGCAAGGGGTTCAAATGGTTTTAAATTCGAGGAGTCTTGGTTGTTATGGGAGGAATGTGAAGAAGTAGTTCAAGATGCTTGGAACAAGTTGGATAGAGGAAATACGGGTTTGACTAAGATCAACGACAGGATTGCCAGCTGTGGGAGGGATTTACATGCATGGGGTTCCACCAAAACACACCCGGACAAGGATAAAATCAAGCAACTCCAGAAGAAAGTTGAAGCAATCAGTATGGGCGAATTGACAGAAGGTAATAGATCAGAATTTGTTACAGCAAGTAAAGAGTTGGACAGCCTTTTGTTGAGGCAAGAAATATATTGGGCACAAAGGTCTCGTATCTCTTGGCTAAAACATGGTGACAGAAATACCAAGTTTTTTCACTCAAAAGCTTCACAACGGAGACGTAGAAATTTTATTCAGGGAATCAAGGACAAGGATAATAACTGGATTGAAGAGATTGATGATATTGCGGGGGTGGCAATAAACTATTTTGAGAATATGTTCAAAACAGGGGGTTGTGATCAGATGGAGGAATGTATTGCGGCAGTTAAACATAAGGTGGCCCCACACATGGTGGAGATCTTATCCAATGAATATAGCGCAGAAGAAGTGCAAACAGCTTTGTTCCAAATGGGACCAACAAAATCGCCAGGACTTGACGGTATGAATGCTCTCTTTTACCAAAAATTTTGGCATATTGTTGGGGATGATGTGACTAATGCTGTATTGCACTTTTTAAATTCTGGAATTATGGATCCTAAGATTAACTACACTTATATTGTCCTTATTCCCAAGTTAAAGTCACCAGAAAAAATGTCTGACTATAGACCTATTAGTCTTTGCAATGTAATTTACAAGATTATTTCAAAAGTTTTGGCCAACAGATTGAAGAAAATTTTACCCCAATTGATTTCCCCTACCCAAAGTGCTTTTGTGCCGGGTCGGCTTATTACTGATAACATCCTGGTGGCATATGAAACACTACATACTATGCATGGGCGTAAAAAGGGTAAAAAAGGGTCTCTTGCTTTGAAACTGGACATTAGTAAAGCTTATGACCGGGTTGAGTGGACCTTCCTCAAGAGCATAATGGTGAAGATGGGTTTTCCGAATGTTTGGATAGACCGGGTGATGTGTTGTGTATCCACCCCTTCTTTCTCTGTTAAAATTAATGGTAGAGCTTATGGTAATATCGTACCTACTAGAGGGCTCCGTCAAGGAGACCCTCTATCTCCTTATTTGTTTCTCTTATGTGCAGAAGGTTTCACTTCTTTATTGGCAAAGGCGGAGATGGAGAATCGGATCCATGGGGTGTCGATATGCAGACGAGCACCTAGTATTACTCATCTTTTGTTTGCAGATGACTCTTTATTATTCTGCCAAGCCAAGCAAGATGAAGTTAAGGTGATAATGGATACCTTGCAGCTGTATGCCAGGGCTTCTGGTCAGTGTATCAATTTGGAGAAGTCTTCAATTTACTTTAGCAGTAACACAATGGCGGAACAAAGAGAATGGATAAAAAATAATTTAGGTGTAAAGGAGGTGGACAGATTTGAGTCATATTTGGGACTCCCAACACTGATTGGTCGCTCAAAATACCAAACTTTTTCTTTTCTTAAAGATAGGGTTTGGAAAAAGCTGCAAGGATGGAAGGGGAAATTATTATCAAGAGCAGGCAAGGAGGTGCTCATAAAAGCAGTTGCACAATCAATACCAACCTACACAATGGGGGTATTTCAACTACCGGTTAAGCTTTGTAACGAACTCAATGCTATGTGCGCTAGATTTTGGTGGGGACAAGTTGGCAATGAAAGAAAGATTCATTGGAGGAGTTGGGACATACTGTCTACTCCCAAAAAGGAGGGGGGAATGGGCTTTCGTGATATTCGAAGTTTCAACCTAGCGATGCTAGCCAAGCAAGGATGGAGGTTGATGCAAGGAAAAGACTCATTGTTGCTTAGTTGCTTCAAAGCGAAATACTTTCCTAGATGTGGATTTTTGGAGGCAGTGGACGTTCCTAACAGCTCCTTCGTTTGGAAGAGTATTTTGGCAGCTCAAGGAATCCTGGAGAGAGGACATTGCTGGAGGGTTGGTAACGGATTGGGAATTCGGGTTACAAAGGATAGGTGGATCCCAAAGCATCCGACTAATAAGGTGATTCATGCAGTTCCAGATGAAGAGTGGGAATGGAGAGTGGCAGATTTAATTGATTGGTCAACTCATACGTGGGATAGCCAACTCATAGGGGAGAAGTTTCACAGTGATGATGCAACTGCTATTCTCCGAATCCCATTAAGTCGGAGACTCATTCAGGACTCTATCTATTGGATACACAATAGGAAGGGTGAGTATACAGTTAAATCTGGATATCAAATAGCCAGGCAGATTGAAAAGGAGAAAAATATGCAGGGGGAGTGCTCCAATGCAAGGATGAGTGAATCTATGTGGAGTACGCTATGGAAACTCCATATCCCAAACAAACTTAAGATTTTTGGTTGGAGAGTCTGTCATGATATATTACCCACACGTGAAAACCTGGTTCGAAAAACAATTATTGAGGACCGGACCTGTCAACTATGTACAAGAGGAGATGAAACTGCATTACATGCGCTTTGGGAATGTAGTGTGGCTCAAGATGTGTGGGCCGGGAGTATCAAGAAGCTGCAAAAGGAATCTTGTGATGTGCATGACATAAGACAGTTGGTGGAGACGTTGACACACAAACTAAACTTGGAGGAGACCGAGCTATTTTTTGTGCAGGCATGGCTGATATGGTCACAGCGGAACTTGGTGCTGCATGGAGGGATGTTACAGGACCCATCTCGGCTGGTTCAGAGAGCAGCGGACTTTCTGAAGGAATTCAGGGAGGCTCAGGTTCAGCTGGTGGCTTCCTTGAGCGCACCGAGAGATTCACAATGGCGACCACCAGCAGCTAACGGCTTCAAGCTTAACTTCGATGCCGCTATATTCCACGATATACATGCGTCGGGATTTGGAGCGGTTATTAGAAATGATTCGGGGGAGGTAATGGCGTCCATCTCAGCTAAAGGACCAGCGGTATTTGACAGTGAGGAGGCCGAAGTGCTTGCTTGCAGGAAGGCTGTGGAGTTTGCTGTGGATTCGGGGTTTCATAGTGTGATTATTGAGGGAGATAACTGCACTGTAATGAATGACATCATTTCTACTCTCAGGATGGGTACCAACTTGTCCAGAGTGGGGCACTTGTACGAAGATATAGGCTGTATTCTTTCGGGCCTACAGGATGTGTCATTTAGTTGTGTGTGTAGGTCTGCTAATGCTATAGCGCATTCACTAGCTAGATTTGCTAGAACTGTTGAGGATGAGGTTATTTGGTTGGAGGATATCCCTCCACCTGCTCTACAAGCTCTGTATGAAGATTCTATTTCTATTTAAATAAACATCGAGTCCACTTTCAAAAAAAAAAAATGTATAACCACGTTCGTGAATTATACATTTTGGCAATAGGGAAAGGTTTTTACAGTTTGTCAAACTAGTTGTTTATTATGGAAAAAATTGCCAAATGCCCTTTTCGGGAAAAAATAGCAGCTCTTTGCCCCCTTCCCAAACTAATTAGGAAAATGCTCCTCTTTTGAAACTCGATTTGTGATAAATCGAGTTAGGCCTTATAGCGGCGTTTTTAAGGAACCTATAATGACATTTTCAGGACCTATAGTGGCGTTTTGTAACTCGACCTCTATGAAATCGAGTTATAGGTAAAAAAAAAAATAAAAAAATAAAAATTGCCTATAACTTGATTTCATAGAGGTCAAGTTACAAAACGCCACTATAGGTTCTTAAAACGTCACTATAAATCTTTAAAAACGCCGCTATAGGGCTCCATAATTTTTTTTTTTTTTTTTTTAACTCAATTTATCTTAAATCAAGTTACAAAAAATGGGCATTTCCTTAATTAGTTTGGAAAATAGGGCAAAACGCTGCTTAGTTTGGGAGAAAAGGGCATTTGCCTATTTTCTCCTGTTTATTCTACATATACTCAACTTTTGGATTGACATCCAGTACAGATACGATAGTTAGGGTCATTGCACAATATAGTTACTGTTTCATGAGAAATGTAAAAGTTGATATAGTAAAAAAAGTATTAACCTTTATTTTTTACATCTCACATAAAGATGATAATTAAGTAGATAAATAAATAAAAGAACTGATTGTCTTTGTAATCAACTAGTTAGTTTTTTTATTTGCGTTTTGTTGAATCAATGCAGAGTACGGTTACACTCTAAGAGTGACAGAGAAGAGCGATATTTATAGTTTTGGTGTGGTGCTATTGGAATTAATAACCGGTAAAAGACCAAATGACCCCTCCTTTGGTGATAACAACGATTTGGTGAAGTGGGTTTCAGGGATTGTTATATCATCTTTTGAAGAAGGAAGTAGTGATGGTATTAGAAACATTGATTTGGTCCAGCTTATAGACCCGAAGTTGGATCCATTTTCATGCGATTGTGGAGAGATTGAGAAGGTTTTGATTGTAGCTCTTCTTTGTACCGTAGCATCACCCAATAAGAGACCCTCCATGCGAAAAGTGGTTGAATTGCTGCAGGATAAGAAACTTGCTCGTCCGTGCAAAATGATGCAAAATGATTTTGATGGATAATGTAGCAAAATAATTTCTATAGTGCTCAACATTTTTCTGTAGATTTTGCTAGGGGTGTGCATAGGTCGGGTTGGGTCAGGTTGAAGGGATTTTTTGATCCAACCCACCATGGTGGGTCAAAAAAAATTTAACCCAACCCACATGGGTTGGGTTGGGCCAGGTTGAACTCATAGATTGGACAATTTTTTTATTACTATTATTATTAAATTGAGCAGAAAAAAATATATCACACTTGCCACCTGAGTTGATAAACAAAATATACATTAATATATAAACTAATATTCCAACTTATTTGTAAACAAAATATGTTTAAGTATCCAACTAAGTTGATAAACAAAATATAAATGAACTAGTATCCTAATTCACTTATAAACAAAATATACAGGAGTTTCTAATTCAGTTATAAACAAAATATATCTAAAATTTTTTAAAAAAATTTATTAATTATATAATATATTTAAATATATATTAAAAGAAATAATAGGATTTTATATTATATATGATAGTAGGAACTGAGGAAGTGCTCTACAGCTGGTTTTTTTTAAAAAATTATTAAATATATAATATATTCTAAAAATATATTAAAATATGGGTGGGCCGGGTCGGGTTTGGCGGGTTTGTAATTTTATGACCCAAACCCAACCCGACTCGCTATAAAAAAAAAAAAAAAAAAATTGTAACCCAACCCAACTCACCAAGCCCTAAAAATATGGGTGGGTTGGGTCGAGTTTGGCAGGTTGGCGGGTTTTTTGCACACCCCTAGATTTTGCTAATGTGGTACTCATTTGCGTGGTGGTTTAGTAAATCACAATTAAATTAATGACTATACATTGCTATTTGCTAGAAGAGCTTTGTTTGTTTTTGGAAAAGGAAATCAAATTTCAACTTTATGCAAAGAATTGCAATACAAAAAGAGGAAAGGTAATCTTTTCCAATAGGCCACGCTACAAATCTTTTGAACAAAAACTAGGGTTAAAGCATATAAGAAATTCGGAGTAGGAAAGGATTGCTATCAATCACAGAACAAAGAAACAAAAAGAAGAGAGATTGAAGATTAATCAACTAACTACCCTAATAGACTAAACAAATTATCAGGGCACACGTGTGACATTTAGTTACTAGCTGTTACCTCACGTGTGAACATTCTAACTAATAATTACAATACAAAACGACATAAGGAAGATAAGTCCTCAATGCAAAACGACTTGTAGTATACTTCACAGCTCATTGCTTCTTCCTTTTAGTGTTTGACTATTGCTTCTTCCTCTGATTCTGATTATTGCAGTCAGTAATATTTTGACACTCCCCCTTAAGATGAGCAGCTAAACTATTGATGTTCACTATACTCATCTTGGCAAGTAAACACTTCAATTGTTGACTACTAAGAGCTTTAGTTAATAATTCTGCCAACTATGAATGTGTGGGAGTAAAGAACAATCTAATCACATTATCTTGCACCTTGTCTCTGACCAGATGGCAATCAACTTCTATATGCTTTGTTCTTTCATGAAAAATAGGATTCTTCTCAATGTAAATAGCCGCTTGATTATCACAAAAGCAGTAGCGCTGGTTGAGGATGATGAATTTGCAAATCCTTTAACAAGGCCAACAGCCAAGTCACTTAACAAACAGTCATTGCCATTGCTCTATTCTCTGCTTCAACAGAAGATCTAGATACCATAGACTGTTACTTAGATTTCCATGAGATTAAAGAGTCACCCAAGAATATACAATAGCCTGTAGTTGACCTCCTGGTATCAACACAAAAAGCCCAATCTGCATCTGTGTAAGCCTTCAAATGCAAATCTAACTTGGATAACAATAGAATACCCTGACCAAGATAGCCTTTGATGTATTGCAAAACTTTGTAGGCAGCATCTAAATGTGGTTTTCTTGGTTTTGACATGAACTAACTTAGCTTATGCACAGCATAAGCTATGTCAGGTCTAGTAATAGTTAAGTATAGCAATCTTCCCACTAATCTTCTATGAACTCCAGGATCAGATAACAACTTCCCTTGAAATTTACTTAACTTCAGGTTTTGCTCCATTGGCACCTTACTAGGCTTGCAAGCAGTCATCCCTGCATCTTTCAGAACTTTTAAGGCATATTTTCATTGATTCAAAAAGATGCCTTTGTCTGATCTAGCCACTTCAAGCCCAAGAAAATATTTCAAACCTCCAAGATCTTTCAGCTTGAAATGCTTATCCAAAGAAACTTTAAGGTCATTAACAGCTTGAACATCATTACTTGCTATAAGAATGTCATCAACATATACTAGCAAGGCTATAAAAGAAACATTAAACTTCTTAGTAAACAATGAGTAATCAGCCTTAGACTGCTTAAAACCATGTTTTAAGATAACAGACGAAAACTTGGAATACCATTGCCTTAATGCCTGCTTAAGACCATATAAGGATTTGTGTAGCTTGCAAACTAAGTGCTCCCCCTTGCTGTGAAAACCCTAAGGAAGCTGCATATATACTTCTTCATGGAGATCACCATATAAGAAGGCATTATTGACATCTAATTGGACCAAATGTCAACCTCTAACAGCAGATATGACAAGCAAAGTTTTGACAGTAGTCATTTTGGCAACTAGTGAAAAATTATCAGTGAAATCCAAACCGTCTTGTTGAGTGAACCCCTTAGCAACCAATCTAGCCTTGTACCTCTCTATAGACCCATTTGCCTTATACTTCACCCTATAGACCTACTTACAACCAATAGCATTTTTATTTGAAGGCAAAGGAGTAAGTGTCCAAGTGTGATTAGATTCCAAGGCCTTAATTTTAGCATCCATAGCTTCCTGTCATTTTGGATCCTTGACAGCCTCATGATAAAATCTTGGTTCAGGGACAGCAGTGAGAAGTGAGCAAAAATTGGCATAGGAAGGGGACAATTTAGAGGTGTTAAGGTAATTAGAAAGGGGATATTTAATACCTGGTTTGACTGTGGAGGAACCAGACTTGTTGTGAAGAATGGAATGAGTTAGTTCAGTAGAAGATATAGAGTTGCACTTATAATCTTGCAAGTATGAATGAAGCCTAGAGACCCTACTAGATTTTCTTAAAGATGGTGCACTTTCTGTAGAATCTGCAGAAATGACAGGAACAGATGGCAAGGCATCTGAATCTGCAAAAACTACAGGAACAAGTGCTGCCAAGTCATGTGAAGCATCAACAGGAATTGGTAATTCCAAAGATGGACCAGAAGGGATAAGAGCAGATAAGTCCAAGGAATGACCAAATTTAGTAGATGTAGGTGATGGACTTGTGGTTACAGGAACTTGTATAGGCTCAAGGAAAACAGGAGTAGGTGGAGTTGCCACAGAAGGAAAAAGATGAGGAAGGGAGATGTTTGAATTTGGTGAATAGCCAGAAGAAACAAAGGGAAAAACTGTTTCATGGAAACAAACATCTCTTGATATGAATATTTTCTTAGTAGACAAATTGAGAAGTTTATAACCCTTAACACCAAAGGGATGTCCAAGAAAAACACAAGGAACAGATCTAGGTGCAAACTTAGATCTATTGTGAGCTAAGATAGAGGCAAAACAAAGACACCCAAACACCTTTAAGTGTTCATAAGAGGGAAATTTGCCATAAAGCTTCTTAAAAGGTGTCTTATTGTCTAAAACAGAACTAGGGAGCCTATTTATAATATGAACAGCTGTTAAAACATAATCACCCCAATAACATATAGGCATATTAGATTGGAATTTCAATGCTCTTGCAATACTTAAAATGTGCTGATGTTTCCTCTCCACAACTGAATTTTGTTGTGGAGTAGCAACACAAGAATGTTGATGAACAATTCCATGATTAGCATAAAAATCTTTGAGAAAAAATTCTTGAGCATTGTCAGTTCTAATAGCCTTAATGTTTATGTGAAATTGTGTACAAATCATGTTGTAAAAAGAAATCAATAAGGACCTAGTTTCAGTTTTAGACTTCATGAGATAAACCCATGTGGATCTGGTTGCATCATCCACAATGGTAAGAAAATATCTAAAACCATCATGAGTAGCTTTAGCAAATGGTCCCCAAACATCACAATGTATAAAATCAAATAAATTAATAGACAAATAAAGAAAGGAAAAGGGAGTCTTTTTTGTTTTGCAATGGGACAAACAACGCAATCTTTATTACTATGAAAAGTAGTTACATCATGAAGAGAATGATGTAAAATATGAAGCTTCTTATCTGAGACATGCCCTAATCTAAGATGCCAAAGAAATGGCTTAGAAGCAACAGGAATATCAGAAACAGAATTAACCAAGGAACTAAAAACATATTCTAAAATAGAAGATGCCTCTGAAACAAACTTGCAAGTGCTTGAAGTTTGCAGCAAGTAGAGATTATTATGAATTTTACCCAATCCAATCATTTTCCAACAAGTAAGGTCTTGTATGAAACAATAATTGGAGAGAAAAACAAGACAACATGATAAGGATTTTGTTAATTTGCTCACTGAAATCAAACTGAATGTAAAGGCTGGTACACATAGGACATTTTCAAGAGTTAAGGTAGAAGTAATTTGGATTGTGCCAATGTGTGTGACTGTGACTTGTTCACCATTGGGTAATTGAACAAATGAAGTAACAGAACTAGTGATTTTAGTGAACAATTTTATAGAATGTATGATGTGATCTGTGGCTCCTATGTCAAGAACCTAAATTTCTTCATTATAGGTTGTTTTGTTAGTAGGATTGACAGCAAAAATGGAATGCTTCATTTAGGCAAATGGAATCTTGAAGGAAATCATGAGAAATACCTAAAAGTGCTGAATTAGCTGAGTGAATGGCATCATTAGAAGTTGAAGTTAATGCTTGAGAACTCAACAATGAATGTTGTTAGGACATTTGTGGTTCACATGTTAAGAACATATATCATGATTTTATGTAATTGGCTAATCTTTTGACAAAACGCACTTTACTTGTATTTGGGTAGATTTAAGATGTGTTTAAATATTTCAAGAAACCATGTTTCAAGATCAAGTGTTGAAGCCTTCAAGTCTGTCCAAGAAAACAAGCTGATAATGCAAATTCATTAAAACTCGACAGCTGCATCTATCGAGCTTAAGAAAGCTGTCCAAAGCCCCGTGTGCTTGATACCTGCTCGACACCTTCTATCTGTCGAGGTTTAAGAATTTTAGAATTCTGGTCTGATTTTCTTGGGATCCATGAATATGTCTTTGGGCTTTCTTTTCTCCTAACCCTAGACATATAAAAGGATTGTTTTAAGAGCCGTCAAATAGTTCACAAGTTGCACAAGCATTAAGCAAATTTTGTTCAAGCAAATTGTGACCGGAGACGAAGTTCTTGCCCTAGTTCATCTCTTTCTCTTGAAGAAGTTGTTGTGTATGTGCACCATAGGGTTTTGTGACCAAACATCTTCTTGATCTTCATTGTGTAGATGAACTGAAGAACTTTACAACCAACAATCTTCTTAGTTGGTGATTAAAGTCGCGTACTGGGATCTGCACAATTGGTTAGGCACGTACTTGGGAGTCGTGCATCAAAAAGGGGAACTGTCACTACAGAACAAATCCAATTGGGTATTGGAGTAAAGGTTCAACTGTAGGTTGGTAAGGTACTTGGGATTCCTTTACTTGTAACCACTTGTTGTGATAATAGTGGAGTTTCGGGAGTGATGACCTGAAAATCACTCGGTGGGGTTTTTGTCGTTAGGTTTTCCCTATTCGTAAACAAATCACCGTGTTATTTATTTTCCACTACATTATTAGTTTATTGGTGATTTGTTTGTGCTACCACGTGTTTGCATGATAAATTGATTAATTAATAACTTGACTAATTAATTAATTAATTTCTATCACAAGGGGTCATTCAGTTTGTGGCCTATCAAATGCAGCTGTTGACACTGCTCAGAAGTGAAAGGAAAAGAATTGATCTGATGTGCACCTTCAAAATGAGTTGATTCACCATCAAGAGCTACTTGATTTGCCATAGCAACCTTGCCTTTTAGCTTGTAAACTGGTGGATAACTAACAAGTTTATAGCATTTCTCCATGAAATGACCAATCTTGCCACAATGACTGCATGTAGGTCTTCCTTTTCCTGCATTTCCCTTGAAATTCTTGCCACTCTGATTCGAGCCTTGATTCTTGACAGTAAGAGCAGTGGACTCTACTGAGATACTGGTATTAAAACCTAGAGCCCTTTGTCTTTCTTCTTGAATTACCAAAGAAAAAGCCTTATCAATTGAGGGAATAGGCTCCATCATCAAAATCTGAGTCCTAACCTAAGAATAAGCATCATTCAAGCCATTGAGGAACTGCATCAATGAATCTTGATGCTGAAAAGTTACGATTTTGTCATTCAAACCACAAGTGCATTTTCCACATGTACAACACGACAAAGGCCTGAAGTTAAGCAACTGATCCCAAGCTGCTTGAAGACCAGTAAAGAAGGTTGTCACAATTGAATCACCTTGCATTACTGTAGAGATTTACTTCTGGAGCTGTGAAATTCTTGGTCCATTGGCCTGAGAAAATCGATTCTTGAGTGCATTCCAAACTTCAAAGGCTGTATCTCTGTAAATCACACTTGCCGTGATGTGTGGTGACACTGAGTTCAAGATCCAGGAAGAAATCATCGAATTATTCTTTGACCAAGCCACCTTTTCCAAAGGTGTGACTGCCATAGATGCAGTAATGGATCCATCCACAAACCCTAGTTTACTCTTCGCATCCAAAGCCATCCACAAACCCTAGTTTACTCTTCGCATCCAAAGCCATTCGCATTGCCCTAGCCCAAGTAGGATAATTTTCCTCTATTAAAGGCTGAGAAACAAGAATCGCACCAGGTGTTTCACCATGGTGCAAAAAGAAAGGGCTTCAAGGATCCTCCATTGGAGAGAGTTCTCGCTAAGGAGTGGATTGCGATGAAGAAGAGGGATTTTGATCGAAATTGGGAGCCATTGACAGAGGCTCTAATACCATATAAGAAATTCAGAGTAGGAAAGGATTGCTATCAATCACAGATCAAAGAAACAGAAAGAAAAGAGATTGAAGAAATTCTCTTGATTCTCTATTATGATTGAATCTGTACAAGTAAGATGGTTTTATATAGAGATTAATCAACAAACTACCTTAACAGACTAAACAAATTATCAAGGCACATGTGTGACATTTAGTTACTAGTTGTTACCTCACGTGTGAACATTCTAACTAATAATTACAATACAAAACGACATAAGGAAGATAAGTCCTCAATGCAAAACAACTTGTAGTATACTTCACAGCTCATTACTTCTTCCTTTTAATGTTTGATTCTTGCTTCTTCCTCTGATTCTGATTACTACAGTCAACAATATTTTGACAAAGCATAGTCCCTAATTAATCTTTTAAATCGGTTAATCAGTTTAGAGAAATTTCTTCCAACTCACTACATAGTTATTTATAAAATTATGTGTTTATTAAATTGAATGATTTATTAAATTATTCAAAAAAAATTAATGTCATGTGACTAAAAATATATGTAGATATATACCTTTTTTAAGTTACCAACATTTTAAAGAAACTTTTCTCATTAAGAGGAAATCTTGTTTTATCATGTAATAGCCTAATAGGCAAATTTTTCTCTACGATTAAGCAAAGAATTGAAGTAGGACCACATGACCCACTTTTATTCTTTCAAGTTATAATATTTGGAAGGTTTTTTGTAGCAGGAAAGAATCATTGCAGGTCTCATTGACTACGATGCTTATATTGTAAGAAAATGATGTTTTTTCTTGACATTATGATTGCTTAGCTTAAAAGATAAGAGTGAATCAAATGCTGATAGTGACACTTGCAAATTGTATCAGCTAAGAACATTAGATGGTTGATGCTCTTAACCTTCAAACAAAATTTTGAGATTAGGCGACTTCGAAGTTGAATCTGCCTAGTCTTTAATGATTAATCTTTAATCTTTTGTCGAACAATTTCAAAAACATTGGGAGGAAAATGCGTACACAAATATTAACTTTATTTTTATTTTTATATTTGCTTCCTCACATTTTGGATTTGAAAAATTATTTTCTAATAAATGGAGATACTGTTCATGTTAACAAAATCTTAAACATTTGAATTTATCTCACTACAAAAAAAGGGGTCTAAAGCTGCGTTTGAAAAACGCAGCTTAAGACCCCAAAAACGCGGCCTAAAGTCCGCAGCTCAAAGCCTATAGCCGCGTTTTCAGAAAACGCGGCTAAAACCAGACCTATAGCCGCATTTTCAAAAAACGCGGCTCCAGGACATCTTCTAGCCGCGTCTCAAACGCGGCTATATCCGTGGACCTATAGCCGCGTTTTTAAAAACGCGGCTATAGGTATCACATACAAGCTGAGAACGCCACCTATAGCGGCGTTTTATAGCCATTTCCCAGCAACATTGATTAAGCTATAGCCGCGTTTTCAAAAACACGGCTATAGGTTTTTTTTTTTTTTTTTTAAATTTTTTTTCTCTGCTTTCTGAAGTTCCTGCTATACACACAATTTCCTGCTATACACACAACTCCCTTCTTTCACAACTTATTACATCCCAAGAATCACAAATTCCATAAACATCACAAGGGAATTAAACAACTTCCATTCCTACATCACAAGTTCAATATACATCAAACAGAAAATAATAAAGTTCCATAAACGTCATTACGTCACAAGGGAATTAAACGATCACCGGTACCCATTCCTACATCACAAGTTCCATATACATCAAAAAGAAAATAAAGAAGTTCCATAAACGTCAATACATCCTTGGGGTCACAAGTTCCGTAAACATCACAAGGGAATTAAACAACTTCCCATTCCTACATCACAAGTTCCATATATATCAAAAAGAAAATACATCACAAGATCCATATAAACGTCATTACATCCCGAGATCACAAGTTCCATAATAAACATCACAAGTTTCATGAACATCACAAAGGAAATACACAAGTTCGCATTCCTACATCACAAGGATTTTTGTACATCACAAAAAATATACCAGAATGACTTTTGTACATTCTAAATTGCTCTCAAACAGCCACAGGCAGCAACCAGTTTGCTTTGTTGTCCACTTCAAAATAAGTCTGCACAAATTATTCTGGCGGGAGTTTAATTTGCCAAATTTTTGCCACCAATACATAATACTCTAAACATGAATTTGAAATTGTAATTCCGCAATGCTTAGATGCACAGTTGTATTAAAAGGCCTCACAATGGAGCAATTTGGGAGAATAATGTTATGAGGGAGAGAGCTCAATTTGGATTAAAAAACAAAAAAAATACAAAGAGTAACATGAGAGGAAGACTATGCAATAGTTCAACTATTCGTTAAAACAACCTAGTCAAAACTTCGAATTCAATCAAGTTCAGCAATACTTTATCCATCATAGCATGGTATGTTTATAGGAAGGCTGCTGTTTGTAGAGAAATTTTTAGAGAAATTTTGTTTTACCTCAGCATTCACAGTTCCATTCCCATCAAGCACTGTCATCCTAAAATATATTAAAGGCATCGTATTAATATCACATACCAATGCGTGTGCAAGATATTAAGTTCTTGGCTAAATAAAATTTGTTTAGTACCTGAGAATGACCTAAATTATGTATCCCCTGGCTAAGTGAAGCAAACATGGCTTTCATCGACGCCATCATTTCAGCCATCCGTGCTTGGGCCCTCGCCTCAGCTTCAGCCAGTTCCGCCCTATGCCTCGCCTCGGATTGAGCTACTTCCCCCCTACAAATTGCTAGTTCCTCCCTAGATTTAGCTAGTGCCTCCCTTAGCTCTTCATGACTCGTCTCCAACTCTGACATCCTGTCGTGAGTTCTGCTTGACGATGGAGTAGTAGTCGGGGTAAACTGTGATGCGTTTCTGGCACTTCTTCCTGATGGGGTGATCCCAAAGCCTACCCCACGTACACGACCTGGGCGCTCATCAAGACCTATCACCCGAGCATATGCGTCGTCCTTCGACCAGAGGATTCCATTACCAATCTCTCCGTGTAGTCGTATGTCCTGTTCATTCAAAAGTACTGCCATCCTATCCTGTTTTCCCACAAAAACCAAACAACATATTACACACCAGAATTAATACAAACACAAAATACACTAAAATTCAATTCGATTAAATTGTCCTTACCATCTGATCTTGCACACGGTCACTAACAGCAACCCCATCTTTCGTACGGTATACTTTCTGAAAGACATCCGCGCGTTCGACTGCCGCCCCTTTATCTTTCGCCTATATGATGAACAAACATAATTACAATAAACACTAACTATATAATGTTGTTATGCCACAATTAACACAAGTCCACAATGAGATAGTCATAACAAAGTTACTGAAATTAAGAAAAAGCTGAGAGAGTAGTAACATAATGAGAGGATTTAGCTACCTTCCAAATACACATGGGGTTGTTAAATTAAGATATTAAAAATAAAAATGACATGGAGAGTTAGAAAATAGGCATCATAGACTTTCTATAATAACACTCTATTTGAGATAAGATTGAGATGCGCATCTCAAATTACCCATGAGTAACCTAAAATGTTCGGACTTAGTAAAATTACCCATGGGTGATATATACATTAAGAGGATTAACAAAGTCATCTCTATATATTACAAGGATGCATAAAGCTATGTATTACATTTTTTACTTACCAAAAAACCTATAATTTAATTAACTTATTCTTATTCCTAAAACATATGAAATGAGATTAAGTTGGTAAATTTGACCTCAAAATATCAGGGGACATCATGTAGGCATTTATGAATTCTAAGTTTACTTATTACCATTTCAGCAGAAATCTGAGCAAGACTTTTGGCCCCACATCTTGCTATGTCTTTCTGCTTGTCTCGACTCGCCTTGTTTTTGAGACTTAATGTCTGCAACCACATTACCATCAAAAAAAGAAAATTTAAAAAAATCAAAACATCTCTTGACTAAATTACCATGAACATGAGTAAGACGAAGAATATCGCATGTACCTCAGTTTTTTCATTGAACCAATAATCAACCATCTCCTTCCACTGTGCTGGGATAACCCCAGGCGGTTCAATAGCCAATACTTCTTCACGTGACAGCCCAGGTTTTTTGTGATCCTTCTTCAACTTGGTCCTGCGATTCCTCCTTAGTTCTCCTAGCTGACTCATTGCCCATCCCATTTGATTGGTTGGTTTGACAATATTGGGATCAATTATATACCGTTGCTGAAATAAGACAGTAGAGTTAGCAAAATGTAGTATTTTAATTAGGACAGCAGGTGTAAATAAAAATAACTAATATTTCCTTTTCATACTACCTCAATCTCCGTCCAACAATCTTTTTTAAACTTTTGAGGGACACTTGGCCACCCAGCAGGCGTAAGCGGGCATAATAGGCCATTCTCGCAAAACGAGCCCAACCATCGAACGAACAATTCCCCGTCATTGCCAATCGGTTGGCCTTCATCATTTAACGGCAACTGAATTTTGTACTCACCAGTCATTGCCCATATGTCAGCCAACCTTGTTTTCCCACGTTTTCCAGGCCTATTTTCTGATGCTCGATTTTGTTCCGGTGCTGGATTTTGTACCGGTGTTTGGGTATGAACATAATCATCTGTATCTACAAGACCAGCCATATTAGAACTTATTTAACAAAGCTTAGAAGTAGTGAAAAATGTCACACCATGCAAAAATTATGCATCTACCAATTGAAATAATAAAAGGTTTACAATTTCATGGTTACAAAACATAAGTAAATTTAGGCCTTTCTCCCACACATTCATGTAACCCACTTACGTAGCTTTCTAAAAAGACGAGCAACCATGCTTCGTCACGGGTTGCCTATAATTACCATTTAATAAATTTGGATTTAGAATATATAATTTCAACCCGATCTTCTCTTTGATCATTCAACTTCAGCAAATTTGTTTACCAATTTCCTAAAGTTGACTGGTAATTGGAAATTGCTAGCTTAATTAAGCAAGTATAACAATAATCTACAAGAACATATCACGTTTTTTTTTTAATCATCATCCGGATAGAATGATACCCAAGATGGAATAGATCCTACATACTTGGAATTGATAATCAAGGTTTTGCATTTTCCCACACTTTGTTAATTTGGAAATACAGAGGGAATGTCTTGGTTATACTTTACTGCATATAGTTGGCTTCGAGTCAAGTATATAACATGTCAGGAACATCCCAATTGAAAAAACCAATGGCATGAAATTGGACTGAAGTGATTGAATGGACCATAGTGGACCTAAAGGACTGAGGTAGACACTGTAGGACCAAACTAGACTGAGCAGAAATGACTGGACTGAGCAGACCAAATTGGACCAAATAGACCAGAACCGACTGAATTGGACCCAAAGGAAATTAATGGACCAAATGGACCAAAGTCAGCAGAATATACTCAATATGCCTTGATATTTTAATTATATTATGAAATGATGTAAACCACCAACTGATAATTGAAATTGCAAAACATAAATTAATCCTACAATATTAAAAAACTTTGAACCAAATGAATTCCTATATGTATTAGCTAGAATTGATCTAAGCATCCAATAATAAACATCAAACCTTACATTCGAAAACATGACCAATACCTGGAGCTAGTGTCTCATCATCGTCACTTGCCACCGGTGTTGCCACCGGTCTTGCATCCTCAGAAATGTGGGGTTCCTCATCAGCTGCCTCCACTCGTTGTCGTGACTGTGATGATCCTTGCCCAACGTAAACAAGTGGCAACTGGCGTTTCCTCCCCATTCTTGCGTCCAACACCTTTTACAACACAATGAGGAAAAATGGTTAAGAAGCACGGCCAATAATTGTTAACTGTAGTAAAGATAATTATGTATGTTAAAACTATTATTTCTTAACAACACGAAAATATAACAGTTATAACATATATATGCAACAACATGAAGAAGTAACAGTTTCACCTACTAATTATATATGAGTATCAATCTGATTCTTAAGTCATGAGGACACATATATCCTATAACAAAGACACAAGTGTAACTAGAGTCTTCATTTCAAAGTAAGAAAAAAAAAAAAGACAAGTCAACCCCATACCAAAACCATGTTGAATGTTTTTCCCTACAATTTTCTCTTTTAGTATAGGTAAAGATTTAGTCTCATTTGTAGCAACTTTGTTATGTAAATGAAGTAAGTTTTATTTTTGAGCCTATTAATTTCCTACTAAAATTAATTTCACACTTCCCAGTTTGTTTGAGTTAGCTTAATCACATATTAGTCATACTCAATCACAATTAAATCATGTACATACTACATACATCCGTAGGCAAATTGTGAAAGAGGATAGGGTGACAATCACAACCGTTTCAAACGTCTAAATCCTTCTGGGTTGTGCTTTTCAAGTCATACGCAGAGTCATAGTGACTCCAAAGCTCTGAACGAACCGGAAAGATATGTCTATGTTATTAGTAATTATATGTTCAAACTTTTATTTTTTAACAATTTTGACAAAATAATAGTTTGTACATATATATGCAACAATGTCAAACTTTGCACGCAATATGCCTTTACAAATGAGAACTTATAATTTCAATAAGAATTAACTATAACACAATTACACATACCACAACAATATCCTATTACACTACTCATCATCACTGTAATCGACTTCGTTGTCATTTTCATCGTTGGAGTCATCATCAATGAACTAACACTCATCCAAGTCGTCCATTTCAGGAAGATCTCTTGGGCCAATGATAGAGGCATCAATTGTCATTCCCTCCACATCATCTCGACCCCAACGAAGGTCATCCCTACCAACATCAGGACTAGTGACAGAGTACGGGATGTTCTCAAGAAACTCATCCGTGTCATCCTCATCATAATGGGGCCCAATACCTGCATCAAATACATCTCTGGCTTTCGTTTTAACGACAACAAACCAATCTTTCTGCCTTTTATCTTCAACATAAAAAACTTGTGTAGCTTGAGACGCCAACACATATGGTTCATGCACCATTTCCTCCCCACCATGTACGGAATGATTAAAATTCACCATAGGAAACCCAAACTCATCAATCTTATATCCCCTCCTATTTTGATCATCAACCCATTTACACTTGAATAACACATGTTTGATATTGCCTGAATAATTCAACTCAATGATATCTGTCAACACACCATAGTACATATTGCCACCTTCAGTGGCAACACTAACTCCACTATTTTGCGTTTTTCTATTTCCCTCGACACTCGAACTCCTAAATTTTAACCCATTTATGACATAATGTTTCAGTCGATTTACTGAAGTATATGGCCCTTTCGAAAGCGTGACAAGTGTATCACTAAGTCCAGTTCTTTCCCTATCAGCAGCAGTCATTGACATCACCTAATATAATCAAACAAATTAACTGAGTCTAATTAGTACCGTCCTTCTACTTATGGGAAAGTTGCAATGTTAAAAAGTTGAATATATAACACGTACGTGAGATCTAAACCAGCCACAAAAGTTCTCCATGTGGTGCTTATGAATAGTAGCATTGGATATACGACAGTGGCCCTTTTGAAGTTCATCTTTCGTCAAACTTTTGTGCATCCTACATGAGATGGCAATTGTATTAGTGTTAATACACGGAGCGCACATTGGATTCTCGTGCAATTATATTGATGTCCATAATACTTACTCACGAAACTGGTAAATGTTCTCGGAATTGAATAGCACATAGCGATGAGCTTGGGTCAATTCCCTACTTTCTAGTGCCACACTTGAAACTGTCCCTGTTGACTCCTCCATCGTCCTTGTGGGTCGTGAGAATATAGTTTCAACTCCTTCCATATACTGTGAACAAAACGTTAAACATTCCTCCACTATGTAACCTTCAGCAATACACCCTTCTGGAGCAGCCCTGTTTCTTACATAAGACTTAAGGCGTGAGAGGTACCTATAATGCGCATGACAAGGTTAATAATTGACACTAGCTATTACAAAGCACACATGAAACCTCATACTGTACATGTATTACCTATGACTTACCTCTCAATGGGGTACATCCAACGGTACTGAACTGGACCACCAATCTTGGTTTCAGTAGCCAAGTGCATGACCAAATGTACCATCACAGTGAAGAAAGATGGAGGAAATATCTTTTCCAATTCACACAACGTCATTGCAATGTCAGCCTCAGCACTCGCAATATCAAACACCGTAAGGGTTTTCGAACAAATTTTCCTAAAGAAACAAGCTAACTTTATCAAAGGCCTAATAACATGCGATGGCAAAGATCCTCGTAAAGCAATTGGAAGGAGTTGTTGCATCAGGATGTGATTATCGTGACTCTTTAAACCAGAAATCTTACGTTCTTTGAGGTTGACACGGCGGGAGATGTTGGAAGCATATCCATCAGGCACTTTTACGTCTCGCAAAACTTGCAAGAAACCATCTTTCTCCAATGCAGTCATATGAAAACACGCAGGCGGTATCATATACTTATCATCACCTTTTCGCTGTAGGTGGAGTTCTCTCCTTATTCCCATTTCCGCCAAGTCAAGGCGTGCCTTGTAATTGTCCTTTGTCCAGTCCTTCACGTTCAGCAAAGTGCCAAGTATATTGTCCATCACATTCTTCTCTATATGCATCACATCAAGATTGTGTCGCAACTTGTGATTCTTCCAATAAGGCAATATGAAAAAAATACTTCTCTTCTTCCAAACACACTGGTTTGCCTCACCTCTCTTTCTTTTGTTGTATTTTCCTCGACATTTCTTTCCCAGACAACGTGTAAGTAAAGTTTCAATGTCCATAATTATGTCTGACGCAACTGGTGGCACAGGAGCCACTCGCATATCAGTGAATCCATCAAATAAAGTATCTTCTTTCCGAAATTCGTGGTCACTACCCAACCATCGCCTATGTCCCATGTAACAGAATTTGCGGCCATTTTTTAAATATTTCGAGTCGGTCTCTGAGGCACAACAAGGACACGCAAACTTACCCTTCGTACTCCAACCCGACACATCTGCGTATGCAGGAAAATCATGTACCGTCCACATCAATGCTGCATGCAATTGGAATACATTTTTTGAAGATGCATCGTACGCTTCTACTCCAACATCCCATAATTCCCTCAGTTCTTCTACTAAGGGTTGCAAGTACACATCTATTGCAATCCCTGGTGATTTAGGTCCAGGAATAACTGGTGATAAAATCAAAGATGATCGTTTCATGCACAACCAAGGCGGGAGATTGTAAGGGACTAGCATGACAGGCCAAGTGCTGTGAGTAGTACTCAGCATTCCGAAGGGGTTGAACCCATCCGCAGCTAATCCAAGTCTGACATTACGAGGCTCAGACGAGAACTGTAAATGCGTAGTGTCAAACATTTTCCATGCATCCGAGTCAGCAGGATGCCGCATTACCCCGTCCTCTGTACGACCATTAGCATGCCATTTCATAGAACTAGCCAAGTCAGGTGACAAAAATAATCGCTGCAATCTTGGCTTTAAGGGAAACCAGCGTAGGATCTTTGCAGCTTTCTTCTTTCCCTTACTAGATGAGGCATTATTATTTGTAACGGATGCCTCATTTGGTTTCCACCTACTTTCTTCGCAACAAGGACATGCCTCGAGGTTAACATTCTCCTTCCAAAATAGCATACAATCATTGGGACAAGCATGGATCTTCTCATACCCCAAACCCAAATCTCGAACTATTTTCTTAGCCTCATAATGGTCCTTTGGCAACTTAGCGTCAGAAGGGAGCATATCCATCAAGAGTTGAAGCAACATAGTAAATGACTTGTTCGTCCAACCACAAAGAGTCTTCAACTGGAACAACACAACGATGGCTGAGAATATGCTAAATTTTGTACACCCAGCATATAAAGGTTTGTCCACATCATCTATCATTTTGTAAAACTTTTGTGCACCATCATTTGGACCTTGAGCCGGTTGTTGCACAGTTTCCCCTTCGTCCATTGGTTCAGGTGGCATTCCATGCGTGGGGCACAAATCATGCAACACCCCACGAAAGTCACCGTATTGTTCTAAGGACTCTTGGACATGACTACTCCCACATTCAGTGGTAGTTGGCGCAGCCGCCGATTCCCCATGCCATTTCCAAAGTGTGTAATTTTGAAGCATCCCCTTACTCCAAAGATGTTCACGTGCCACCCCTGGTAGTACCAAATTCATATTCACACATTTGGTACAAGGACAAAAGATTTTCCCATCGCTTGCATGTTTTGATGCAAATTCCACAAATTTAAGTACACCTTCAATATATTCCCTTGAACTCCTCTGCTTCTTCATCCAACTTTTATCCATGACTATACAAGATAAACAATATCTGACCTACAACAACATTTGGTAATGCATAGCCAATAAACCGTCAAATTAGATTCAGAGGTGATCTGAGACCTATTACTGATTTGTAAAGAACAAACATACCGAACTATGCATAGATTTTCGTAGAACATAATATATATATCACTACATCAAGAATAACCTATACTTTCAATTTTCTAAATAGTAACACTAAATGAAGCATAACTTTATGTGATATGTTTGGAATATTTTAAGCATAATTGTTGGAATAAGATATTAACAAATCACATATGCATGCAATTGTAATAATTATAACCTCCAGAATACCAAGATAACTATGTCCAACAACGAAGTCGTCTCCTACATGTGATAATCTAAGCTAAATGCTATGTATGATGATATTGTAAGTCCAAAATAGAATATATTGTTGCCACTCCTTTGAGGTTCCAAGAGTTGGTCTAAGTGAATTGTTACGAACAAATCGATATGATTTGTTGATTCTATATTAGCAAGAAAGAACCGAATGCATCCATGTAATTGGGTATTACTTGTTAGGAGTCGATTGTCACATTTTGTTATGGAGTTTAAAGTTTATTTAATTTATGAAAAGCGTTAGTCAAGAAGAAAGTTGTATGAAGGGTTGAAAATCATTTAATTTATGAAAATTTATATCATTTATGAAATAAGTTAGTCAAAAGAGAAGATGTATGAAGTGATAATATCTATATTTAGGTACTTCCCAATTTATTAAATTAAGAGGAAATTGAAGTTAATTGCATATACACACACACACGCAGGCATCTCTTCATGCAATATGAAGAGCGAGATATTCACCCATTCAAATATAAAACCACTGCCCTTTCCAATACAATACTGCACGTTGGGTATGTTCCAACTGTGTTTGTTTTACAAGTATCTTTTCAAAATTTGTATCATACGGCTACATATGTCTCAGATACAGCCCTATGATACAAATCTTAATCTATATAATTAAATGAAAAGAACAATTACAACAAAAAGAGTTACAAAGATGCAAGGACGCATCAAATTAAGAAAGATAGTAAGCACAACGAAGAAAAGGCGTGGGAATTGGGCGGGTACCAAGATAAAATGATAGAAAATGAAGGTGAATGGCTTTTGAGAGGCGTCTGGATTTTCGTGCACAGTGACCGGAATTTGTTGTGAACTTTGTGCCTCTGACTATAATTTCAAATCTTTGCGAACAACATCACCTGTGAAAGACATGTAAGGAACATGTTAATTAATAGATACATGTACACGTGCCCAACACCAAGTAACAGGTTGTGATGGCAGTCAAGCACACTTTGTTTTACACCTTTTTTTTAAGACACAAAAACTGACTATGCACGCAATAAAGAGGCTAGAGGTTTTAATAAAAATAAAATAAAATTTTTTTATTCTTTATATTGAGTTTGGTTTTTTTATATATAAAAAAAAAAAAATTATTAACTTATCTATATAAAGCCTTTTAAAGCATCCGTTGTTTCCATGTACAACTACATTTATACACCCATTTTTAATAAATCAACAACGCAACAAATAAGTCAATCCAAACACACATATTCTAACAAGAGAATTGGTACCATATATGTAATTATGAATATTAAGAAATTCTAACTCCTTCGATAGAAGAACATATTCCTAGAACATTAAAACCTCTATATATATATATATGTGTGTGTGTGTGTGTGTGTATGAGAATATCTGACTGAAATTCACACATATATTGCTAAAAAAAAAAATAATGACAAATCACATATAAGTAGTCATCTTAACTAATCACGAAAGAGAGATTGATACAACAGGCACTACAAGTGAGATATGCCCTTCGCCCAAAGCACGATACATCTAGATGTGAGCTTTCATGAGTACCAAAAAGATAGGTGCTTTCGTCTTGGAACAATTGTCGCGATGCTTACTTAATTTTATTTTGTAACATAGCAGTGAGATTTATTCCTTTCTTTTAGATTATTTTAATATATTGTATACCAACATACAAAATATAATATAAAGTATATTGTTAACCTTATCAACTGAACCAACTCCGTAAACAAACACTATCAAATTTCACAACTACCATAAGACATCAATAATCATAGTAAAATAAGACAAACTAGTCAGTAAAATTTTCATAATTAAAATTAAAAAAAAAAAAGGACTAGAGGGTGAAAAGGCATAAGGAAATGACATAAAACAGTTCTACATGACTTGTTTTTCATTGACCATGTATAACATTTGTTATTGGATAACATGAGTTTAAAAATTAAATTAGTGCACTTTACCTCCCTAATGGATTGGTTATTATCATAACTAGTTGTAGGTCTATGCAATGCATGAGGCATTTACAATTGTTTGTATCGATATATATATATATTCAATAAAAAGTCTGTGCTTCTTCCAACCACATAACAAGAGTCTTCAACATAAAAAGCTACTTTGTATGGCTTTGTTTTATCATATTAACTAGTTTGTGTGATTGTATGAAAATATTAACGGCATTTATTGTTAGAGAATGAAGAGGGCAATAAATTTATTTACAGATGAATTTCTGCCATGATATGTTATATAATTTATACATTGTAAGATGAGCTTCACAATCTTCATATGAAATAGAATTCCATTGAATAACTTATGCATTAGAAGATTGTAGATTATGATACTAAATTTAATACCATAATCTTTAAATTTCTTCCCCCTATAAAAAAATAATAATAATAATATCATGTAGGGGGAACATAAAGAAAGATAGTAAATAATACCACAAATAATTAAATTAAACAATTAAAAATAATTATATTACTTTTTGTCATTTTCGATTGAACTGGACCAATAAGACCGAGTGGATCAAAGGGCCAAATTGGACCGAAAGGACTGAAGTGGACTAAAAGGACCGAATTGGACCGAAAGGACCAAAATAGACTGAATGGACCAAAATGACCGAAGTGAACTGAATGGACCGAAAGGACTGAAGTGGACTAAAAGGACCGAATTGGACCGAAAGGACCGAAATAGACTGAATGGATCGAAGTGGACCGAAAGGACTAAGGTGGACTGAATAGACCGACTGGACCAAATTGGACAAATTATCAATAATTCTGAAATGTCATTATTAGTTTATTACCATCTGCATATTATGAGACAAAATATGTACTTTAATAATAATAAAAATTCTAACAAAGCATTTGAGTTATCACACCTAACATAAATGAGATAAGTTGTTCAAATCAAGGTTCTAAAACTTGTTTAGCAACACACACACACACACACATAGACAGCAGCAGCACCAGCAACACACACACACACACACAGCAGCAGCAGCACACACAAACACAGAGCAGCACCAGTAACAACACACACACACACAATTTTTCCTGCACATCTTGAGCTGCATCTTCCACACAAAACACATTCTCTTGAACATGAAAAGACTCTAGTGAACACAACAGAGATGGCTTGAAACACATTCTCCAGTAGCCATAATGTGCTATGACTAATTACTAATATTAGTTAATAATTTAATAACTTGATAAGTATATGAAAATAAGAATTAGTCAATATAAAATCAATAGTAGACTATAGAGTGATTACGATCCCAAATAGTTCTTATAGAGGTGTGTAGCATTACACCATAAATTGCATTTTATACACCAAATTAATGGTTTATATCAATAGTGTTAAGATTTTGTGGCTACAATTAAGTTTTGGCTTTTTTTTTTTTTTGTTGAAAAATATAAAAATCACAAAAATACGTGTTTGAGCTTTTTAAAAAATCACAATAAAGCACACCTAAGGCACACTTCTTTGAATGCACCTCACTTTAGACACTAAAAGTGCCGGAGCTTTTGCACTTCACGCTTAAGCACACTTTTACCAACAAAGAGAGAGAGAGAGAGATGCAAGCGGCTATTGACTAGATTGACTACGATAATTTTTTATACGCTACTTAAAGATGAAGACAATCTAAACCAGCGCATAGGGGATGGGGGGCAGCAAAATTGCCTTTAGACCCATAGAAGATGTCTTTATGCCATAATTTCATTTGATAGCAAAGGATATTGCCCCTTCTGGTTGTTCAAATTTGGAAGCATTACCAAAAATCTATCGGACGCTATAGATTAAAAATCTCTAAAAAAAAAAAGGGTAAAAGACTATGAGGCTGAATATTAAAAAGTTTCTTTACATTTTAAGTGCAATAACTAATCGATTCAAATCCTGTGATAGATAAGTGGGTTTAATTTGATTAGTTGAAATTAAATTTCAATATTGGAGAAACTCTTAGATGTCTATCCATTTTGAATTCATGCCTTCATTTCTGCCACCCAAATACAGCAACCCAAAAAGAAAAGAACAGGAAAAAGAAAACTTATATTTTGAAAAATAAGCTAATTAGTGACAGATGCACTATTGTCATTGAAAGAAACACTAACAATTAAATTGCAGATGCAGCACAAGTGCACGACCATACAACTTGAAATTGGATGACCCCAAACAACTTTGTCGAAAGCCTTGTAAAATAACTTCCCAATAATTACATTATATTTCATCCTTTTTCATTAAAGGTCAACTAATATTTAAAAGTTCTATTTATCAAAAAATATAAAACAAATTCCTCTAACCTTGTCATAATTAGTACAGTATTGTTACTATTTTATGTCATGCTAGTATTCCTAATATTGCATCTATACATTGTTTAAATTGGAAGTTGGGCGATGATCTGCGGCGATTCACTTAAAATCCCTCTTCCACACCCCCACCCCTCTTCCCTCTTCCTATAAAGATTTCTAGCTCCACCCATAGGAGCCTCATTTTAGGATTTCTCCTAGTCCTATATATAGCTAAATGAGTTCATTTTATAATCTATGAAGTAATTAGGATATCCATAGACTTGCTTGACCTATATACAACTCTTCACCAGAGACAGAAATAAATTGCACAGTGAAGCTGCTTAATAGAGCATAGATTGTTTTTCACGGGAAGTATGAATTGCTTTTTATGGAAATGGAATACTCACCCAGCAGAGACAAGAATTATATCTGCCTCAATCTTAAATCTTTGAGCACAGGGTACAATAATTTCATCAAGCACAGTTGTCAAGGCAATATCATCTGAACCTCCAAGAATAGGCAAATTTAATTTCTATTCCTTCACCATCTCCATGACCTACCTCATCAACTTTACCAGTACCAGGGTAGCTTCCATCCTATAACAAACAAGATGAAATAGAATTAGACTGGTTGCTGAGAAATGAACTTCTAAGATGTACATCCATTAAGTGGATCAAAATCAATAATATTAAGGCCTTGAATATTAAGCAGGAGAAGCAGTTTGTGATTAAATTCCAAGGGAAAACATATAAAACGGGCCTGGACCAAATTAATTCTTACTTGGTGAGTTGAAATGATAAATATACCTGGATCATCATAAAAAGCATCGTTTGTCCCATTTCCATGGTGAGCATCAAAATCAATGATAAACACACCCTTTAGCACACACACACACAGAGCAGCAGTAGCAGCAACACACACACACACAGCAGCAGCACAAGCAACACACACACACAGCAGCAGCACAAGCAACACACACACACAGAGCAGCAGCACACACACACACACACACACACACAGCAGCAACAGCAGCAACACACATACCCATACATAGAGCAGCACCAACAACACACACACACACACACACAGCAGCACCAGCAACACACACACACCAGCAGCACACACACAAACACAGAGCAGCACCAGTAACAACACACACACAGAGCAGCAGCAGCAGCAACAGCAACATACACACACACACACACACACACACAGCAGCACAAGCAACACACACACACACAGAGACAATAGGATCCGCAGCAACACACACACACACACACACACACAGATATCAAAAACCCACCAAGCAAAAATGACAAACATGAATAAACCCAATATGAATTCATCGATCAAACATCTCCAAAACCAAATATTGAAATCTAAAACCAAATATTGAAATTGAACATTTATACCCAAAATCAAAACCCTAGATCGACGGCCGAAACCCTAAACCTAAAATCGAAACCGTAAAGCAAAAATAGGAACCCCAAAACAGGAATCAAAACAAAAAATTTTGAAAAACTTACTGCTAGTCGGCCTTGCGAGAATGGGTGTGTGCCAGTGATCGGTGAGAAGGAAACGAAGAGGAGGAAGAGCGGAGGGAGGAAGGGGATTCACATAGGGTTGAAGTGAGGGGATTCACATAGGCTTGAGATCGGTGAGAGTGGGCTGAGATCGGTGAGGGGAGTGTGAGATCGGTGAGAGTTGTCTGAGATGGGTGAGAGTTGTCTGCGATCGGTGAGGGGATGTGCGAGCGGTGAGGGGACTGTGTTGGAGCGGTGAGGGGAATGTGCGATCGGTGAGGGGAGTGTGGGCTCAGTGAGGGTCTTATGCGATCGGAGAGCCAGTTTTCTGTTTCGATGGTGAGGGATTCCACGTTTCGTTTTTTTTTTGTTTATACTGAAACTTGAAGCTGCGTTTCAAACGCAGCTCCATCCTGGTACAGTACGTTTCAAGGGGTCTGAAGCTGCGTTTTTGAAACGCAGCTCAAGCTACAATTAAAAAAAAAAAAAAAATTAGCCGCACGGCCTGAAGCCGCGTTATTGAGCCGCGTTTTTGGAAAACGCGACTCCAGCCTTTCCTTTGAGCCGCGTTCTTGCAAAACGCGGCTCAAAGGAGTGGCTAAAGCCGCGTTTTCCAAAAACGCGGCTCCAAAACGCGGCTTCAGGCCCCGTTTTTTGTAGTGTCTCATCGATAATATTATAGTAATAATAATAGAAAAATTGATTGAGGGGCATCAATTTTGGGTTACCAATAAATAAAAGCGGCATATAACCATCTCAAATCTAGGTTTAATTTCTAAACTACTCAGTCACTTTTAGAACTGGTGTTGTGGAAAATAAAATTGATTCAGGGTTCAAACACCCAAGGCTCTTGACAATTATATTTTTTGGGAATAGTTCAATAGTTGGGGTGGGAGGATTTAAACCCTAGACATTTCCATTTGAAATACCAAGAGGTGTTAGTCTGTTAGATTATAGATCTAGTTGCCTGATTTAATCCCAAGAACCTTAATCTTACTTTCCACAATGCTAGTTCCAGAAGTGACTAACTAGTGAATTATAAAATAATAAAAAATAAAGGCTTACCTAAAGCCATGCTATTGAGCTCTATCACCCTATCACTAAGATTGTGCCTAGTCTTCGCTCTGCATAAAAATTTTCGTGGGACTTGTCCTCCCCCTTATTTAACAAAATTGAACTTTGATGGATGCTCCAAAGGAAATCCTAGAAAATCTAATGTTCTCAGCTGATAGTTGGATTCTTAGTCGTGGGGGCCTTCTTAGGGATTGTTTTGGGAAATGGATAGTTGGATTCTCCCTTCATGTTGGCTAGATTATTAGTATTTTAGTAGAATTATAGGCCATTCATGTCCTCTTACTAACCTGGAACAAAGGTTGTCCAACTAGAGACTGATTCCATGCTGATTGCTCTCTAGTTAAACCCACTATTACCCCGTCATTGACATCGAATCTTGTGTATGATTGGAGGAACATTTCTAAGCAGGCAATGGGAAGTAATTGTTATGTATTTCTATTGGGAAGCTGGCCATTGTGCAGATGTAGTAGCTAATATTGGAGCAAATAAACGGAGAGGAGTGATTTTTATGGTACTTTTCTCAGTCCTCATCCGATGTGTTGTTCTTATTGGAATAAAAATATAACTTGCCTAACCTAAGAATGTTTATATTTGTATTTCTATGGTGTATCTTGCAAGTTTTAGTATACTAATACTACATATCTATAATGAGATTAAATTCTATAAGGACTTGGTATAAACCCTTGTTGGAAGTATAGTTTGGAAAATTGTCCAAATTGATTAACAAAGTTACAAAGCAATATCAATAATATATCAATAAAATAATATATGCTTAAATTAACTTATAAGCAAAATAGACAAGTGCAAAAGCATATAAAATTAAGGATTAAGTAAAACTTATCGCTGAGGCACAGAACTAAATCCGCTGTCCTTAAGAAGCAATTTCGCCTCCATTGGAATGAATCAATCGGTGCAAATGGCTCAGCTGATCGCTCTCCAGGATACAACCGCAATTTCGTTAATGTGCACTCACAAACAGAGTTTTGAACTCGTCACAAATGCCCAAGAGAAAATTTTCAGCAAAAAAAGAGGAGCTAAAGTATCAAAGTAATATGTGTTTTATTGTTTTCAACTAATATCATATATGCAGAATTTTGATAGTCTTAGCTAGAGCTCTGAAAAGGAAGTAGCTAAAGATGATTAGAGTGAAAAGGGAAAGGCAAAAACAAAGGAATTGATGCCGCAAGCTGCTATGTATTTTCTGTAAAACAGGGGAAGGTGCGGTTGACTATTTTTCTAAGGAAATATGAGATGATTGAGAGTTTTGTTTGCTACCAAAAATTCTCACGCCAGCCAAGGAAAATTCTAGAGCATGGGCTTGGGCTTTACAACAAAATATTATGGGCTTAAGCTTTGAACATACCCAATTAATTTTAAAACATACCCAACAACCCTTTGGTTTAGAGCACTCATAATGGTGGTGCTAAAATTGGTAAAAAGCTATTTTAGCAACCAACACACCTAAAACATGCTACAGTAAAGCTAAATTTTTTAGCTACTAAGCTACAGTAAAATGGTATCAATACAAGTTCACAGTAGCTGCAAGGTAAAATTAAAAATTACAATACAAGTTCACAGTAGCTGCAAGGTAAAATTAAAAATTATTTTTTATTCCTTCTTTGCTGACTCTTACCTCTCTCTCTCTCTCTCTCTCTCTCTCTCTCTCTCTCTCTCTCTCTCTCTCTCTCTCTCTCTCTCTCTCTCTCTCTCTCTCTCTCTCTCTCTCTCTCTCTCTCTCTCTCTCTCTCTCTCTCTCTCTCTCAACCAAACTTAACCAAGACCCATGGTCGACGCTCATGAAAGGGCCACTTGGAGACATGTGGCGGCTGCACCACCACCACCAACACCAAGACCCATGAGAGGGCCAATGCTCATGTTTTCCTTCTCTATCTCTTTATTATTATTTTTTATTTGTTTTGTTTTATCTATGGTTGAAAATCTCTCTATTTCCTATTTATATGTGATTTTAGTAGGGATTGGAGATTTGGGTTTGGGTTTAGGTTTGAAAGGTGGGATTTCGTGGTGGTGTTTGGTTTAGTTTTGGCTTGTGGCCATGGTGGTGGTGGTGGCGACTGGGTTGGGTTTAACACAACAGTGGGTTTTAATGGGTTTGGTTTGCCATGATTTGTGGCAGTTGTGGGTTGTGATTTGATTTTGGCTAGGGGTTTCTACTTGTGGGGGTTGTGGGTGGTGGTGGGTATGGGTTTGTAGGTTGTTCATAGGGAGAGGAAGAGAGAGAAAGAGATAGAGGAAGAATAAAGAAATTAAATATATATATATATATATATATATATATTTATATTTATATATTTAAATAAAGTGGTAAAAATATAGAATCTTTGATGATGGGTTTATTGTAAAGTGGGGTGTTAAAATTGTTAAAATAACCTTTTGAGTTACTAAAAACTAAATGTTTTAGCTCCACTACTATGAATGCTCTTACACCCTCCAAAAAATGATGTCACATTATCATATTACTAAAATATAAATACATCTAGTCACACAAGATAACATCTCAATAAACACCATATTTTAGGTTTTAAATAAAAGGCTGATGAGATGTTATTAGGTATAGTAAAATATATTACATTTTAAGTAAGAGACTAATGTGACAATCTCTTTTTGAATTATGTAAAATATGGGTTTTACACTCATCCTTACCAAATACAAACTCATCTATAATATTTAATGAAAAATAAAAGTGAAAAAAAGAATTATGATCTTTTATTGAGCCATTGGCGGACTAGATCCATGTAATGTAAGGTTGCCTTTGGGCGTTTGCTTCGATTTGGTAGTCTAAGAGCATCTCTAATAGACTATCTAAAGCCATGTTTGGAGAGTAAACCCACAAAAATCAGTTCAACAACCTCTCCAAAATGTAAAAAATAAAATAAATTAGCTATAATACTCTCCACACATAGAGAGTTACTATTGCTCTTCAAATGAATTTTTATGACTAAAATATCCAACCCTCGCTCTCCACTAATTAAAATATTTAATCACTTTTTTTTTTCAAATTAAAGAAATAATGAAAAAGTAATATTCAAATGTGATAGAAAGCGGACAAAGAGTCGATTGAAAAATGTATTTGAAAAATAAATACAGTATGAAAATTTGGATAAGCTGTTGGAGATGCTCTAACTGCAACAATAGCAATAACAACAAGTCGAGCTATTTTGAGGTGGCAATGAAATGTATATAGTTCAAACTTTCAAACAAATGGTGGTACACCATTGTTACAATTATTTTTGGAGTGAATTATACTAACTTTCTTTGAGGGTTTACTTTATTACACTCATCTCCTTTTTAGTTTAGAATAAGAAAACCCACACTCCTTTCATATAAAAAAGAGATACTATGAAAAAAAGAGATACTCATACCCCTAAAATACAAACTATTTAAATTGAATTCAACTAGACAACTAAAAGAAAGTTATAAAAAATTTTGAATTTTATATTTTAGCATCCACTTAAATTATCATTTGCACTCCCTGTAATAAGAAAGTTGGTATTTTTTTTAAAGCTCCTTTTTTTCGGGGGGGGGGGGGGGATTTTTCATTTTTTCAATCATTTCGGAGAAGTCAAAGCAAACAATTTAAATAGGGATGGTGAATGTCTTATCTATACTACTATTTAAAAGGCTTCTCCTGTTTGGAATCCTCAATTTCGTGGTTCAATAATACCCTTACACCCTAGATTTTAGTAGAGACAAAACTTAAGACTAAACATGTAAAAATACAACTCTAACTCCCACTTACAACATTACCTACTGCTCTCACCATTTCAAACTCAAAATTGGTTGAAAAAACTGATCTCAAAATTCCCAAGAACAATATCCGCTACTTCTCTTACGCAATTGAATTAAAATTCTTTCTTCTTCTTTATTTCTTTTCCTTTAACAATTCGATTATTGTGTTTTGGCTTTTGTTTTACTATAGGCTTTATTGATGATAGCGATGAACTGACATGTGTCTAGAATTCTTGAAATTCATGGTGACAGAGGTAGTGGTATGGACTATGGACATTGCAATCCTCTGACCTAAGAATGAAAACCTTGCAAGAGAATTCAATCCTTTCTTTCAATGTAGCCTTTAAAGTTTCTCACGAGTCTTTGTTTTGGGGCAGCAAATCAGTATTGAGATCTATGCACCTGGAAAAAATCTTGGGTAAGACCTGCACATGCGTCTATTGTGGGTCTCACATGCGTAAGACCTACATGTCACTACATATTAGTGAGACAATGACTCATACACCCATCTCACAAGATAACATCTCATTGCACCTTATGCAAATCACTCATTTTCTCTCACAAATTTTTTTACATTTTTTACTTTTTAATTTTAACTTTTTAACTTTCTTTTAATATATTTTTTTTAATGGTTGAGATTGAAAGTTGTTTTTTCAACTTTCAATCTCAGCCACTGATCTGAATCCCAGCAAATCATTGGTTATGGATATGAGTAAAAGCAGTCTACAGAGAAGTCTCTCTCCTTTTTAAGGATCTATTTGGAATTCGTTTATTTTACTGAAACTAAAAACTTTTTGCTAAAAGTACTATAAATAAAGATAAAAGTTAGTTGAAATAGTATAATGGGACTCATGAATAGTATTAAAAAGTGCAGTGAGACCCATGAATAATAGCAAAAATAAGCTGAATAGTAAAATAAGTTGACAAAATTAATCATACCAAATGGACACTTAGTATGGTAGGTTTTTTTTTTTTTTTTTTTTTTTTTTTTTTTTTTTTTTTCAATTTGTTATAGGGATAGATTTCAATAGGTACATGTGGGGACTATGGCCCAAAATAGTGTATTGGGCCTTAGGTCTTGTCCGAGGACACTAACAAGTCCGAGGAGAGAAACATGACTTAAGTGATCTACTTTACAAGCCTCATCATTGGGAGACAAAGGGAAGAAAGTCTGAGGAGGAACTTCTCATCAAACACGACAAACCTAGACCAAGTGTATATTCAAGCAATTGAAGTACACCCCCTGAACATGTGAAAGAGAAGAAAACTCAAAATATTTAAGGAAAGACTGCCACCACCACATTAAATACATTGCAGCTAGGGGTGTCAATTTGTATTTGCGGGTCGGGTTCGTGTCGTGTCGAGCCATAAGTACTCTGCTATATGAGTTGACCCGAACCCGACCCATTTATTAAACAGGTTAACCCAACCCGACACGTTTAACATGTTTAATTAATAAGTCATATAAAAGTTAATACAAATAACCTGTTTAATAACCTGTTTGATTAATAGGTCATATATGACCTAAATAATCTATTATCAATTTTTATATATCTAAAATTAAAATACAATTACAGCCATAAATATAGTAATAAACATATAATTACAACAACAAAATTAAGCAATAATAACAAAATTTAATGCCTTTATTGTTTAAACGGGTCAAACAGGTTAGACGGGTTCACATGTGTGAACCCGAACACGACCCATTTATTAAACAGGTCAGCCGTGTCGACCCGAATATGACCCGAACCCATTTAGCCTCGACCCATAACCTGTTTATAAATGGGTTAGTCGTGTTAGGTTCGCGGGTCGTGTTAGATTTTGCCACCCCTAATTGCAGCTGCTTTTCTGGCCGCATTAATGTGAAGAAGACCCCTAAATAGTGTTATCTTGGCTGCCGCAACTACCAACGGACTAAAAGGGGTATCTGATGGGATGGGTGCTCAAGTGAAGGTCCAGATGATCAACAAGTGTAAGGCCCAGATGATCAGAAAGAGCCTATATAATGTAAAGAAGCCCACATGAAGAGGGGGCGAAGAAAAGAAAAATGATAATACTGTAGCATGCAAAAGAATCCTAATGTGGTGATCTGTACTCATAAATAAAATCCTAAGTCTCCTCGGGCAGAGGTCCTTTAACCATAATAGCTTTTATTATTGTCTGTTTGTTCCTCAATTCCATGCAAGCCATTACTTAACTCATCTAAACCTAGTTCTTTGACCCATACTCTACAAAATTCATTGTATTGGGCTTTTTGGACCAGGATTCCGTGCGGTTCGGGCTTGGGCTCCAAACTTTGTCCCTACAGAACATTTTGTGAATTTCTATTATTTCTTTTCACTTTCATATTATTATTGGTTCTTTAGATTACTGCTTGCTATTGTGATTGATGAAACCCACAAGTTGTTCGATAACATGTCCCATTGCGATGACTTTTTTTTCTTTGTTAGATAAAGATGTGGACAGCAGTGGAATGTATGTTGCCACCTCCAATTCCATAGTATTATCTTACAAATATATGGATGAACGTACATTCTTCGTAATTTGTGATATCAATTTAAGTAGATGGTTATTTAGGAGATTATATTTAATTTTTTTTTAAAAAATTGCGTATTATTTTTGGCCATTTTTATGCTTTGTAATGTTATGAAGGAAGGAACCCGAAAATTAAATTCAAGAACATTTACTAAACTTCCTTAAACTTTGACTTTAATTTTCCCTTTCACCAAATATAAGCCTATAATTTGAAATTCCAGCACCATCAATGTGTTTATAAGAAATGGCATATAAAATCAACTTAATTTTCACTTTGGAAATTGGCAAGGTTACCATGACAGTAAACATTTTTTTTAATGAGAGAGAGATAAATGATAAGTTAGGCTCTTGAAGTAAAATAAGTAGTTTATATGGCTTTAAATGCAAATATGTAATAGTTAATGACATCCAATGAACATGATTTGTTGCGGTTTATATATTATTGCTTCATTCTATTGGAATTTGGAATGACTTAGTCTTTTTTTTTTTTTTTTGAAATTCAACATGGTTTAGAAGTTTTATTTTTCTAGATTGTTCAAATTTTTGGTTTGATTGTTGATAATTTGAAATATGGATTCAACTTTTTCTGTATAGCGAGTAGATATGAGATTGCTTTTATGAGAATGCTCTTAGTTTTTACTACAACTTCTTTTCTTTTCTTTTTTCTTCAAGAAAATACATTTTTTTTTAAATATTAAATGATATTGGTGATTAATAGTACCTGCTAATGTTGACAGCCTTTCTTATAATTTGTTTTTTTTTAAGAATTAAATATAATTTCATAACTCCCATTTAAAAAAACCAAAAAAACAAAACAACATGAGATTGTGAGAGCCTTTCCTATTTATTATTTTTTTTTTTGGGGGTGGGGGGGGTTTAGGCATTTGAATTTTGGGTGTGGTGTGTACTTAGTTTTTATGAGAGGTACTACGTCCACAATATGTTTATAACATTTTCATAATAAATTATAGGTGGTTTAGTTGTTATTGGTTCAAATTTGAACCTAACACTGAGATTACTTTTTTGTTCCAACAATAACAACCAGTAACAACTTACCACTTAGAGCTTATTGTAAAAATGCTGTGAAAAAAAAAAGACTTGATAACTCTCATTTAAATAAATTTAAAAAATAAAAAAAACTTGATAACAAAACAATATAATGTGAGACATTTTCCTTTTATTTTTTTTAGGAATTGAAATTTTTGTTAGAAATTGACAACAAAACAAAATAATTGTGAGAGCCTTTCTTTTTTCTTTTTTTGCTTTTTTATCCATTTGAAATTTTCTAGGATTAAGAAAAAAAAATTCATAAAAAATAACAAAATCTAAACACGGTCAGGTCACCATCCAAATAAAATTACTTTGCAAGAAATTTATGTATATTTTTACCAATAGGCTCCAAAAACAAAATTTAACCCACTGTTTACAACCTTGGTGTCAATGTTTAAAGAACATGTAATCAAAAGCTTAACCTGCAAAGCTTTTTTTGGTTTTCGCTTCATGATCACGGAATTCAAGTTTTCACTTGAACTTCCGAATCTACTAGTGAATAATAATAATAACTATTATTATTTTTTTTTTTTTTTGATGGGAAATACTTGACTTTATTAAAACAAAAGGACAAGTTACATTCTGTCATGCATACTGGTATGCTCTATCAAACTAGGACATTCCTCTAGCCATGCAACATAATCCTCAACATTCTTAGCGTGTTGAGCGAGTAAGTGAGCAGGGACATTTCCCTGTCATTTAGTGTGAGTAAACTTCCACAGCCTAAAGTGCGAGACTTGGTCCATTATTCCAGTGAGCACAGTTACTACTGAAGAAGGTGGTGAGCCTATTCCTTGCAAGGCATTGCAAACTACCAAAGAGTAACTCTCAAACTCTACATCTCTGATTCCAACATCCCTTGCAAAAGTGACCCCAGCTTCCAAGGCTTTTGCTTCAGCTTCTATTGCACCCAACGGGCACTTCCACTTCTTACTTAAGGTTGCAACCACTTCCCCGGGGTCGTCCGTGATTAACACTCTGGCTCTTGCTTGCTTTCTGTTCGAGAAAACCGCACCATCTATATTCACTTTATAGTATCCTTGACTTGGGGGTTGCCAAGAGACCAAAGGCACGGGTTTAGCTTGGTGCTCTATTTTTGCTTCATTTGCAGATCGAAACTCCTCCACCAGATGCAAGGTATTCCTGAGAATTGTTCTACCTACCTTTCCTTTTCCTTCCATCCGAAGATCGTTCCTATTTTTCCATATACGCTAGCAAACTGTAATAAATTGTTTCATTTGCCCAAGCCGAAGGTGATCACACCTCTGTAGGTTCGCAACCACATACAAGAAATTCCATTGCATCGAGATTTCAAACGGCAATGCGAATTTGCTATTGTTCCACACTTCTTTGGCATGGTCACAGCTCCACAGTAAATGACAAACCGTTTCCTCATTATCACCACAAAGCTCACATATTCCATTTGATGTCACTTTCCTCTTCTCCAAGTTGGATTTCATGGCTAAAATACCCAAAACTGCATTCCATGCAAAGTGTTTTATTTTCTGTGGGATCTTCAGGAGCCATATGGACTTCCAAATTTTCCTCCTAGTTGTCTCATCCGAACAATTAGCCCTAGGAGCGCGTGCCTTCTCTTCCAACGCTAGTGCGTAAGCACTTTTGACAGTAAACTTCCCACTCCTATTTTCAGCCCAAATCAATCTATCTTGAGTGTTGCTTGAACTTAGAGGGATACCCAGAATAGCGTCTCTGTCTTCGGGTATAAACCAACTATTCAGCTTGTCAATATTCCATTCACTTGTTGCTTTGTTTATGAGCTCACAAACTAGAGCATTCATGGAGTTTGGCTTTTCCTTTGTAATCACCTTGTACGTGCATGGTATGGGGATCCATTTATCATGCCATACCCTTACCTTGTTACCATTCCCTACTTGCCATCACATACCTCTTTGAACTATGCTCTGTGCCGCCATTAAGCTTCTCCACACATATATGGGCTGCGGCCCAATGTCACCTCAGTAAAGCTGCAATGCGGAAAGTATTTCACTTTATAAACTCGACTAAACAGGGAGTTGGAGTTGGTTAGAAGCCGCCAGCCCTATTTGGCCAAGAGAGCCAAATTGAAGCTTCTCAAGTCTCGAAAACCAAGGCCTCCCCTGTCTTTTGGCATGCACATTGTATCCCAACTCAACTACATGATTTTCTTCTCATTCCTGATCTGTCCCCACCAGAATTGTTTGATCACACTAGTAAGCTCTTCACAAAGATTCTTGGGTAGCAAAAAACAACTCATGGTGTATGAAGGCACGGCTTGGGCTATGGACTTCATTAGAATTTCCTTCCCAGTGGGCGTTAGTATTTTTTCCTTCCAACCTAAAACTTTGTTAGCCACTCTTTGTTCAAGTTGCGCAAAGATATTGTTCTTAGACCTTCCCACAAGTGATGGCAGACCTAAGTAGGCTTCATGAGGTTTAATAACTTGTGCACTGAACATAGTTTTCACCCTCTCTTTTATTCCATTGTCAGTGTTTGGGCTAAAATACAAGGAAGTTTTGTGGCAGTTTAATTGTTGGCCAGAGGATGTTTCATAGACCTTGAGAATTCTTTGAATTTCCGTAGCTTCACTTTATGTTGCTCTTCCAAATATCAAGTTGTCGTCGGCAAAAAATAAATGGGATATTCTAGGACCATTAGCTGAGGTAGCCACCCCTTTAATGGCATTTCTTTGTGCCGCACGATTTAGCAAGGCAGACAAGCTCTTAGCGCACAGAAAGAAGAGATAGGGCGACAATGGGTTGCCTTGTCTCAATCCTCGGGTTGGCTGGATTTAGCCATATGGTAGCCCATTGATTCGTACTGTGTATTTCACCAAAGAAACACACCTCATCACAATGCTAATTCATTTCTCATGAAAGCAGAGCTTCTTCATAATCTGTTTCAAATATTCCCACTCAACCTGATCATACGCCTTGCTCATGTCCAACTTTATAGCCATCTCGCCGCATTTACCCTTCTTCATTTTGCTAATATGGCTCATCATCTCATGTGCCACCAAGACATTGTCTGTGATGAGACGTTCCGCCACAAAAGTGCTTTGGTTCTCTCCTATGATTTCCTGCAACACCAATTTCATCCTGTTTGCCACAACTTTTGAAGCTATTTTGTAAGCCACGTTACATAAGGAAATCAGTCTATAATTAATCACTTTTTCCGAGTTCTTGGTTTTTGGAATAATCACAATGTTGGTGTCATGGAATTTTGGTGGGGACACATCATGGGTTAGAAAATCAAGTACAGTGATAATGACAATGGATTTAACAGTAGGCTAAAAATGATAATAAAATAAAGATGGCATACCGTCCGGGCCAGGTGCCGTTAAGGGGTGCATTTGCTTTAGTGCCTTCTCCACCTCCATAACATGAAAGTCTTGTGTGAGAGTAGTGTTCATTCTTTCAGTGACCTTGGAATGGACTACATCAATCATTTCTTGCTCCACCTTCGGCCTTGAGACAGTGAATAGCGCCTCAAAATAGCTCACAAAGGTCTGCCCAATCTGATCTACATCCTCCAGCCACCTGTTATTTGCATCCATAATTCTGCTAATAGTATTCCTTTAGTACCGGTTCAAGGCTTTAGTGTGGAAAAAGGTGGTGCTTTTATCCCCTGCCCTCAACCAATTATTTCTACTTCTTTGATGCCACATTTTCTCTTCAATCCCAAGCCACCTATTTAACTCCACTTTCATTGCATGAATTGCCTCCAAATCCGTACCATTTGCCTTCATGGTTTCAAGCATTTGAAACTTTCTTTGTAAGTCAACAACTTGCTTTCCCACGTGGCCAAAGGTGTTTATATTCCAAGACCTCAATGACATTTGACACTCCTCTAGACAAGCTTTTAATGGCCATTATGAGTGGCTGGTCCATCCCCTTTCCCATGCCTCCTCCACCACATTTTTACATCTCTCATCTTCAAGCCACATAGATTCGAAGCGGAACAATCTTGATTGCCTCCATCGTTGTTTTGGAAGGCTAGTTTCCTTGAGCACTAGAATGCTATGGTTAGACATCGAGTTGGACAGATGGTACAACTTCACCAACGAAAAAGCAACTGCCCAATTCGTAGACACCAATGCTTTATCTAGTCTTTCTCGCAGCCATCCTCGACTTCCTAATCGTCTACTCCATGTGTAATCTGAGCCTACATATCCCAAGTCTCTCAAGCTGCATCTATTGATCGCCTCACGAAAACATCTCATCTGCCCTTCCAGCCTAACACCCCACCAACCTTTTCCTTAGCATGCATTATTTCATTGAAGTCCCCCATGCATACCCATGGCAAGTTACTCCGACGACTAAGACTCTCCAACAATGTCCACAACTTCTTTTTTTTATCTCCGGATGGCCATAAAACCCGGTAAACCACCATTGTTTCATCCACTGTTCTTCAGACACTATTGAGTCAATATGCCCAGGGAGTATGACAATATATCAACCTGCAATGGTTTCTTCCACAAGAGAGCCAAACCTCCTGCCTGTTGTATACTCGGAACCACTAGTCCTTGCTATCGTTATATCTTCCGCTTAATTCCATCCATTTCTGTAACATCAAACTTAGTCTTCATTAGAAAGACTAAGGTGGGATCTTTCTCCAACACCACCTTTTGGAGTGTATTAACTATTAGGGGGTTCCCAAGCCCCCTACAATTCCAACTAATGGCACTTATTGTGTCCAGCGGGGCTGCGCAACAACCTCCGCCGATCCCAAGTGTTGTGTTAAGAGTTTGTCGAGCTCCTTTATCTCACCCTCCACTTTAACCCACTTCCCATTGTCGTCCTTGTTTTCTAATTCAACCAGTGGTGTTCGTGCTCTTCTTTTTATTCCCATATCCGTCATCTTATACTCCATGGTTGAAGCTACATTGTTATTATCACTTTGGGGTTGTGTTTCCTCCCTGTCCGGCTTCTTTTCCTTTCCAGGTGCCTCTTTGTTTTCTTTATTTTTTCTTTCGTTACCACCTCTAGTCTTCTTAATACCTTGAGCCTTTTGCTATTTTGGAGAGGACGGCCCTAAGCTAAAAGCTATCCCAGATTGAACCAAGCCCATTTCCTTATTCGGTTCCTACATGGGCTTAAGGAAAATGCCCTGAGGCCCAGCTTTGGAGGATTGGACGTGGGCTGTAGTGTTTGGCCCACTTGCATGATTACTCTCTTTCTTCTCTAGCATGGCCATATCCAAACCTTGCATATTATTCTCCCTTCCAACACGTGCTTCCTAGCTTGTTGTTGAAATCATGGCAGATACGTTGCTGTTAATAGCGTCATTTATTTCTCGAATCTGTTGCTCGAAATTCAAAATATGCGAAAAACTCGGGTTTTTGATACAGGCATGAGCTGGTGTATTGGTCACCCTTTCCACGTCAGCCCTTGAGTCCGCCACCCTCATCGTCTCATCTGGATGTTTGTCGTAGTCGCTCACCGGTGCCAGCGTTGAAACAACCCCTCCATCCAATTTTCGCTCCATATCCCCCCTACTGCCTTCCCTGGAGTTGTTCCCTTCATTTTTTCCGGTCATAACTAGCTGTGGCTTCTAGTTTTTGTCCTGCGACACATGCAACCATGGACCGAATTGTTTCTCTTCTGGCCTTAGAGTATCCTTACTTCGTATCCACATCAGACAGTCTCGTTCATCATGGTCGATCTTTCCGCACAAATAACAGAATATTGGGAGCCTCTTGTATCTGAAATCCACCCATTTTCGTCCATATTCACCTAGTCGCACCTTACGGCCTTGACATAGTGGCATGGAGACATCTAGACTAACCGTTATGCGTAGATAACTCACTAAACAAAATCCTTTCTCATTGACATCCACCTTCTCCACCTCCCCCAAGGTTGTGCCAATACTCATTCCCACTTCCTTAGTCTGACACATTATGGGCAATTCGTGTATTTGGATCCAAAATGGTGATCTGTCAAACTTGATATCCTTTATCACCTCACCACGCACCAGCTTATGAAGGAGCAATAAATATTGATTGAAAGACCACAGACTGAGCAACAATACTCTCTCCATATCATCCTTCGATTGGAAAAGGAACATTACCTTGTTCTCACCCAAATCGCTGGCCTCAAAACTGTGTTCTGCTCTCCAAACCGATCTCAGCACTCTAATCACTAACTCCAGATTGATTATGCGCTTAGTATAGAACTTCCCAATGAGGACAGGTCCATCCTCTGTCAATGAAGCATGGATTGCTACTTCCACATCTTCTCTCACGGACAACTTTAACCTAGCACATCTATCTGTAATCTCCTCCATGTTATCTTTTGAAAAGAGACCGTTTCTACCGTTTGCACGGAGAGAAAATTTGCCTTTCAGCAGCCCTTATGCTAATACTAGCCCTTTTTTTCACCCCTAGGGTTTCCAGAGAAAACCTAGAGAGAAAACAACCATTAATTAAGAATGTCTCTATGCCCAAGTTAGTATTCATTGCTTTTATTTTAAATATCAATATCTCCAAAAATCGCATTACTCCTCAAGATAACTAAGCTACAGACAAACCTTCTCATTGAGGGAAATCACAAAGTCAAATGCAAGCTATCTAAGAAATACTAGCATTTGAGCATACATTCACTCGCGCGTGCTTAAAAGCTCTTCTATTTTTTTAGGTAAAGATTATTAATTTGCATAAATTACAATTCGAGATTACTACATTTTCTAATCACAAAAAAACTTAGGGTGTGATGAGTATTATGCGTTTGTGGATGAAATAAGTTTTTCATCACACCCCCTTAATTTTTTTGTGATTGAAAAATATAATAATTTCAAATTATAATAGATGAAAATAATTAATTTTTACCCAAAAAATAGAAGTGCATTTGAGTACGCGTGTAAGCACGTACTTAGAGGTTAGTTTCAAATTTAAGGGAAGATAAGTGTAATAATAGAAAACCCAAGGGTAGGTTAATGAAATTTTCCGATTTGTTTTTTTGTCCACTTTTATCCAACGGTGTTATTTTGATCCCGTGAAAAGGGTGACAAAGCGCGGTTTAAAATTTTAAAAACTAAGAGCGGTTAAGGCTGACCAATAGGAATCCAGAACTGGGACCCGTATGTAACCACGGTTGAACTAACCGCGGTTAAATCCATCACTCATTCACTCCTCCCCTCCTGTATAAAAAACCCCACTCCAGAAAGGCGGAAATCACAGACCACACTTCCATTTTCTTTGCAAATCGCAAAAGAGAGGCGTCTTAATAAACGCTCTTCTCTCTCTAGCTACTCTTTCACACTCGTCTTCTTCGTCCCGTCGATTCCTTTTTAGCTTTTCTCTGCGAAAATGAGAGAGTGCATCTCGATCCACATCGGCCAGGCCGGTATCCAGGTCGGCAATGCGTGCTGGGAACTTTATTGCCTCGAGCACGGCATTCAGGTACCACTTCTTTTCGTCCTCATCGATCTCCTTCCGATTCAATTGCTTTTATTAGATCTGTTGCTTTATTGTATACTAGATGTAAATTCTGTATATGTTGCATTTTCGCTGATAATTTTCAAGTGTTTGTGTTGAGATTTTGACTTAGCTTTGAGTTTTGATCCATAATGTGATGTGTAGATTTATTCTATATTTTCCTGATTAGCGTTACATGCTGAGATTTTGCAACACATTTTTCTTGGAGTACCGCAAGTTACATAGAGGATTTTTAAAATTGTTGCAGATTCATCATTGGTTTCACTAGGTCTAGGGTTTCACTTTGCCAATTGTAAGTTGAAATACTGAGTATAATTTGCATTGCAATTTCACAAAATGTGTTAATGAATTCTATACAAATAACTTTTGTGCTTCTTTTTTTAAATTTCCGGTTAAGTAGATCTCCCGAAACTCAATGCATAATAGGTGTAAACTTAATTTGTATGTTGATTTTGATGATGATAATATCATTATGCAATTGAGATGTTATTTGTAATTGACAAGCACACAGTCTTGGTGATTTTGCCTTTGTTTTGCATCAATTTTTTTCTCTTTGTAGACGACATGATTTTGTGTGTCAATATTCTGAGAACACTGTATTTGATTCCAATGATCAAAGGATTTTGTTAGATCTCATCTGTAATTGTAAAATGAATCTGATTTGCCTTCTGTTTTTTTCCCTAAATAATTAGTGTGTGAATGAGTTTTTGTTAATAATTTTATTCTATTTGTTTTACAGCCTGATGGCCAGATGCCAGGTGATAAGACTGTTGGGGGTGGTGATGATGCTTTCAACACCTTCTTCAGTGAAACAGGAGCTGGGAAGCATGTACCCCGTGCAATTTTTGTAGATCTTGAGCCCACCGTCATTGATGAAGTTAGGACTGGGACATACAGGCAACTCTTTCACCCTGAACAGCTCATCAGCGGCAAGGAAGACGCCGCAAACAACTTTGCCCGTGGCCACTATACCAGTAATTATTTTTCATTTCATTTTCCCCTTTACTATAACTCTGTTTATTATCAACGGCTTACATTTATCATTTGTTTCAGTTGGGAAAGAGATAGTCGATCTGTGCTTGGATCGTATCCGAAAGCTTGCTGACAACTGCACTGGTCTGCAAGGGTTTCTGGTTTTCAATGCTGTAGGTGGGGGCACTGGTTCTGGTCTTGGCTCCCTTCTCCTGGAACGACTGTCAGTGGACTATGGCAAAAAGTCTAAGCTTGGGTTCACTGTGTATCCATCGCCACAGGTGTCCACCTCCGTTGTTGAGCCCTACAATAGCGTCCTCTCTACTCACTCCCTTCTGGAACACACCGATGTTGCTGTGCTACTTGATAATGAGGCAATCTATGACATCTGCAGGCGCTCCCTTGACATTGAGCGCCCCACCTACACCAATCTTAACCGATTGGTCTCTCAGGTATTGCTATTGTCTTTAATCCAACACTTGTTTTATCTCATCATTAGAATGTCTATTCTGATGTGCATTTGTTGCTTGTTTCAGGTGATATCATCGCTTACTGCCTCTTTGAGGTTTGATGGTGCCTTGAATGTAGACGTGACTGAGTTCCAGACTAACCTGGTCCCATACCCCAGGATTCACTTTATGCTTTCATCTTATGCTCCTGTGATCTCAGCTGAGAAGGCCTATCATGAGCAGCTATCAGTTGCAGAGATCACCAACAGTGCATTTGAGCCTTCATCCATGATGGCCAAGTGTGATCCTCGCCATGGCAAGTATATGGCGTGTTGTTTGATGTATAGAGGAGATGTGGTGCCCAAGGATGTGAATGCTGCTGTGGCTACCATCAAGACCAAGCGCACCATCCAATTTGTTGACTGGTGCCCTACTGGATTCAAGTGTGGTATCAACTATCAGCCCCCAACTGTTGTTCCTGGTGGTGATCTTGCCAAGGTTCAGAGGGCAGTGTGCATGATCTCAAACTCCACCAGTGTTGCTGAAGTGTTCTCTCGAATTGATCACAAGTTTGACCTTATGTATGCAAAGAGGGCATTTGTGCACTGGTATGTTGGTGAGGGCATGGAGGAAGGTGAATTCTCTGAGGCACGTGAGGACCTTGCTGCCCTTGAGAAAGATTATGAGGAGGTTGGTGCTGAGTCTGCTGAGGGTGATGAAGGTGATGAGGGAGATGAGTACTGAGAGGAAATGCTTGTAAGTCACTAAGGTTGCTTTCATTCTGTTGCTTCGGTTTTGTTGTAATGACTTGTGTTTTTATATTGAAACCGTTGGGTTCCTCCAGTTGATGCTTTGGATTCTATTGGCAGTTGTGTAAGGCTACTGTGTTGCCTGTTTGGTTTGGTTAGTTCCTGCAATAAACTTCTTCAATGTTTATGAATATGGATTTTTGTGTTGAGCTATGAGTTTTCAGTGCTATTTTCCTTAGATTGGTTATTGTTACTTGTGGAATTTCTAGGTTTAGAGCCCGGGGAACTATGCCTCGTTCAATATCCCATGCTTTGTTCGTTTGATTATTTGCTGAGTATATTACTTTTGTTAGAACGTTTGTGTCTTTGTAAGAGATGTTTACCTTGATATATCGTCTACCAGGTGGTTCTTTAGGATACTCAATTATTTAGCAATTAGCATATGTAAAGCTGACAATTTTTGAAAATTTGCAATGCCCTTAAGCAAAACTGTTCATACCGACACCATATTTCGTCTATGCTCTTCTGTTCCCCCCACTGAATTGTCTGGCATTTGTTCAGTCTTCACTGCCAACTATGCTAAATGCTAAATAATGTGCATCACAGAGCCGGTATATTGGCAGCTTCAATTGCACCAGTGTTAATTCCTCTATTCCATCAATTGGGAGAAGTAAATATTTGAAAAATTGAACCAGCAGCTAACAATTAATGCTTTTAAATCTGTTATTAGTTTCTATTAATAGACCCCAGTAAATTTTAGGCTCCTAAGCAACACAGGATCAAGACTGGAGCCTGTAGCCGAGTTTTGATATGATTTCATTGAAAATTTTTAAGGACTGAAAGATAAAAGGGTTGTTATTTGTGAGGATGGGAAGAGATTCGACGGTGATTTTCAGACAGAGACGGGCTACCCGGCCAGGGGTTTATGAGAAATGTTAGGGACACTAATTTTGGTATAATTTTGTGTCACAATTCGTCACAAGGTGAGTTGTGATTGGTAAGAATATATGAGTGGGTCATATGAAAATACACATTTATTAATTACAAGTCGTCATATAACAAATTATGCCAAAATTGATGCCTATACCATTTTTCGGTGTTTATTCCAAATTGGAAAATATTAAAGAGAAACATTTATTTTCCTGAGTGACAGCTCCTCAATGTACATCTTAGAAATATCGCGAGGTTGTGGCTTTATGGGCACGTTGATAACCCTTCGTCATGAGCATGGGAGCAACAAGTAACAACTAATTAAACAACAACTCCCTGTCTCTGTGACTGTAGGCTACCATACTGCAACATGGGTGGGTCAAGGGTGGTTTAAGTGAGCTGTCATGAGCCCAGTTTGATTGACATGACATTTTACTTAATGGCCTAGTTTGATTGACATGACATTTTACTTAATGGCCTAGTTTGATTGACATGACATTTTACTTAATGGCCCATTTTATACCTAAGATTGGATTATGGATTTGAAATACAACCTTGAATTGTGATTTGTCTTCAAGCCTCAAGCAACCTGATTTTACCCAGACTCGTTTAATCCATCTATTGGTTCACGATTTCCTTAATCTTTTCGCAAAGTACACGTGCAGGTACATTATTAGAGGTATTGAAGAAAGGGATCATTTGTTCTTTTTGGGCATCCTGTTCTGCAATCGGAATGGATTTTGACCAGAGAAGGAAAATAGAGAGGGTGGTCTTCCACGCACAACGTTCCTTTCCCATAGTCTTGCTCCCTCAGCCTCTATCATCCTCTTATTGATATCCTACATATTTCTGAAATCATTATTAAATTAATCTTTTACATACTCCTTAATCCTAGTGTTGCCATTTTATTTTCCCCGGGAAGCATCTCTTTAAGTATTTTTTATTTTTTTGGAATGTTATTTGGTTTCAAAAAATCCTCTAATGATATAATGATTTTTACAAAGGGTCCGATTAATGTATATTTTTGGAAAACTTTTTAAGAGAAATTGAAAAAATTGTAAAAAAAAAAGATGAAATTGAAAAAGCTGTAAAAAAAAAGTTGGTAATTTTTTCATTTTTCTATAAAATGTTTCTTAAAATATTTTATTAATGTATACTGTGGGGTCCCATTTTTAAACAAAGTGAATGCAACTACAATTTTCTTTAAGCATATGCAACCTATTAAAATTAGGCAAACGTAACACCAAAAGAGTCATGTATGGTGAGACATGTTCTATACATTAAGCCTAAATTAGCCACATGGCTAGCCATACAAAAATCTTCATTATAAAAGGGGGAGAGACCATTTGGAAAATGACTCTCTCTCTCTCTCTCTCTCTCTCTCTCTCTCTCTCTCTCTCTCTCTCTCTCTCTCTCATTTTCTTAGAGTTTTGACCCTTTGAGGGATTATCTTCCTTTGGCTAAGGAGACTTTCTGAAACACTCTCCCAAATCTTCATAGGTAATCTCTCTGACTTGTCTAAGGTGTATTAGGTCAATGACTCTCTTTGACTGATGAGACTTTTCAAAGCACTCTCTCAGACCCTCCTAGGTACCTATCTAACTTTACTGAGGTAAATTAGGCCGAGGAGACTTTCCGAAGCATTCTCTCAGATCTTCCTAGGTACTGCCTCTGACTTGATCGAGGTGCATTAAGTCGAGAACTCCTTTTGATCGAGGAGACTTTCTGAATCATTCTCTCAGACCTTCCTAGGTACTCCTCTGACTTAGCCGATGTGCATTTGATCAAGGATTCTCTTTGACATTCTCAGGTACACATTCTTTGATTCTATTAGGAACACACTCTAACCCATTTAGGTACATTCTACCAAGCACATCCTTCTGATGCCTCGTGATGTACTTAGTTTTAGCAGAGCTTCCTTCAAATAACGAAATTTATTGTAGGAAAGTCAACACCACCATATTTTTACCCACTATATATACCATAATGTATACGTTAATAAAACCCTTTTACAAAAAATCCAGTTTTGTGATCAGTATGATTTAACATTAAAATTAAATAATGCAGAGACCCCATTAATTGTATATTATAATTAAACATTTTATCACGCTCGCTGCTCGCTAGTCTCTAATTTTTTTGCACGATTCCTTCAATGGTTGCTTGTTTCTCTCTATATGATATGGGTTACTACTTATTAGGTTTGGGAAAATGTTCCTCAAATATGAAGTATTATAACATGTATTTCATGGTGCTGCAACTCCAACTGCTACATTTCCAAATACCACAAGCAAGCAATCTGTCACTTTCTCTCATCCTTTTAGTGACTATTTTATCTTGCCAAGGCAACTGCAGCTAGTGTAAAACTGCGGCTCGCTTGCTTGTTTCCAAAGAGGGTAAGTTTGATTTCATTATTCCCATTAAACTGATATTTCTTCGTGGTCCTCGTGGAGGTGGGAATATTATAGATTATAGAAGTTTAAAATGGCGGGGATTAAAAAAAGGGTTTTTTTTTATGAAAAGAAAAAAGTTTTATTAAATGGGTAGCGTACATCTTTGTCTATTTAATTAGTTGAAATTTAAAATTTTCTGTAAAAAGAAACATAAATAAAGTTAAAAAATAATTAAAATAATATAATAAAATTCATAAATAAAAAATATATATATTGAGACTCATAGATAATTTCAAAAAATATAATGAAATTCTTAAAAAATATTAAAAATAAATTAAATAGAAAAAAAAAAAAAAAATCTTTTTAAACCAACGCCAAAACTAAGCGTCACTCCTGCACGGTAGCAATCGACGGCGCACTTCTTTGCAACCTTTCAGTCTTTTCTCTATCAGTCTATTTCACTGTGCGCGCTTTAAATATTTGTAATTGGTACAAACAGGAGGACAGGTCTGCAACTAAACAATAGTCACAAGTAACTGGAAAAGCTGTAAAAAATTGCGTCACATTCTCTGGGTTTGAGAGAAGACATCACACAAACCTCTTTATCCATCTCTTTCCTCTAAACGAGGAGTGTCTAAATTCTGAAGCACTGACTTTACTCTTTCACACCAAAAAAATAGGAAAAGTTTTTGAGCATTTGTCAACTATCTTTGTGTTATGAAGAAGGATCAAACCTTTGCTTCCTTAAGGGGTCAAGAACCTGAGACAGATGAGCCTTTGGTAAGAAACACTTTTCTTTTTTCCTTTCCTGAAAAGGGTTTGTCTTTATTTTGTTATTTAACCCCAGATTATGTTAAACCCTTTCTTCTCTGGTATTATCTATCAAATGTTTTCCATTTTAAAACTGGATGTTTCATTCACCTTAGTGGGTTTCAATGTCCTTTTGTTTTATTTCACATGGTGCATATTGGTATTCAGCAATATTATTTGCCTAACAAAATCCATAGGAATGTTGCCTCTCAAGTCTCAAGGGTTATTTCATCCTTATTAATTGATAATGGTACACAGCATGGTATTTATTTGTTATCACATATGTAAGAATGATTATTTTATTGACAAATAAATCATCTATGTGGAGGAGCTTTTTTTACTTTTCTTGTTCCTGTTCTTTGTTTGTGTGTATGGTAATTACATTCTTCTTCTTCTTTTGTGTGTGTTTATATGGTAATTCCATTCTTAAGGAGTGCATTAATCCTTCCAAAAAAAAAAAAAAAGTGCATTAATATCTTTCTCACATTTTGTACTATTAAAATGTGAGAAAGATATTAATGCTTTTGGATACATTTGTGGAGATACTCATTAAACAGGAATTATGAGTTAAAATCAATTCTTATAGTCTATTCTGATCATGAACAGACCAAGGAAGACCAAAGCCAACCCAATGTTGCACTCTCAACAAAGATTAGCATAAGTGGTAGCCCCTCGCATGACAATGCACCTTCCCTAAACCAGCAGCATCTACCAGCTGTTCTACATTGGCCATGCCCAGATCAACATGCTGTGGATCCAACTCAATCAACCTCACCTATCATGCAGAGCCAAGGGCAGCAATTACCACATCCTCAACAAAATCCTGCTAGCAAACTGGCCCAGTATGGACAGCCACCACAGTTTGTTCAACCAACAGCACCATTTTGCATGCTTTACCCATTATCAGCAGCGAATGCGCCCACCACTTTTCAGCTGTTCACTCCCCTTGGTACAACTGATTTTGGCTGGCAAGCACCTGGTGCTGTAGGAGGAGGAACTTCATCAAGTAACCAACCACAAATTTCTAATTTCTGTTACCCTGTAGGGTACACGTATCCCGCTTTTCCAGGTAAGTGTGCAATTTTAGTAATTTTTCTGTGCTATATGTTGTAATGCATTTTGTTGCGTATATTAACATCTTGAATCCGATACCTTATTTGTGTACACTATAATTTTATTTTGTAAATTGCAAGTATAAATGGACCTTGATTTATTGATCTTATGAAGGTGGTGAACAATTCAGGAAACATTTGCAATATACAGAATACATGTTCTTCTTGTTGAATTTCTCCAGCTTTAAAACTTTTGAATTTCAAGATTAGTAAATAATTGTCAAGGACTTACAAAAATGAAAATAGCAATAGAATTCTTTCACTGCTCTATAAATGTAATTTGAGTCATGTGACTGTACAGATTTTGCTGTTTACAGGTACTTGGGATCCCTCACATTTTTGGGGTCAGGCACAACAATCACAATCTCCTTGCACTTACAATGTCCCAGGAGCATATGGCTACAATTCCTTACCACAATCTTTTCAAAGAGGAATCATCAGGTCTGAGGCAAAACTACCTCAAAAGCATCAGAAACTTTGGGATGCTCAAGTATGAGCTCTTTTCTTCAATTCATATAATGTTAGTATTATCTCATAAATTTTCTCATTATGCATAAATAAGCTGGATTTTCTGGTGTGAGGTTGCAGTCAGCAGAGAATGTTCAGCTATGGAATGTAATTAATCGCTTGCAAGCAGAAATAGCTGACTACAAGAACCGGTTAATAAGACTTGAAATAGAAGTCTCGTCTTTGAAACCAAATGTGGGAGAGCCCATTGCCCAAGTTATTGGTACTTGTTCAGCTGGGAAACCATCAAAGAGAGGGAAACCAAAGAAACGATCAGCCAATGCATTACCTTCTCTTGGCGAGTCTCATCCCAGAACCAGAGCTAGAATTTCTCCACCATGTACAACTCAACCTGAGAGTAAATCACATATTTTTGAAAAAGTTATCCTTTATAAGGTGGAAGACAAAGATAAAGCATCTCACTCGGCTGCCATGGAGCAAGAAAACAATGAAAATATCTCAAATATTGTGACAACTCACACAATTGACGACATGGATATCAAAATAAGCAATTTAATGATGCCTGCGTTCCACAATCAAGTTCATCAGGAATTTGCTGGAGTCCAAATAGGTGGATATGGCCTTAATTCCTCTTCAGAAATGAAAATTATTGATGGGAAAGTCCAGAACTTGAAAACTGGCAATTTGAATCTGTCTCAGCAAGCTAAGGAGATGGCCAACAAGGGTGCTTCTAAAATAAGCTCTGAAGCCTGTGGAAGACACTCGTTAGCTATAGACTTCCATGATAGACAGGAAGGAAAGATCATTTCTGGTTGGAGTTTTGCAAATGAAGAGGATGCTTCTGAAGAGCTTGAAGATGCTGTGGTAGGATCAACTAAGGACGAAAATGAGGAAGAAATGGAAGATGATACCAGCTCAGCCGAAGAAATTGCTCAAAAACCAGATGAGGGTTCAGCTAAATGGACTGTGCATTAGAAAGTAGGCCTAAAGGCTCCCCTCCACATGAAAACTGGCGATAGTTTCCACCCTTTTGCATTGTTTTCTAGATTGGCAATAGATTTTGGATTATAAATCTCTGGTCCATTGGGTCAACTGCTTTCTTTTTACAGAAAGGTTTGCCCAAAATTTTGTAAGGGAGCATGATGATTTAGCCATGCCGAACTTAATAGAATTAGATATCAAGCTGGATATGGTACTACATATTTAATTCAATTTTGTTGCTCGAATTCTTTTTTGTCTTTCATTCTCTTTTTTATGAAAATCTTAAAATAACACAATAAACAAGAATTTAGGTGAAACGCTTAGAGAAGTAAAAGATGAAAATTATAACGCATTGCTTCACCTATAAGGAGTGCATACGGGCAAATGAAGCACAATAATTTGAACTTAACTTATTTCCATCGCATCAGTCAACAAGTGGCACTTAATCCTATTCCCCTGGGAGACGATACGGAGCAGGCTCTTGAGATATTTACTTCTCTTCAGGCGATTTAATTTATTTTGTAGTAGTTGAACACAACAGTGACAACACCCCTCCTGTACGAGGGTAGACCTCATAAGCGCATGATCTAATCTACCCTTGTATGAGAGGAACAAAATTTTTCTTTAAATTAGTTTGGAGTGAAACTCTTCAAAGTTGTCATATATCTCTTTATGAGTGTAGACCTCATAAGTGCATGATCTAATCCACCCTTGTATGAGAGAGGAGCATAGTTTTTCTTTAAATTAATTTGGAGTGAAACTCTTCAAACTTGTCATATATCTCTTTTTTGAGTGTGAATTTTGAAAATCTAACTGTTAAATTTCATATTCTTAACTTGTATATCAAATTTCATTCAAATAAGATATTATTTATTATTCGATAAAAAAACTTATTTTTTATACACAATTTTGATCACAAAAGCTTGAAATTCTAATATTTCATGATAATATAGTAATTGATTTTTGATTTTTTTTTGAAATTCTACAAGTATGAAGAATATAATAAAAACATGCAATTCAACGATTAGATTTCAAAATTCATACTTAGAGTGTGTTTGGGAAGTGATCAAAGTTGAAACTTATTAGAGTTTTTATCTTATTTTTGATATTACTCATAGGTCCTATTGTACTTTTTTGTATTATTCATGAGTCTCACTGTACTATTCAGCTAGCTTTTAGCTTTTTTTTTTATAGTACTTTCAGCAAAAAAAGTTCAATTTTAGCTAAATAAGGTATCTCTCCAAATTAGTTTGAAAAGAAACTTTGTTCATATGAGAGTGGCATTGTATGCAACTTTTACACAAGATACCCCTTCTTCTCCGAGACCTTAAGCAGTAACCCTAGGCATAGTAGATTGGGTGAATCGTACTCACTACAAAAAAATGTATTTTTAGTGACGAAAATTAGTGAGGAAATATTTTTCGTCACTAAAAATACAGCTTTAGTGACGAAATTCATATTTCGTCACTAATAATGAAAAAAATTATAACCTTTAGTGACGAAAAATAAATTTCGTCGCTATTGTGATTTGAAAAATGGGCGCCTATGGAGGAAAACTTTGGCGCGAGTTTAATTAATTTATAGTGACGAAATATTTCGTCGCTAAAAGTTGAAATTTTTAGTGACGAAATATTTCGTCACTGTAGGTATTACTATGGATAGTATTAGTGACGAAAATCCTTTCGTCACTGTAAAGAAGAATTAGCGACGAAAAATATTCGTCACTAAAAATAATAATAGTTTTGCACTTATATGTTTTTAGTGACGAAATCACAATTCCTCACTAAAAGTATGATTTAATGACGAAATATGATTTTCGTCTCTAAAAATCTTAACAAAGCCTGGTCTTTAGTGACAAAACTGGAATTCATCACTAAAGACTTATAAGCCTAATTTCAATACCCAGCACACCAAAAAGAAACCCAAAGCCACAAAACATTTCAATAGCCATTTGGGTCCAAAAAAAAAAAAAAACCCAAACCACAAACCACCGTCGCCGTTGAGCTCAACCGTCACCGATGAAGCTCAACGGCGACGCTGACGACTCCAGCTCACACCGATCATGACGCTCAAGCGTCGCGATCGGCGTCGATCGCCAGCGCTTAAGCGTCGCGATCGGTGTCGATCGCCAGCGCTTAAGCATCGCGATCGACGCCAATAGCCAATGCTTGGCGTCGATCGCCAACAGATCGGCATCGATCGCCAAAGGCGACGCTCAAGTGTCACGATCAACGCCGATCGCGACCCAACGCTTGAGCGTCGCCGTTGGCGATCGACGCCGATCGCGACGTGACGCTTGAGCGTCGCCGTTGGCACCGATGCCGATCGCGACGCTTGAGTGTCACTATTGGCGCCGATGCCAATGGCGACGCTTGAGCGCCGCCGTTGGCGTCGATGGCGACGAGTAAGCGTCGCCGTTGGCGCCGATAGTGACGCTTCAACGCCTCCTCCAGTGTACAGTCCGCCAGCCCCTCCTTCGCCGCCTCTATCTCCGGCGACAATAATCACTTCCACAGAGACCAGGTTTAACCCCTTTTTGTTATTTTTTAGATTCCTTTTGTAAAGTTTGAATTTTTTAAATTTTTGTTGGGATTTGGGGATTCTGTTTGGTTGCAGAGAAAAACATGGAAGAGAGAATGAAAATCGAGGGAATTTTTGTGGTTTAATTGTTGTGCTTGGCTGCTGAGAAATGTTAAGACTCAAAATTCAAGTTTCTGAGTGAAATTTAATTTTTATTTTTTGCAGTTAGTTATTGTTTTTGGTTATATTATGAAGCTGAAGATTGCATTTAGAAAAATGTATACATATGTTGGAGCATTGGAAATAATTGAAGTGCTGATTGAAACATATTGAAACATATATTCTTTTTGGCCCTCCTGAACACTGTTGTTCAACACTTTTTGGCCCCATATATATGTTGTTTACTTGGCTGTTGGTAATTTAGAGGTGAGTTGCCATAACTTCATATAGTGTGTATACTTTTTTTAAATGCATGTATACTGCTTGGACACTTCCCAATTCTGTCTTAAAAGATGGTCAATATTCTTGCTTGGATCAATATTTACTCAATTTTCACAGTATAAATGCTTGACTCAAGAAAGCAGAAAAAAGGAATCACAATGTTTTTAAGATCTTAAAAAGACCAATGAGCTATAGCTCAACTACTACTTCCTCTTATGTGTAACTTAAAAAAAATATATATATATATATATATATATATATCTTGAAAGTAAAACTTATTGCTATGTATGCTTCTGCAAAACATGATATGGTATATGTGATACAAGTGAAATGAAGGATATGTAGTATGAATTGCATTTTAATTGTATTGTAATGAAGGATAAATGTAGTATTATGAAACTTTGATTTAAATTTTAATTACATCATATGATACAAGGCACATTGAGCTAGAATACGCAAAATGCATTTCATTTGTATGTCATGCAAATTATAGTAACAATAATTTCCGAAAATTTTGCTTGACAAAACTATTGAATTCTTGATTCAATGGTACTAAAAAATATAGTAAAGCATCCCTAGCAGGGGGATGGGGGATGCTAGTTTACAAGTCTTCTTTACAAGTTCTATGCATGCATTAACATGGTTACTGCCATGTCATGTCATGTGTTGCGTCCTACTCTTACAGAAAAAATGAGAAGATTCTTTTTCCCAAATAGCAATGCATTAATGCTTAAATATCTTTGAGGAAACATATGCTAAAGAATGAGGTGTCAAATTCATCAAATTTGATAATGGAACTTGTTAGATAAAATCAGCTTTCTGTTACCTTTAGCCTGGTTTGAGTAATCTTCTTCTCTTTTGTTTTTTGCTTCTGCAGTTTATTGTGGTCTCATTGAAAGAAGGCATGTTCAATAATGCTAATGTTCTTTTCCGAACAAAATTTGTGGACGGTGTTTCTACTGTTCAAAGGACAGTTGCAGCTAAATAGAGAAAGTGATTGCTGTTGTCTTAGCATTTAATTCTAGTAAGTTTTTTTTTTCTCCCTTTTTTTGAGAAAAATATTATTATTGCTTGTTATTATTTTTTTTCCTGATAGCTCATGCATTCCATAGGATTTGAATCCATAACCTAATTCAGCACCCTATTTTTATGGGTTGGAAGTGCCCTTAGACCCAAAGGTCATTGGCTTATCATGCGTTTATTTTTGTTTACTCTTCAGTATTTTTCTAGCAGCTATCTCCTAGAACTATTTAGTTTATGAAAATTCAACCTGAACTTTTTAAGGAGGGTTAAAGTGTGATGAGTAGATTTTCACAAATGGGGTATTGGGTTTTACTTAGATTTTGATGTTTTGGCATTTGGGTGTTTGTTTCAAAGTGTGGTTCAATATTTACTTATAATTGTTTGGTTGTTGCTTTCAAGAATTAAGGTTCAAAGATTAATTAGTTGTTTATGGGGATTCTTTTGTTTCACATTATTTCAAGGTGATCTAATGTAAGGGCTATATACATAAAACTTGGATAGAAAAGGGTAAAATGAGTAGGTAAAGAGGCGTGTTCTTGTTAAGTAATTTTTTTTTTCTCCAGGAAAAGGGTCCTCTTCATTAGTCTTTGAAATGGAAAATGTCCATTTAATGGTATGCATGGTGTCTTGTCCTCTAAAGTAAGTATTCATTCCTTGGTGTGGTAAGAATAGAATATTAAATGATGTGCCACCATGTACACCTTTACATCCGAACATTGAAATGGAAAGTATAAGGGAGTCCTATAATTTGAATGTATATGTCACTAAGAGCCTTGTATTTAGCAACATTGGCACATTGTCCAGTTCTTTATAGAGGTAGGAGAACTTGAGTTTGAATCTCCCTCCCCCACTTAATGTTAGCAAAAAAAAAAAAAAAAACTTGAACGTGTATGTCAGAAATGTTAAACAATGTTAGTTTTGAGAATCTAGTTTCATATTTGATGGTAGATGCTAAGATTTTGTTTGTGGTAATATGTAGGTTTTTGGTCCCTCAACTCAACAAAGAGAACTTTATGATCAAGCAGTGATTCCAATAGTACATGAAGTTTTAGAAGGCTTCAATTGTACCAAGAGGAGCGAGCTAGGGACCAAGAGGCACGAGCTAAGCAAGAGGCATGAGGACATCTTCCTTTAGTTCAAATTATACTATGCTATACTTTTTGTATTGTTATAAAACATCTTGAATTATTGTATGTGTTGCAAACAATTATTGTATACTTGTATGGAAGGAGTTTGAATTGGATACTTGTTTTATTTTTTACTTATGGAATGTATGGATCTTTTTTTATAAATGTGTTGTTGAAATAAATGTGTTATTCAAATGTGAGGTTTTAATAATGTAATGACAGGTTACAGGTTAATATTAAAGTCATGAAAAAAATAAAAACAGAAAATAAGTTTTAGTGACGAAAATTTTCGTCACTATATATGCCTGGATTTTCTTAAAAATAGTTTTAGTGACGAATTTTTTCGTCACTATATGTACTTGAACATAGTTTTAGTGACGAAATTATTCGTCACTAAATATAATTTAGTAAACTAAAGTGTTTTCAGTGACGAAATATTTTCGTCACTGAATAGTGTTTTTAGTGAGGAAAACATTTAGTGACGAAACGTTTTCGTCACTAAAAGATTTAAAAAAAAAAAATCAAATCAGACTTTTAGTGACGAAATTTTTCGTCACCAGGACTTTTAGTGGCGGGGCTACAGTGACGAAATGAGTTTCGTCACTAAAAGTCCAATTTCGTCACTAAAGGTCCTTAGTGACGAAAAACTGAACTTTTAGTGAAGAATTTTTTCGTCACTGAAAGTACATTTTGTTGTAGTGACTGTTTAACTAATCAAAATGGAGTTATTCAGCCTTTTTTTATTAGAATGGATCGAAATTGACAACAATTAATTATAATACAATTGTTGTAATAAGTGAGGTGGAGTGGATTTGAATCTTGGTTCTCTTTAGGAAGGAGATCATATAATGCCACTAAACTATAAAAAGTTCTTAGGAGTGTTTGAATCTATGAGATATGTGACCTTTTTTTTCTTTTCTTTATCTGGAAGCATATTATTATTAGCTAATTCATTGCAGAAATTGAGTAAGCATTAGTTATATTATCTCACCCTCAACTACTATTGATTACTTGGAAATATTCTCTATCTTCGTTGTTTCCAATTTCAACTCCGTTGTTAGGAAGCTAAACATTGTAATATTGTTTTTTTTTTTGGTTAATTTAAATTCTAGGTAAATTGAGGATGGGATAATTGAATGATAACTCCAAAAGATCTAAGCTTGATTAAAGAAATGTTTGCTTGATTAAGGAAATGTTTTTTAATAGAATGGACAACAAATGGTGCCAATGTAATTTGGAAAAAAATTAGTCTAAGTAAAGAAAGAGGGGAAAAAAAAAAAAACTGCTATAATATTTAAAAAATTATTTTGTAGGACATCCATCTCACAATATGTGTGTCCTAAGTGTTGCGAGAAAGATGTCTTATGAGATAGTCTCTGTTATGACCTCAGTGCTGAATAAGTTATTTGAATTTAGTTTAGTGGTAGAATAAGGTTTAAAAGAGTGTATTGTGTATAATATAACTTGCTCCACCCTCCCTTAAAAGTTATCATAGCTTTTGAGTAGAGTTTGTGGTGTGTCTTTGTGTTAGAATCTCTTTCTCTCTCCCTTGTGTGTGTGTGTGTGTTTGTTGCTATTAAAAAAAAAAAATTCCTATGTTTTAGGATAGAATTATTTCCAATATTTTAGAATTTGTTGATGAGGTTATCTCATCCTTAGCTATTTATGTGTGGTTAAATGCATTAATAAAAATTAATTAGAAAATTAACAAAGAATGTCTATTTTCTCTCTCAAGTTTAGGAGATTGGTTATCTACCTTTTACATTCAGTAAATCATCCCGATTCACAACATTTTATCTTATGATCCTATTGTCCCAAACATGGTTTCAAACGGATTTGGACCCAAACTTGGTCAAAAATTTATATTTAAACATAAACAGTATTTTAGTGAAATCATTCGTTTGGGCTAAACTTATAAAAAGTTAAAAAGTCCTGCATAGACGTTTATGGGTATTGGGCTTGAGAAGTAGTTGCCCACGAACAAAGAGTATGGAGCATTTGCACACATTTGTTAACAGGTCAGAGAGTCGTTCCCATGGCATTGTGCTTCTTTTTTTATCAAGTGAGCTTCTTAATTATGAATCTCCTACTGGTGAAGTACCCTCTTGGGTTCGTTCCTTTTCATTCGAGTTTATAAAATGGGCCTTACATCCCCAAATCAGAAAACCAAGAAGCCTATTACAATGCCCAATGGGCTCTGATTACAATTCCATCGGGCTTTTCCACTTGGATCTCTTCTTCTCACTTAAGAGCGGATCCATTGAAAGAATTTTTTTTTTTTTTTTTTTTTGAAATGGGGATATGCATTCAATTAAAGAAGAGAAAAATCACAATACAAGGCTTCAACTGCTGGTGGGGGAGAGTCCTCCATCCAGTAAACATCCTCCTCTAAAGAATTTCTGGCATATTGGGCCAAAACATGTGCTACTTGATTTCCACCCCTCCTAGTACAGCCAACACTAACCCGTTGCAAGCTCCTTAACAAATGACAAATATCATCCAAAACATAGCCAAATGGAGAAGCGTTAACCAAAGAAGAAGAGATAGCATGAGTAACATTGATATTGTCCCCTTCAACTATCAACCTCGAAAATCCAGCATCCACTCCAAACTCTAAAGCTTTTCGGCAAGCAAGAAATTCAGCTTCATCACTGTTGCGCACCATTGGACCGCTAGCAGACATAGCAGCCATTACTTCCCCTTTCTCATTTCTAATAATTGCACCATACCCTGTTCTTCCTAAGTCAGAAAACACAGCAGCATCAAAGTTCAGTTTAAATTCTCCTGGTGGCGGTGGCTGCCAAATATCACTGATTGATTGCTGTGTTCGTTGCACATCTAGCCGGTTTTGCGCATTTCTAAATTCTGTGATATACTCTTCAGCCCGAAGATTTAAACTGCTTGGAACCTTCAGTCGACCACCATGCAGCAAGCTGTTACGTTGACACCACACGAGCCAAGCTTGGGTCCAAAATAAGTCAAGCTCATCTTGATTCAGGCGCTCCAGCAGCTCCTCCATCAATTGCACCATGTCCGCCTGGCCATGTCTAGTTTTCTGCAACTTTCTAGAACTACCAGTCCATATGTCTTGGACCGCAGCACAATCCCATAGGGCATGAACAGTGGATTCCGATTCCCTTGTACAAATCGAGCATTTATCATCATGAATAATCTTCCTTGTGGTCAGGTTCACAGCAGTTGGGAGTATCTCGTGGCAAGCTCTCCATGCAAAGACTTTCACTTTGTTTGGGAGCCGAAGCTTCCATATGGCACTCCAAATATTTTTTGCAACAACGCCCATTGATGTTCCTCCTCGGTTAGCATCAGTTAGGATCCTCCTTGCTACATGATAAGCGGACTTAACACTAAACAGTCCCCTTGGACCATACAGCCAGAAAATAGAGTCAGGTACATGTCTTCGACTCAAAGGAATTTGGCAAATTGCTTCAGCTTCATCCCTATGAAATATTGCCCTGATTTCCTCATAATTCCAGATGTTGAATTCCGGGTTAATCAACTCTGCCACCAGCATCTCACTCCCATCTCTCTGGACCGAATTGAGGACTTTGTTTGTTGGGAAGTTAGGCAACCATCTATCCTTCACAGCATTGATTGAATAACCATTCCCAACCCTCCAACAATATCCTGCTTGAAGAATTGGTTGTGCTGCCATCAAACTCCTCCACACAAAAGAACAATTAGGAGATTCTTTAGCCTCTAGGAATGAAGATCTCGGAAAGTATCTTGCCTTAAAACATCGATATAGCAGTGAATCAAACCCTTGGACCAACCTCCACCCTTGCTTAGCCAACATAGCCAAATTGAAGGCTCTCAAGTCTCTAAATCCCATTCCCCCTTCTTTCTTTGGAGCCGTTAACTTATCCCAACTCTTCCAATGAATTTTTCGTTCATTGCCAACTTGACCCCACCAAAATCTTGCACACAACGCTTCAAGTTCAGAACATAATTTCAAAGGGATTTGGAATACACTCATAGTGTATGTGGGTATAGCTTGAGCCACAGCTTTGATGAGAATTTCCTTGCCAGCCCTAGACAGCAACATTCCTTTCCAACCTTGGAGTTTCTTCCAAACTCTGTCCTTCAACTCAGAGAAGGTATTATACTTAGCCCGGCCAATTAAAGTTGGTAGACCCAAATATTTAACAAACCGGTCCACTTCCTTTACTCCCAAAATCTCCAAAATCTGTCCCTTCTGCCCTTCCGAAGTATTAGTACTGAAATAAGCTGAAGACTTTTCCAAATTGATACTTTGCCCAGAAGCTCTCTCATAAATTTGGAGGATTTCTGCTATGGTTTCTCCCTCAGCCCGAGTAGCCTGACAAAACAGTAATGAATCATCTGCAAACATAAGATTCGTAATCTTTGGTGCACCTCTACAAATAGACACTCCCGTAATCATCCCATTCAATTCTGCTTTGTTTAACAAAGCAGTAAGGCCTTCAGCACATAAAAGAAATAAGTATGGTGATATTGGATCCCCCTGACGAATTCCTCTAGATGGCTGAATCATCTCATAAGGTTTTCCATTCACCAAAATAGAGAAGGATGGAGTTGTGACACAGCTCATCACCCTCTCTATCCAACCAGCTGGAAATCCCATTTTCTCCATAATACTTTGCAGGAAGTGCCACTCAACCCGATCATAAGCCTTGCTAATATCAAGCTTCAAAGCCACATCACCCTTTTTCCCTTTTTTCCTGGCATGCATCGTATGAAGTGTCTCATAGGCCACCAATACATTATCAGTGATCAATCGCCCTGGTACAAAGGCACTCTGTGTGGATGAAATTATCTGTGGCAGTACCTGTTTCAACCTGTTTGCCAGCACCTTGGAAATAATTTTGTAAATAACATTACATAAACTTATAGGCCTAAATTCAGACATTCTCTCCGGGTTTTGTACTTTAGGAATAAGCACAATATTTGTATGATTAATTTCAGGGAGCATATTACCATTATTTAAAAAATCCAAAACAGCTGAAACAACAGAATCACCCACAATATGCCAGAATTTTTGATAGAAAAGGGCATTCATACCATCAGGTCCTGGAGCTTTTGTTGGTCCCATCTGAAATAAGGCCGCTTGCACTTCTTCAGCAGTAAATTGATTGGACAAAAATTCCCGCATGTCCTCAGTCACCTTAGTGTCCACTGCATCCAAACACTCCTCCATCTGATCCCCCGCACCTGCCTGAAACAGATTATCAAAGTAATCTGCAGCTACCTGTCCCACCTCCTCCAAATTCTCCACCCACTGCCCTTGTGAATTCCGGATGCCTCTAATAAAATTTTTCCTTCTTCTTTGTGAAGCTTTGGCATGAAAAAATTTTGTATTTCGATCACCATGTCTCAGCCAATTTATTCTAGACCTCTGAGCCCAGTATATTTCTTGCTTTTGCAGAAGGTCATCCATCTTCTTGCTCAAATTCAAAAATTCAGCTTTAGAAGCTTCAGTAAGTTCAGTCTCATTCAACCTGTCCAGTTGCTTCTGAATTTCCTTAATAGCTCCTGTATCCGGGTCAGTTATTGAAGAACCCCAAGCCATAAGCTCCACCCCACAAGCCTTTATTTTTTCTTGTACTGCAGCCAATCCATCCCTATTCCCATCTCCATTCCCCCAAGCCTCCTGGATAACAGCTGCACATTCATCCTGAAGCAGCCATGACTCCTCAAACTTGAAACTTCTCCCACAGTGCTGCCTTGGTTGTGAAAAGGATTGAACATGCAGTAAAAGTGGAAGGTGATCAGATGCATGAGATGACAAGTGCACCACTCTACTCATCTGAAATCTGTCAGTCCATTCTTTATTGGCAACCCCCCTATCCAGCCGAATCTTAGTATTAGCTTCTCCAGGCCTCTTATTACTCCACGTGTAAGGATATCCCTTAAAGCCAAGATCATGCAGTTGACAAGAGCTCAATGCCTCCCTAAATGCTTCAATCTGAGAAAATTGCGGTTGTCTTGCACTCATCTTTTCAGATGCATGCAAATACGCATTAAAATCTCCAATCACCACCCATGGACCCACAACAAATGTCTGTAAGTGTTTTAACAATCTCCATGAATTTTCCTTTTGCTGTGCATTCGGCCATCCATAAAATCCCGTCAGATACCAAACAAAGCCATCTTCTTCAGTTACTTTAGCTAATACATGGTTAGCCGTGAAGTTAATAACCTCCAATCCTACATCATTCTTCCACAAGAAAGCCAATCCTCCCCCAGCATCCGGATGTTTGACTATAATTTTATTTTGAAACGGTAAGTTTCCATACAAATTTTCAAAACCCTCCTTATCAAGTCTAGTTTCCATCAAGAAACATACCGTGGGAACTTGCTCCCTCACAATCTTGCGAAGGCTTCGACCTGTCCAAGGGTTCCCAAGCCCTTGACAGTTCCAACTTATAAGCCTCATTGCTCTCGGCAAGGGTGGCTTTCCACCCCCGCCGATCCATGGTCATTATTTTCATCACCATTATTCAATTTTCCTTTCTTACAAGTCTGCTTCTCAGCCGGCTCTTCATAGTATTCACGTGGCCCTCTCTTTCCCAATCCAGGTAGCATAAGAGTATTGCTAAAATCTCCCAAGCCAAAGTCCATTCTATTCACACGGGTCCAAGAACCTTTGGGCTTGACATTAGCTGGCCCATTCATACCCGGACTTAATATAGAAGCGTCGAGCCCCTGCCCTTGAGTTTGGATCACAACATCCACCAAGTTGTTCTCATTGGATTTGAAACTAGCCCCCACGTGCTCATCAATTCCATTTACCTCCCTGCTGACCTGTCCCTTATCTTTATTTTTCTGACCCGTTGCTTCAGCAGTTACTTTAGCGCCGTGTACGTTTGCATGGGAGTGAATCTGCTCAATATTATTGAGCGTGATTTCAGCAACTGTTCCAGGATTCACGGCCTCATCATTAAACACTCTTCTAGGGTTTTCAACGGCACTAGGGTTTCTATCATCATCCAAGTTTACCGCCGCCGCCGTTGTACTCATCGGACCCTTCTGCATACCGTCTTTCGATCTCGTCTCTGCTGCAAAATCCGTTACCTCCTCTGTGTCTGCCGACTGACCTGAAGCTTTAGCAGAAAGTGGTTTAGAACGACCACCTATCGCTCTGAGAAAGTCCCCATATTGATACTCAACTCTTTCACCCTTTTTCTCCACTGCATAATGACCTACACAGTGCCTCAAATCATGGCCTAAGATTCCACAGTAGTGGCAAAAGATGGGTAATCTCTCATACTTGAAAGATACCCACGTTTTAACACCATCCGAACCAGCAATAAACCCTCCCCGTCGAATAGGTTTTGCAATTGGAAGGGCAACCCGAACTCTCATAAACATACTTATATCATCTTTCCGTTTCCTCCCTTCCACCTCCTCAACCTTTCCCAGCCGGCTTCCCACTTCCCTTGCTACATGAGGTGAAACCATGTCGAAAGGTGCATCCCATATTTGAATCCATAGCGATGCTGACTCGAATCGAATATTTCCTACCGTCATACCCTTTTTCCACCGCTGAAGTAATAATAGCTGATTATCAAAGGACCAAGGGCCTCCTCTCATGATCCTCTCCAAATCAAACTCAGATTGAAATTTGAATTGGAATAGATTTGGCCCTACTTCAAGGATTTGCATAGAGTCATTCAATCCCCACGCGCGCCGAATCGTATTCTTCGCTGCAACTTTGTTGAATGACTTACATGTAAGAAATTTTCCTATCAAACTCAAATTGCAACTCTCAATAGCTTCCAATCTTCCGTCATCCGAGATGGCTATAGTTTCTTCTTCTTCTGTAGTCAACTTCATCTTATCCAGCGTATCACACACAGCATCCTCCATTTGGTTATCACTGGCCAATTACCCTTCGCACACAGCCAAGGGAGAAAGAACTCGCACTAGAGCGAGAGGAAGAGCTCCACAATAGGGAGAGCATTTATTTGTTGGAATCTATATTTGAAAGAAGATAAGTTATTGAAAGAATTTAATTAGACGTAAGAATTTTATTTTTTAATTTAGACGTACAGCGGTACAGTACAGTTAAATCTTAGTCTTCTTAAGACAAAGATGCTTCATATTCGTAGTCCAAGAAAAAAAAAATCAAGTGAAATCTTAGACGTGACTACCTCATCAAACTTCTGAATTACAAAAAATTATAGGCTTTCAGTCCCAACTCATAAATCTAGTTCAACCTAAGGCAGACCATTAAAACACACTTCAATTGTCAAATTAAATTTTAAAAAATAACAATTTATATTTTTCTTTAGTAGACTAGAGTCACTTCAATTGTCAAATTAACTAATGGCGTGTTTGGATAGCAGTATTTGGGCACATAGATTTGGATTTGAGTGATTAAAATCCAAATACCTTGTTTGGATAGTTTAGGGGCTGTTTAGTAAAAGTATTTAAATATAGTTTTTTGTTTTGCAATCCATAAAATGGTGGGTCCTATACTTGAATTTATTATTTGGCTAATATTTTCAAAATAGAGTTTTTAAAAAACTGCATCCTATTTTCCTTAGTGTTAGGTTTAAATTTGAACCAATAACAACTAACCACCTATGATTTGTTGTAAAAATGTTGTGGACGTAGCACCTCTCTTTTGAATATGGCTTAGGGGTGTTTTCAAGATATAGAAAATGTTTTTAATGTCATAGTTGTAAATAAATTGAAAACAGTAGATCCCATATATTTGTCCAAACTCTTTTATCTCTTAAATTTAGGAGTTTATTTTTATCACAAAAAGAATTCTCACACTTCAAATTTAAAACTTATCATTAAAAAAAAAATGATAAGCTCTATTCCCTTATCATTATCCACAAAAAAGAAGAAGAAGTAATCTACAGATTCTACAAGTTACTTTTTGTAAATATATATTTTTTAAATCTCAAAAATAAAAATGGTCTCCCAAACAATTATTTTTGTTTTTAGTATTTTGAAAATTGTTCTTAAAAATGGAAGACAAACACATAAAATATAAAAATTATTATTTGAAAACTAGTTTCAAGTTCAATTTTTCGAAAATTGTTTTTATACTGTTTTGAAAACAAAAACAAAAATCTTCTTACCAATCAAGCCCTTAAAAAGTGTAAGGACACGATTTGTAATGACCCAAAATGATATTGGGTTCGCACGTAAAAAGACCCAAACAATATCATTTATAGAGCGTGGATTTGAAAGGCTAGGCCTTGGTTACCAGACGGTGGATTTTTCGTGGGTTTCATACATAGTTAAATCGTGTTCGCTCTTGGAATTTTTCTCCAGGAGACGGGCTGGGAGGCTCTGGTTTTTGGCCATTTTTCCCAGCCTCCTCTCTAGATTGCTTATTTTTCCTTTTATATTAGCCTGTATCCCTTATCCAACGTCCACGTGTGGGTTCGACTTTCCAGGATTGATACTTCTCCCATCAGCCCATACCTAGAGTGGTTGGGGGTGGTTGTAAAAGCTGAAGAGTATGGCTCTATCAGGTGCAGAGTGTTGAATGACAGTAAGAGCAGCTTTCCCTTTATCCTTGGTCGTTATACTATCCAGCGTATCCTTCTCTTATTGACATAGATATTTTAGATTTTTTCCCAAACTGTCTCTATACCGTTTTTACCCTTCCTTCCAGAGGGACCTCGGATATGCCGAGGACAGAATCATCCTCGGCTGTGTCTCAAGACTATTTGGACTTTTATTACCTATCCTCGGCTATACCCTTCCTCGGCTCGGGCCTTGGCCCCAATGTAAAAATGGGCCAGGGCCACAAATTATTGGACCTCACAATAGCCCCTCAAAATCCTGCTGTCCGACTTCTTGGTCGGAGAGGATGGTTTTGGTAATGCCAAGCCTTCATTACAGCTCGTTTAGCTCTACCCTTCATTAATATTGGTGTCTCTTCATCTACTTAAGAAATGCGCGGGATTACGAGACATTCTTCTAAATTTGCACCCGGTGCGCTCCTGTCGTTTCAGTGAACGAGGCGCGTCTTTAATAAATTGCCTTTACGAGGCCAATCAATTCTGATGGTTTATAGATGACATTGGGGAGTTGAACAGACGCTACCCTACTCGCAGACCTTCTTGGGTATATGCATAGATTAAATGCCACTGAATTTACCTTCCATATAAGAAGCCAAACGAGAGGGTATTCCCTTCATGTAAAGACCCTTTAATCTTCCTAAAGCCTCAACCCTCAAGCTGTGTTCTAAGTCTTCCTAATAGCATAGTCACAGTTTATAGTGTTGTGGGTACCTAAGGCATGCTTGGCAACATCCTAGGCATGCTTGCAACGTTCTCGGCCGTCCTTGGCATGCTTTGCAACGTCCTCGGCATGCTTTGCAACGTCCTCGGCATGCTTAACAACGTCCTTGGCCGACCTTGGCATGCTTTGCAACCTAGGCGTCCCACATCGAAAGAAAACCCCTCCACCTTCTGCCTTATAAGCTGTGAAGCAAAGGGAGTAGTGTACTACCAAGTCTCTTGTGATCATAGAGATGCTTGGTGGTACACTACTCCCTTTGCTTCACAGCTTATAAGGCAGAAAGTGGAGGGGTTTTCTTTCGATGTGGGACGCCTAGGTTGCAAAGCATGCTAAGGTCGGCCAAGGACGTTGTTAAGCATGCCGAGGACGTTGCAAAGCATGCCGAGGACGGCCGAAGACGTTGCAAGCATGCCTAGGACGTTGCCAAGCATGCCTTAGGTACCCACAATAAAAGTGCCATTTTTGGTGTATGTTCCTTGGATGGACGGATCTTTGGGCCAAGGATTTTTTTGCCTTGTAGCCTTTTTACACCGCACCCTTTGGAATCCCACATCGAAAGAAAACCCCTCCACTTTCTGTTTTATAAGTTGTGAAGTAAAGGAAGTAGTATACTATCAAGCATCTCTGTGATCACAAGAGACTTGGTGGTACACTACTCCCTTTGCTTCACAGCTTATAAGGCAGAAAGTGGAGGGGTTTTCTTTCGATGTGGGACGCCTAGGTTGCGAAGCATGCCAAGGTCGGCCAAGGACGTTATTAAGCATGCCGAGGACGTTGCAAAGCATGCCGAGGACGGCCGAGGACGTTGCAAGCATGCCTAGGACGTTGCCAAACATGCCTTAGGTACCCACAAGTGTGATACATTTGAAGTAGAAATGGGGATGAAAAGATCATATCCTTTCCAAAAGCGTTCTGTTCCTCCGAAACTTAAGATGGCTCGGTCAGGACAGGGATGGCAGAGACTCAAGATACCTCTCATCCTCCCTTCAGCCAAAATCCGAAGCAGGGGCTCGTCGCGTCAAACTTTTGGCGTGTCTGAGCTGGGGACACCCATTATCAGTACCAGCCGCTCCCTTATGAGCATAGCTAACATGGCACTAGCCTGTTAGAAGTCAGGACTGATACGGAGACAAAGTATCCCTACTTCTTCCTCTCTTCCTTCACTGGTGCCTCCTTTTGCCTCCCCTTCTTCTTCTTTCCCATCACCAGATCCATCCTGGTACTTTTTCTTCTTCCTCTTCTTCTCCTCTCCCACCTAGGAAGGTCCTCCTCTCAATATGGGCGCCACTGGGGCAGAATTTGGGAAGACTTGGGAGCAAAGCTTAAAAAGATTTCTGGTTGTTTGTTTGTTTTGTTTTTTATTGCTTTTGTAATTCGTTTTCTATATAGGCTTATTTAAGCCCTTCATTGTACGCTGTAATGCCTCATTATACTAATAAAAGTCATCATGCTTTATTTCGTATATTCTATCTCTTCTTTTTGAAATGGTTATGCCGTGAATAGACGTACTACCCTGTGACTTCTTTTTTATTTTTGTACTATAAACGATGCTTAGGGCCGAAATCCCAATCAATAAAAAGACCTTACTCTGTGCTTATTGAAACTATCCGACATAATAAGGCCGATTTGAACAAATGATACTTAGGGCTGAAATCCTTACTAAGAAGAAAAGGAAAAGAGATTATGATGAGCTTTTTAGAGCTGTCTGGCATAATAACACCGACCTGAGAAAACAATATTTTGGGCCGAAATCCCTTACCAAGAAAAAAGATGTCATGATGAACTTATTAGAGGTATCGTGTACAACAAGACCAACCTGAAAATGGGTTGTATACCCCAAACTTGAGCGAGGTGACGGTTGAATGCTCGATGCCGACATGAAAATGGGTTGTATACTCCAAATTTGAACGAGGTGATGGCTGAATGCTCGATGCCATGTAGGAAGTAATCATCCGAGGATATATAACCCAAAATGTACAGCACCTGTAGGTCGCTGAGTAATAAGGCGTTTCGCCATCTTCCTAATAACTTTCATAGCCTTAACCTTTTCTGGTATTTAGTCTGAGGACTGAGCGACTTAGAATTCTTCTTAAGTAGCTGACTTCTCCATAGGTTTAAGTCCAAGGACCATGCAATACCTTGGTTCTGGCCAAAACTTGATTTTTAAGTAGTTGGTTTCCCCACAGGTTTGAGTCCGAGGACCATGCAATACCTTGGTTCTGTCCAAAACTTGATTTTGATAAGTAGTTGGTTTCCCCATAGGTTTGAGTCCGAGGACCATGCAATACCTTGGTTCTGTCCAAAACTTGATTTTGATAAGTAGTTGGTTTCCCCATAGGTTTGAGTCCGAGAACCATGCAATACCTTGGTTCTGTCCAAAACTTGATATTTAAGTAGTTGGTTTCCCCATAGGTTTGAGTCCGAGGACCATGCAATACCTTGATTCTGTCTAAAACTTGATTTTGATAAGTAGTTGGTTTCCCCATAGGTTTGAGTCCAAGGACCATGCAATACCTTGGTTCTATCCAAAACTTGATATTGATAAGTAGTTGGTTTCTCCATAGGTTTGAGTCCGAGGACCATGCAATACCTTGGTTCTGTCCAAAACTTGATATTGATAAGTAGTTGCTTTTCCCATAGGTTTGAGTCTGAGGACCATGCAATACCTTGGTTCTGTCCAAAACTTGATTTTGATAAGTAGTTGGTTTCCCCATAGGTTTGAGTCCGAGGACCATGCAATACCTTGGTTCTGTCCAAAACTTGATATTTAAGTAGTTGGGGGAATTAACCCCTCGACTGTAGCGTGGGACCTTGGTTTAGGGGAATTAGCTCCTCAGCCAAGCTCCTAGAACCATCTGTGCTGCTGACGCTACGAAGCACAACCCCTAATAAAGAGACGTAGCCCCTAGTGGAACTTTACGCTAGAATACTACAACCGGCTGTTGGAAATGACAAGGGGACTGTCTCGACCTACCGCCTATGCCAACATACAAGCATTTCCCACAGACGGCGCCAATTGTAAGGACATGATTTGTAACGACCCAAAATGATATTGGGTTCGCACGTAAAAAAGCCCAAACAATATCATTTATAGAGCGTGGGTTTGAAAGGCTAGGCCTTGGTCACCAGACGGTGGATTTTTTGTGGTGTTCATACATAGTTAAATCGTGTTCGCTCTTGGAGTTTTTCTCCAGGAGGCGGGCTGGGAGGCTCTGGTTTTTGGCCATTTTTCCCAGCTTCCTCTCTGGATTGCTTATTTTTCCTTTTATACTAGCCTGTATCCCTTATCCAACGTCCACGTGTGGGTTCGACTTTCCAGGACTGATACTTGTCCCATCAGCCCATACTCAGAGTGGTTGGGGGTGGTTGTAAAAGCTGAAGAGTATGGCTCTGTCAGGTGCAGAGTGTTGAATGGCAGTAAGGGCAGCTTTCCCTTTATCCTTGGTCGTTATACTATCCAGCGTATCCTTCTCTTATTGACATAGATATTTTAGATTTTTTCCCAAACTGTTCTTATACCGTTTTTGCCCTTCCTTCCAGAGGGACCTCGGATATGCCGAGGACAGAATCATCCTCAGCTGTGTCTCAAGACTATTTGGACTTTTATTACCTATCCTCGGCTATATCCTTCCTCGGCTCGGGCCTTGGGCCCCAATGTAAAAATGGGCCAGGGCCACAAATTATTGGACCCCACAAAAAGGGTCAAGGATTGGATTTGACAAATTCACCAAGGGTTTTAATCTTAAAATTCTTGAATTTAAAAAAACTTTTAAACTCATAGAATTTTAGAAATCCATAATACATACTTCAATATTTATAAACTTTTAAACTAAGGCTCGTTTGGTAGATGAGTTTGAGTAGTGTTGTTTAGGTGTTTTTGATATACGCGTGTGTGAAAAAGTGTGTGAAAATACGTGTAATGTTGTTTAAAATGCTCAAAAGTGTGCTTAAAATACCTTCCCAAATGTGCCGAAATCTATCACTTTAAAGTTCAAATTCAAATCCAAATTTAAGTATTCAAATGCTACCTAAAAGAATTCATTAACGCTTAGGCCCTGGATACTTGACTTGCCATATCTAGAATGGGCTATGAGTCACTAGGCTTTTTTAATTTATTATATATATATATATATTGGGTGGAGTTATTTGGGCATTAATTGTGTTAAACTGGATTTGGACAAATATTAAGCACCTTTTTGGTGTGTTTAATTCGCCGTGATGTTACATTATGCCGTAATATTACGTTATTGTAATTTTACATTGATGTCAGATTACAATAACATAATCCTCATACCAATCAAGCCCTTAAAAAGGGTCAAGGATTGGATTTGACAAATTCACCAAGGGTTTTAAATCTTAAAATTCTTGAATTTAAAAAAATTTTAAACTCATAGAATTTTAGAAATTCATAATACATACTTCAATATTTATAAATTTAGAATTAAGAGGAGTTTGAGTAATGTTGTTTAGGTGTTTTTGATATACATGTGGGTGAAAAAATGTTTGAAAATGTGTGTAATGTTGTTTAAAATGCTCGTAAGTGTGCTTGAAATGCCTTACCAAATAGGCCGAAGGGCCCTGGATACTTGACTTGCCATATCTAGAATGGGGTACAAGTCACTAGGCTTTTTTAGTTATTTATTCTTATTTTTTGGGTGGAGTTATTTGGGCATTAATTGTGTTGAACTGGATTTGGACAAATATATATATATATTTTAAAGCGGATTTGGACAAATATTAAGCACATTTTTGGTGTGTTTAATGCTCAAAAGTATGCTTGAAATACCTTACCAAACGGGCTCGAGGGCCCTGGATACTTGACTTGCCATATCTGGAATGGGCTACTAGTCACTAGGCTTTTTTTATTTATTTATTTTTGGGTGGAGTTATTTGGGCATTAATTGTGTTGAACTGGATTTGGACAAATATATTTTTTTTGGAAAGCGGATTTGGACAAATATTAAGCACCTTTTTGGTGTGTTTAATTCGCCATGATGTTACATTACGCCGTAATATTACGTTATTGTAATCTTACATTATTGTAATCTTACATTTATGTAAGATTACAATAACGTAATCTCAATACAAAATTACATTGTTTATAAATGTGATGAAATTAAAATGATGTGATATATTTAGTAATTTTAAAATATGATAATATTAAAAAAAAAAAACCAAAATCTTTAATGTCACATTATTATAATGTGCATCATATTAAAGGTACATCATAACGAACCAAACACCTCTTATAAAAGCGAGGATGTGCTTTTCTCTTGTTTAAGGATTTAAGCTACTAGGATGAGGCTTGTACGGGCTCAAAATTAATTTATGATGTTGGATGAGTTTTGGGCCGATTTTGGACTAGCAGAAGTTGATGGTTCCTTGGGCTGAGTTTTGTGTACTGGAAATAATTTTAGGCAAAATTATTTTGAACCCTATTATTTAGAGGTGATTAACAAATTTACCCTTGTAGTTTAAAAAAAAAAAAAATTCTTAATTTACTGAATTTTTTTGGGCAAAACTGTAGAGTTTAAAGTATAGTAGTTTTACTAATATTTTGTGATGATCGAACATTACTTTTCTATTTTCATCGAAAGGTTGATTACTAAAACTTTGAATGGCCTAATTTGCTGCCAATTTTTCCCTGACATGCCTGTGTGGCTGCCTGAAAATTAGTAAAATGCCAATTAGAACATCGCCATTGTTGGTGGTAAAATAGCTTTTTAGCTATTTTACCACCTCAAACTCCAATTTAGTGCCCAACATTAGTGGAGTCAAAGGCAAATTTTTTTGCCTTTTTGCTACAGTAAACTGCCAAGACTAGCAGTTCACTTTAGCAAGAAGGCATTAAAAAAAAATGATTTTATCACTTAGTTGGGTTTTGTGGTAAAGAAGAAGTGAGAAAGAAATTAATAAAAAAAATGAATAGTGTTTGGCTAATGGTAAAAATAAGGCCATTGATGCATATTGTGTTGTGAAATTGTGTATTAAAATAGATAAAATAATTTTTCGAAGTGTTAAATGCTAAAATTTTTAGCTCCACCAACGTGGATACTCTTAGAAATGAGGAGAATGATGAAAGTGAGCAAAAATGGATAGAGAAAACGATTGACATCTTTCTCCAATTAATTATGTGACAATTGAAAAAACTATTTACTTGGATCATGTGATTGCCTTAAATAATATTCATGAATAGTTTTATAAATTATTACATAGTGAATTGGAGGAAGATTTAGGTATTTGGGGAGCAATAATTAGTTAAGGGGTGGTATATGGAATAAACGTTACCAGGCTTTTGCTAAAAAATAATTATTTCTCATTTCAAAAAATAACTATTCATAAATAATCACTCCATGTAATATTAGGCATTCTTTGGGAATAGCAATTCAATTACAATGTATCAAATTTCAAACACATGCTGTTGAAGAGTATGAGTTAAATTTCTAACATGGGCATAATTGGCTTCACCATATTTTTATGACACAGGCATAATTGGCTTCAACACATAACTAGATGCGTAATAAGCCCGTTGTACATTTTAAGCGACTTCTAGTTCCTATCTAGATCGAACTCACCAATGTCCACTTCATCTTTCATCTTTCATCTTTCATCTTTCATATTCATAATTCATTTATCATCATAAATTCATAATCTTCATTAACACCTTTGACTCTAGCAAACTCTGCCATAGTCGCCTTCAACAGAGTCTAAAATGCTAAAAAAAAAAAAGGTTAGGATGATTTATATCTTCATCTTCAACTTCATCTCCATCTTTGTCTTCATAGTCCATTTCATCATCAACAGCAACTTCATTGACATCTTCAACAGCATCTTCATCACTATCATAAAAAAAACTCTTCTTAAATCTCTATGCCAGTAGCATTGTTCAACGTCTAAAATTAGATCATATGCGTGCTCACCAACATTTGAATCATATACAGTCATGTGATGTTGAACTTGTCTCTTTGAGCTGTTTTGCTTCCAAAGTTGATTCATCCTAGGGTTAGCTCTCATCGCATCTACAATTAATCCAACACACATCAAAGTCAAGTATAATATCAATTATAATAGAAATAATTAAACTCTCAAGAGAAAGAGATCACTTCTAGAGACTTAAACCTTGCAAATTGCCCCTCCATCTCACAAGAACTTGTATTTGTAAAATGACAATCATGGCAAGAGTGCAGTGGTACCTTTGTTATTAGCAAGCTAAACATTGTAATTGGTTTTTTTTTTTTTTTTTTGACCAACCCTGCATTAAAGTAATGTTTTCTAATAGAACTGAAAATTATAAATAGTACCAATGTAATTTGAAAGAAAAAAAAAGGTATAAGTGAAAAAAAAAATTAATAATTGAAAAATTATCTTATGAGATAGTCTTATAAGACATCTTTCTCATAACATGTGTGTGTCTCCTATATTGTTAGAAAGATATTTGGTGAGACCATCTCATAACATATCTTCTCATAATTAATGCTAGGTGCGGTGTAAACTTTGAACGACAAGTAACTAAATTATGTAACATTATTATTGCCCTATTCTCTGCACCCAAGTGAACGGATAGAATCATAGCATATAATTATTAATTACAATAGGACTAGAGGCAGAAGACTGATTAAAATGACCAATAATTTAAGGTTCCTACCAAATGTGTAATGCGTTATTACCTACCCCCTAGCGTAGGTTTGGTCTCCTTTCAATTCTTTTCTGAATGGTCCAACACTCATATCTCTCATGCCATATGGCATACACTAAATCGCTTTTTTCTTATAATTCTAGAAGGCTAGAAGCTAAACTTAATTAGGACGTTGAATCAGATATATGGGAACCGGCAAGTACAGTAATTAATGGGTCCTATAAGTCCCTGCCGGTGAAGAAAAAATGGGCATTAAGATTTTGAAGCTCATTTATGTCATTTTCATAACGGACAGAGTGTGACGTTCTTTGTGAGACCATTTGTGATCCGACTGTGGTGGTTGAATGATTATGAAAATTGTTGAATTTTTTAATACGAGGAACCAGTGGCTGTGCTAATGAAGAAAGACAAAGGGATTTCATGTGTTGGATTCTCTTACAGTGTATGGGTTGCTGATTAATAATAAATTAATACCCATATATTATTGGCAAATCATTTACCATATGGTTGTATTATTGATGCTTTAAGTTGTGCTAAATGGTTACACTCTTTTTGTGTCAAAGTGGTTAACCTTCATTAAATATTTTGGTCAACTGGTCAATTTAATTTATAGGGCAAAAGTTTGGTATAGTTCTTTAAGTACTCAATTTTAGGGCTTAATCACCTGCTTGCATTGACTTTTGAATTACATCTTTAAATTTAATTGTTTTTGAAAAATATGACATTGTTAATTTGTTACATTAGTTAATACAATCATGTGGTTTAATTCAACTAGAAACATAAGGTACAACACTTTATGAACTATACCTAAATTTTGTTCAATTAAATAATTCTCCAATAGTTTGCAATGGTTTCTAATTAAACCCTAAAATTTTAAAGCTTTTAATTAAGAGCATGGTCTTTTTAAAATTTTCAATTCACCCTTTCAAAGAGTGAGTAGCAACTACAAGTAATAGAACTATAATTCACAAAAATCGTGAATAAAAATGATCAAATACAGAAAAATCCTTTCATGTGAAGTATAGATCTTTGGTACATTATCAGTCATTTAGTTATTGTTAGTAAATTCTTTACAACAAAAATATTATTATACAAGCTCATTTCATACTCAAATCATATCATATCATATATTTCATAATAAAACTTGCATCTTACATGTTGTGGTTGCATTAAACAAACACCCTTTCCTTTAGTTATCATACATTAAATTAATGTGAAACTCAATTGTCAATTTTTAAGAAATTTTATTATTTATTTTATATTATTTTAATAATTTACCACAATTTTTTGTTTGAGTAAAAAAAGAGGATCGTATATGCCGTACATACACAATATAACTCAAATTACTCAATGTAAGTATTACAAATTCTACAATATAGTTTTGTCATGTGACTGGTTTTTTTTTTTAATAAAACATGTGGCTCAGTGTTAATTCATTAAAATTTTTAACACGTTTTACTTTAAACGAAACTTGATTAACAAAGATTTAATAATATTAAAATATTATTCCAAATAAAATTTAATGATCAAAGGTTTCAAGAGATTTATAAGGTGTTTTAGTATATTTTTTAAATTATTTTATAGTTTATTGTAATTTTGACTTTTGATAAAACAAAATTTTTGATCTTCTACTATTCACTACAAATTAAATGTGGATGGAGCAATTTTTGCTCAGTCTCGGCAGTTTGGGGTAGGTGTGGTAATTCAAGACCATGAAGGCAAGGTTACAAGTTACAATAGCACTAAGCAAAGAAATTCATTAACCATTGGGGTCTCTGGAGATTAAGGCAAAAGCCATGGAGGTAGGAGTTTCTTTTCCTTGGGATGTTGGTATAAGAGATGTGGTTTTTGAATGTGACTCCAAGATAGTGTTTGATACTTTATTAGGGTTGTGCACTGATCCACCTATGATTGTTTTCAATATTCTAGTCGGAATAATCCATAAGCTCCAGAATTTTAGATTAGCTCAAGTGTCTCATATGAAGCAACAAGGCAATAGACCAGCAAATCTCTTGGCAGAACATGCCAAAGAAATAGATCACAATAACAGTTATGTAACCTAGATAGAAGAAAATTCATCATTGATTGATTTAGCTATTACTCATAATGGACTGAATTTATCTTCTTCATAATAAAATTACAAACTTTTTCATAAAAAAGATGTAATTTTTTCCCTTATATATATATTAATCAATTTAATTATAATACTGAACTATTTTTATCAATTTATATATAATTCTTGATTTGCACAGGCAAAATACTAATAATTTATAAATTAGAAAACGTTAATTATTGTTTTCCACATCTAGTTACACACAACCCATACACAACCTGTGTTTTAATTATAATTGTGCATGCAATTTTATTATTATTATTTTTTATGGTGCATGTAACTATCACCACTTTAAAAAATGACAATAGATTGATTAGTTAACAATATTAGAATATCAAACTTAGTATTCATTCAGTCCTGCATGAAATCTTTTCGGAAGATGTCATACTCATAAATATCGATCGTTTTCCTCAATAAAAATAAATAAATAAATATCAATCGTTTCTCTTTGGTCTGCTTGGCTATAGATTATAGAATAAATAAATATTGTGAGCCTCATAAAGTCGGCACCTCCATCTTGCCGTCACTTCATTTAAAAAATAGATAAATCAATAAATTATTTGTGATTAACTCTACATGAGTCTCGGGTAAAAAAAAAAATGTTATGTCTGTAATATTTTCACTACAAATTATAAATGGTAAATTATTATTAGTTTTAATATGAATCCATAACTTAAATTATTTTTTTGTTGTAAAAATATTGAAAAAATATTATGATTTGTGAATATAATATTTCACAAAAAAAAGATTAAAAAAAAAAAAAAAAATCCACCCACCGAATAGCAGAAACATCAATTGGAAAGCATTTACGAATTATGGACACGCAGTCCAAGCCTAATATTATTAGTCCCAAATCATGTCCCACTGTCCAAGAGGACCAAGACTGGTAAATATTATTTGGCCCTTTTTTTTATGTGTGTGCAATTAATAACTAATTCGTTTATATCTTTTTCTCAAAAAAAAAAAAAAAATAGTTTATATCTACATTTATTTTTTTGGGAGAATTTGAGGTATATCTTAAGATTTTATAGATCTCATCAAATCTTCCTACATTAGGCTAACCTCTTGAAGTTACACAAAAGCTATTCAAATATTTATTTTTAGTCTTCACAAAAAAAAAAAAAAAAAAAAATCTTTTAATAGTAGGAGTGGCAATTTGTGTTCATGGGTCGGGTTCGTGTCGTGTTAAGTCATGAGTATTCAGCTATATGAGTTGACCTGAACTCGACCTATTTAGTAAACGTGTCAGGAATCCTCAACCTAAACACAACTTGTTTATTAAATAGGTCGACCCGACTTGATCCGACACGTTTAAATCGATTAATTAATAAGTCATGTAAATGTCAATACAAATGATTCATTTAATAATATATTTGATTAATTAACAGATCATACCAAACCTATATAATTTTTATCAATTCTCATATATCTAAAATTGAAATACAATAACAATTATAAATATAATAATAAACATATAAAAACAACCATTAATTAAGCAATAATATAAAAATAACTAATAATTTTATAAGCTAAATGGGTCAAACAGGTTAGACAGGTTCGCATATTGAACACGAACACAACCCGTTTATTAAATAGATTAGTTGCGACAACCCGAATATGACCTAAACCCGTTTAGCCTCAACCCATGACATGTTTATAAACGGGTTAGTGGTTTACGAGTCATGTCAAATTTTGCCACCTCTATTTATTAGTATGTTGTCCAAGTGGCTAAATGTAAGGCTTATACTAAATTACACAACAAGTTGGGGACAAAGGAGGGAGAGATTCATATATATATATATATATATATATACACATACTTGTTAAGATAAGGGAAATGTAAACAAGAGGCTTGAATTCTGTTCGGTGCATCAAAGATGAAGATAAAAAAAAAATGTGGCATATTAGAGAGAGATAAAGAGGTTATTTTGATAAACTTTTTAATGGAAATGATGTGAAAGAATTAAGCAATTTGGGTAACCTAATGGGGGATAGAAACCATAGATTTGTTCAAAGAATTAGGATGACTAATGTAAAAGCACTACACCAAAAAAAGTTTATTACATCAAGTATTAATACAACAAAATATGTATGGTAGTATTAGACAAAATATGGCATCTACAAGTTAAAATTGTTGCCATAGTAACTTTTAAATTATTGCATCAAAAATAATAAGTTGCAATAATCTATAATTTTCAGTTGCAATAGAAGCTTTAATAAATTAGGAAAAATTGTTGCAATAACTTAAAATGAAGGAATCATCGCAAAAAATTGATACCGATTATTTTTGCAATTTATTACAACAAAAATTTCGAATTAATAGCTTATTGCAATGAAGTTATCATTGCAATAATTTGATATTAATTCTTTTACAATCTATTGCGATGACGAGGGCTGTCCACGGGTTGGGTTGGGTCGGGTTTGGGCTTGACTTGCACTTGACCCGATTGGATCAAGTGACTAAGAATTGGACCCATACTCGACCCAACATACGGGTTGAACCTGACGGTTTGGGTCAATGGTTTGGTTGGTTGGATTTGTCGGTTTGGTGGGTCTGAACCACAGATTGGGCCAATTTTGTGAATTTTCGAGTTTTATAAGTGATAACTCAAATCTATGACCCAATAAATCAAATCAATAAGACAATAAATATAAATATTTGATTTTAAATGATTTGAAATTTTGAACAAAGGACCATATCTCAAAATCAAAATAGAGAAAAAGAGAAATTAAAGAGGAAGAACCTATATGTAAAAGCTAAGATTGATAGGCTAAGGCTGAGACTCAACCCATGTTGACCCAAAGAAAGTGGGGTGGCGTGGTAATGATTGATGACTAATGACAGATGAGGAGGATGCAGCAGTAGCTAGGGTTTGGGGAAGTGAGGAGTGAGGAGAGAGCTTCAAAAGTAGAGAGATGAAGAGAGAGTGAGATGAGAGACAACCATGTGTGTTTGGGGAAGTAAGCATGAAGAGAGAGCTTGAAAAGTAGAGACTAAAGAGACGGAGAGAGAGTGAGATGAGAGATTGGTTTGGCTGTTTGAGATGAGAAAGGCCAATGGATTCTTTTTGAATTATGATTTCTATCACGTGTGTGAGAGACCAGAAAAACTGGCTCTTAGAAAAGGGATAAGGCATCGACATCTTCCCTTTTCAGGATTATATGTGGAGTCGCCACTTATTTTTTGTTACAAAAAATAAGAAAAAAAAATACATATGATACATATTTGAATAATACAACTTCTCATTTATTTAAATGAATTACAATCTAATAAATGAAATATACAAGGCTTTGTCTCCTAAATTACAATCTAGTAAAATATTACAAAGCTTTGTTTCCTAGATTACAATCTAAAGAAGGAAAATTACAAGGCATTGTTTCCTAGATTACAATCTAAATGAAAAGATAAAGCAATATCTACAAACCAAAATCTAGATTTGGGGGCTAGGTTACGGAATGGGAAGGTGTTAGGCATCCATTCTGCCTAGACGGAGTTTGGTCTTCTAGACTCTAAATGACCATTTATATACCCATTCAGAAGATGCATGACATTACGATGACATATTAAAATCTCTAAATTCAATATCAATTTACTCTTTAAAAATTCAAAATCTGCAATTTTAATTTAAGAAGAAAACCATTTTTTTAGCATAAAAAATTCAGATCTGTATTTAATGAAAATATAAATTAGTTTTTATATTCAGAAAAATCCATATCTGTATTTAATGAAAATACATATTAGTTTTTATTCAAAAAAAATTTTAGATCTGTATTTAACAAAAATACAGACCAGTTTTTATTCAAAAAAATTTCAGATCTTTATTTAATGAAAATACAGATTAGTTTTTATTTAGAAAAAAAAAAACTCAGATATGTATTTAATGAAAATACAGATCTTTTTTTGTTTAGAAAAAATTTCTAATCTGTATTTAATGAAAATACAGATTTGTTTCTTTAAAAAAAAAGTTTTAGTGATTAATTGCAGATCTTGAAATTTAAAGAAGAACTAAATCATAAACATGTTAATCAACTTAAAAAAAAATCCAACTAAAATGTGAACATGACATATATAAAGTATGAACAAGATTGTATTGACAATGAAATCAAACTTATATTCAAGAAAACCATGCAATGAACAACACACATATATCAATTAAGAAAGAGAAAAATAAACATAAGAATGAGATTAAATACCTACTTGCATGAATATACCCTTCAATGAAATAATACTTTAGAAATCAAAGAAGTTGAACTTCTTTGAGATCTAAAATATGTTTACTTACAAAAAAGAAATTTTTAAAGCCAAGACTTCCAGAACGTCTTTAACGTAAAGGGAGCAAAGAAGTCAGAAAAAGAAGGCCCCTGATTTATGATGTTTTTTCTCTATTTATAGAGGTTGGATGCTTGAAAAATAAACTAAATAAGATCAGATAGGAATTAGACTGCGTTGTTATCCCAAAAAATTCGAAATAGATGTGTTTTATCTTAATCAGAGGGTTTCCGGGCCGGGCCTCAAATCTGTGCCAATCGGCACTCTATAAGTGCCGATTTGCCCTCTTGCATACGTGCTGAACCCCTCTTCCAATTTTGGTTCAATTTAGACCTTTTTTTAAGGATTTTCTGAGTCGAGAATTGCACCTGGACATATTTTTAACTCGTATTCTAAAATTAATCCATTTATTTTGATAAGCAGGTATTTAAAATAAAAATTATCTAATAGATAAATGTAAAAACTCAATTTGTAATGACCCAAAATGATACTGAGTTCGCACGTAAAAAAGGCCCAAACAATATCATTTGTAAAGCGTGGGTTTAAAAGGCTAGGCCTTGGTCACCGGACGGTAGTTTGTCGTGGTGTTCATACAGAATTAAATCGTGTTCGCTCGAGGAATCTTTCTCCTGGAGGCGGACTGGGAGGCTCTGGTTCTTGGCCATTTTTCCCAGCCTCCTTTTCGGATTGCTTGCTTCCCCTTTTATATTGGCCTGAATCCCTTATCCTACGTCCACGTGTAGGTTCGACTTTCCAGGACTGATACTTGTCCCATCAGCCCATACCCAAAGTGGTTGGGGGTGGTTGTAAAAGCTGAAGAGCATGGCTCTGTCAGGTACAGAATGCTTTATTACAATACTGGCAGCCTTTTACTTGTGTTGTTTCCGCACTGTGATCACTCTTCCTTTTAGGGGCATTTATGGCATGTCGAGCAGGAGCTCGTCCTCGGCCATTTCCTTAGGCCGTCCTCAACTCTCATGATGCGTCCTCGGCCCTGTATCTCCTCGGCGCAGGCCTTGGGCCTTAACATGAAATGGGCTGGGGTCACAAACTCTCTGGCCCCACAATAACCCCTCAAAATCCTACTGTCCGACCTCTTGGTCGGAGAGGAGGGTTTTGGTGATGCCACGTCTTTATTACGGTCTACTTAGATCTGCCCTTCATCAATGCGAGTGTCTCTTCATCTATCTAGGAAACACGCCGGACTACGAGACATTCCCCTAAATTCATTCACGATGCGCTCCTGCCGTTTCAGTGTTCGAGACGCGTCTTTAATGATTTCCCTTTACGAGACCATTTAAATCCGACAGTTATTGACGGCGTGGGGAAGTGGAGTGGGTATATTCTCGTTTACGGATTTTCTTGGAAATTTGGATAGATTAAATGCCTCCTGCTTTGCCCTTCATATAAGAAGAAAGGCAAGAGGTTACTTCTCTTACACAGAGACCTTTTAATCCTTTTAAAGTCTGAAACCCTTAGCTTCCCCCAGAGTTTCCCTTATCCGCTCGCTTACACCTTGAATTGTGATACGTCCGAGATAGGAGCGGGAATAAAGAGACCATACCCTTTCCAGAAATGCCATGTTCTTCTGAAACTCAAAATGGCTCGGTCAGGGCAGGGATGGCAGAGACTCAAGATACCTCTCATCCTCCCTTCAGCCAAAATCCGAAGCAGGAGCTCGTCACGTCAAACTTTTGGTGCGATTGAGCTGGGGTCACCCATTATCAGTACCAGCCACTCTCTTATGAGCATAGCTAACATGACACCAGCGTGTTAGCAGTCAGGACTGACGCAGGGACACAGTATCCCTGCTTCTTCCTCTCTTCCTTCACTAGTGCCTCCTTTTGCCTCCTCTTTTTCTTCTTTCCCATCACCAGATCCATCCTGATACTTTTCCTTCTTCCTCTTCTTCTCCTCTTCTACCAAGGGAGGTCCTCCTCTCAATATGGGTGCTACTGAGGCAGAATTTGGAAAGACTTCGGAGCAGAGCTTAAAAAGACTTCTGGTTGTTTGTTTGTTTGTTTGTTTGTTTTTATTTTTTTTTTATTTTTTTATTTTTTATTTTTATATTGTTTTTGCAATTCGTTTTCTGTATAGGCTTGTTTAAGCCCTTCATTGTACGTTGTAATACCTCTTTATATTAATAAAAGTCAACATTGCTTTATTTTGTATATTCTACCTCTTCTTTCTGAAATGGTTATGCCATGAATAGACGTATTACCATATGACTTCTTTTTTATTTTTATATTCTGAACGATGCTTAGGGCCGAAATCCCAGTTAATAAAAAGACCTTACTCTATGCTTATTGAAACTATCCGGCACAATAATGCCGACTTGAACAAATGATATTTAGGGAAAAAACCTTTGTTTGAGAGAAAGATGTAATTCTGTACTTATCGGGCTATTCGGCTTGATAATGTCGTCCAAAAAAAAGCAATACTTAGGGTTGAAACCCCTGCTAAGGAAAAGATGTTAAGAAAAAGATGTTATTATGAACTTATTAGAGCTGTTCGGCACAATAATGCTGATCTGAGAAAGCGGTACATACCCCAAAACAGCCGAGATGACAGCTGAATGCTCGGTGCGGTGTAGGAGGTAACCATCCGAGGATGGGTGGTTCAAAGGTGGACCGTCCATGTGGGCCGCTAAGTACTTAGAGTGTTTCGCCGCCTTCCTAATGGCTTTTGTAGCCTTGGTCCTTTTTTTGGTATCCAGTCCGAGGACCGAGGTACGGTCATGCCGAGCTCAAACGCTCATTTGCATCAATTCCCTTAGAGTTGAGGCTCTGAGGATAGATCGGGATCTTCATTATGCCTAGGACTTAATCCGACTTTTAGTAAATGATCTTCCTGTAGGTCTGAGTAACTTAACATTCTTCTTAAGTAGTTGGTTTCCCCATAGGTTTGAGTCCGAGGACCATGCAATACCTTTGCTCTGTCCAAAACTTGATTTTTAAGTAGTTGGTTTCCCCATAGGTTTGAGTCCGAGTACCATGCAATACCTTAGTTCTATCCAAAACTTGATTTTTAAGTAGTTGGTTTCCCTATAGGTTTGAGTCTGAGGACCATGCAATACCTTGGTTCCGTCAAAAACTTGATTTTTAAGTAGTTGGTTTCCCCATAGGTTTGAGTCCGAGGACCATGCAATACCTTGGTTCTGTACAAAACTTAGCTTTTTAAGTAGTTGGTTTCCCCATAGGTTTGAGTCCGAGGACCATGCAATACCTTGGTTCTGTACAAAACTTAGCTTTTTAAGTAGTTGGTTTCCCCATAGGTTTGAGTCCGAGGACCATGCAATACCTTGGTTCTGTCCAAAACTTAGCTTTTTAAATAGTTGGTTTCTCCATAGGTTTGAGTCCTCGGACCATGCAATACCTTGGTTCTGTCCAAAACTTAGTTTTTTAAGTAGTTGGTTTCTCCATAGGTTTGAGTCCGAGGACCATGCAATACCTTGATTCTGTCTAAAACTTGATTTTTAAATAGTTGGGGGAATTAACCCATCGGCTATGGCGTGGGACCTTGGTTTAGGGGGGTTAGCTCCTCGGCCAAGCCCCTAGAACCATCCGTGCTGCTGACACTATGAAGCGCAGCCCCTAGTGAAGAAACGTAGCCCCTAGTGGAACTTTACGCTCACCGCCTGTGTCAACACATAAGCCTTTCCCACAGACGGCGCCAATTGTAAAGACTCAATTTGTAACGACCTAAAATGATACTGAGTTCGCACGTAAAAAAGGCCCAAACAATATCATTTGTAGAGTGTGGGTTTAAAAGGCTAGGCCTTGGTCACCAGACGGTGGTTTGTCGTGGTGTTCATACAGAATTAAATCGTGTTCGCTCGAGGAGTCTTTCTCCTAGAGGCGGACTGGGAGGTTCTGGTTCTTGGCCATTTTTCCCAGCCTCCTTTTCGGATTGCTTGCTTCCCCTTTTATATTAGCCTGAATCCCTTATCCTACGTCCACGTGTAGGTTCGACTTTCTAGGACTGATACTTGTCCCATTAGCCCATACCCAAAGTGTTTGGGGGTGGTTGTAAAAGCTGAAGAGCATGACTCTGTCAGGTGCAGAATGCTTTATTGCAGTATTGGCAGCCTTTTACTTGTGCTGTTTCCGCACTGTGATCACTCTTCCTTTTAGGGGCATTTATGGCATGCCGAGCAGGAGCTCGTCCTCGGCCATTTCCTTAGGCCGTCCTCGACTCTCATGGTGCGTCCTCGGCCCTGTATCTCCTCGGCGCAGGCCTTGGGCCTTAACATGAAATGGGCTGGATTCACAAACTCTCTGGCCCCACAATAAATATTTTAAAAAGACTTAATTATCAACAATTCCCTTATTATCTGATTATTCATTTTATTCCCATGCAAGCTGGCTTATCTTTGACAAAAACCAACAACCAATCACAAAATTATTTATTTAATTTTAATTGTTTAACTAATCAGAATTAATTTAAATTAATCACATGTAATCGGCTCTACTTGCACACAATGCATGCATTCTGTGAAAACTTGATCATGTGATGTCTTTCAATTCGACGGTCTGATTTAGGAATCGGGTATACCGTCGCGACCGTTAGAATCTTAAGATCATTTTTATGACATGTAATGAATGAAATAATGCATGTAATATAACTATGATTTTTGGGTATATGAAATGGTCATTTTAGCCATCTTCCAAGATTAAATTATGGGTGCAAAATTGAGTGTCTACAGCGTGTAAGGTGTAAGTAACGTGTAATTGTGTTTGTAACTATGTAAGTCTCAGACTCTCAATAAGTCAGTGACAGTAAGCAAGTAGACTACAACTATTTGCCTAGAAATTGATGAGAGATTAAAAAAAATTAATTTACGAAGATAAGAATAGATTTTGTACCAATAAGAGGAAGACACGTGTGGGAAGCCTTATCACTTTGCCTTAAAATCGGTGAGGGCTGAATAAAAAAATATTTTTTTTAAAAAAAAAATCTGTAAAGTTCAGTTGGGTTGGGCTATATGGGTTTCAAATTCTTCAACCCACAACTTGAACCGAATAGTCAAGTTTTATATGCCAAGACCCGCACTCGACTCGCCATCCACTTTGGACCTGCCTGCTGGGCTTTAGGTTGGGTGGGTTCGGTCAGTTTGGTCGGGTGGCTTGATTAACTAGACAGTCCTAGCGATGGCAAACACGAAATTGCAATGAATATATTGTTATAATAACTTGGTATCAATTATTTCATAATCTATTGCAATGACAAAATGAAGTAATTATCTACTACAATAAAGATATCACTGCAATAATTTAATCCGACTTAATTTTTGGTCAATTATTTGTATCTATTGTAATAAGTTTCGTGAAGTAATAGCCTATACCTACAAGATATTTGATAGTAAATTATTTATTGCAAAAAAAAAAAAATACATATATATATATATATATATATATCTCATTACATTAAAGTTGTCATTAAAATATTTGGAGTTTATTGCAACAAAATTTTTCGTTGCACAAACCTATTACCTCAAATTTTATTGCAACATCTTACATCAACTATTGCAATGACTTTAATGTTATTGCAATGATTTTTTTTTAGTTGCAATAAACATTTTTTTCTTGTAGTGAAGATGTTTTAAAGATGATGAAAATTGGAAAAGTCATGGGACCGTGTGAAATCTCCATTGAATTTTGGAAGTGTTTGGGTGATGTGAGTGTGTGTTAGTTGACAAACCTTTATAATATATAAGATATTAAGAAAATGCCTAGTGACTAGATGAGAAGTACTTTTACGGTTTTACCTATTTACAAGAACAAGTGGGATATTCAAAACTGTACAAATTATCTTGAAATTAAACTTATGAGACACACTGTGAGACTTTGGAAAGAATTTTAAGTGTTAACAAAACACCTATACCTTAACAAATTTTTTTTTTCAAGAACAAGGATTTTTTTTTTCCCAAGGTCATTGGGTTAGTTTCATTTTTTGAAGGGAACATCTCAGCATTTTCAAGACCTTAACCTTAACAAATTTAAAACATATATGTTATAAACAAAATTTCAAAATTATGAGGTGTCCCTAACAAAATGTCATTCCTCTAACAAAATTTTCTAGAACGATGAAACCACGTCTTACTGTTGTTCTAGACTTATAACTGGAAGTAAGTAGCGTGTTTCATCGTTATAGAAAATTTTGTTTGCTTGTTTTTTGATTCACAATTTTCCTTCTTTGGCCACTCATAGTGAAGAAAGTTCCATTCTAACAAACTTATCACTAAAATAGATGCTGCCATCCCATCTTATTTTAAATAAGATCGACCAAGTTTAGGATTAGTTCTTTTCAACCAACCTTGTATAATTTTACTGTTCTTAACTTGAATCATATAACTATTTTCACTAGTGCATTAAATTTATTTATTTATTTTTTTTTTTTTTGTGCGCATGAGCAAACCATATCAAGCCATTCTTCCTGATTTTTTTCATCAATGTCATTCCTATCTTTAAACAAAATTAGCTAATGTTTCGCATGATGTGTGAATACGTTATAAGTTCATATTAAAAATATTTTGTAAAAATATTATCTTTATTGTTTATGTATAATATTTATTAGATAGTATTGTGGGGCCAGAGAGTTTGTGACCCCAACCCATTTCATGTTAAGGCCTAAGGCCTGCGCCGAGGAGATACAGGGCCGAGGACGTACCATGAGAGTCGAGGACGGCCTAAGGAAATGGCCGAGGACGAGCTCCTGCTCGGCATGCCATAAATGCCCCTAAAAGGAAGAGTGATCACAGTGCGGAAACAGCACAAGTAAAAGGCTGCCAGTACTGCAATAAAGCATTCTGCACCTGATAGAGCCATGCTCTTCAGCTTTTACAACCACCCCCAACCACTTTGGGTATGGGCTGATGGGACAAGTATCAGTCCTGGAAAGTCGAACCTACACGTGGACGTAGGATAAGGGATTCAAGCTAATATAAAAGGGGAAGCAAGCAATCCGAAAAGGAGGCTGGGAAAAATGGCCAAGAACCAGAGCCTCGCAGTCCGCCTCCAGGAGAAAGACTCCTTGAGCGAACACGATTTAATTCTGTATGAACACCACGACAAACCACCGTCCGGTGACCAAGGCCTATCCTTTTAAATCCACGCTCTACAAATGATATTGTTTGGGCTTTTTTTATGTGCGAACCCAGTATCATTTTGGGTCGTTACAAATTGAGTCCTTACAAGTATCATATTTGAGAATCAGTTACATTACATGTCATTAGAAAGAGATAAAATATGAATTATTAGTATTAACTATTAAGTATAAGAAAAAAAAAATGTTTGAATTAACTCACAAATATTTACTTAACCACATTATTATTTTCTATAATTTTTAATATATGTATTATTGATTTGATTATTGTTTACTGATTTTTATTTCAATTGTTGGTAAAGCAACTAAGCTTGAACAAGAATGCCATATTCCAAGATTCTTGTGTCTCAATTACATTGCCCGGAAGAAATCATATTAAATAATCTCTTCCCCCACTAAATGCATACCCCAATGCAAATGTGATAATTGACATATTTGGAATATGTGTAATGTCGTGCACCATATGTAATGTTCGCTGCACCATAAATGTTTGTATAACGTGTAATAATTAAATAGTTAGGGGGATAAATACTTGGAAGTGGAATACTTACACACAGGCTTCCAAGCCTTATATATATTTATATAGGTACATTTGGGATTTGACTTTAGTTGTTGAAACTTGAAAACTGATGTAAAACTGAAAACACTGTAGCCAAAATAATTTTTAAATATTGAATAGTGTCATGGGACTCCTGAACATATATAAACAGTGCGTGAACAGTGTTTTTTTGTCCCTGACAGTAAATTATGTGATTTTTACTGTCATGTGCAGAAAAAAAAAAAAAAAAAAAGCTTGAAAACGCAACACCACTTTCAGCCACTTTAAGTCCAATCCAAACGCTCACATAAGGCACGCGAGAGACATCGACAGACGGGCGACTCTACTATGAGGTAATAATACATACATATAAAGCCCATGAAGAGGCAATGTCTAGAAAGTACATACAAAAGATGTGCTCCCTACACTAAAAAGAAGAATTATTATATAAATTGCTTACATACTTTTCATTTACATGTTAGCAAGTCATCAATGGTGCATAACCCCATTATTTATGTTAGAATTCTTTTTAATGAATAATATATATATATAAATCTTGGGTTCCCAAAAATTTGATTAAAATTTAAATACTAAGGAAATAAAATAATTTATTGTTGAATACAAATAAATAATAAAAATTAGATAACTCATTAAAACTTGTGATTAAGTGCAAGGTTAAATGAATTGAATTATTAAAACATTTGCATAGGTAGAAGGTTAAATGAATAAGGCCTACATCAAAAACTGATTAGTGTCTTGGTCTGATAATAAAGAGCTATCATTAGAGGCGGACGTCATAGGTTAAAACTCTCTCAAAAAAATAATGCCTATTTTCCTTTTAAATAAGATTGACACGTGACACTAATTAAATGATAAGGTGGAAGGTTAAATGAAAGAATTATCAAAGAATACATTACATAGTAGAACCTCATATACACTTAAATTAGGTTAAAATATGATTTCTATCTCGAACCCAAAAAAAAAAAAAAAAAATCATTAAAACATATGCTTATGTAGACAATTAAATGAATTAGTTGATTAAAATAATTTCTTAAGTAAAAGGTTAAATGAATGATAAGTGTTACGTTCATAATATTTTCATAATAAA